>NW_024354500.1:22620909-23053176 GCF_902729225.1 Pteropus medius | reverse complement strand
AATCGCAGGCATATAACTTTTTTTTTTTTTCTTATGCCTTCAACACCTGGTCTTCCTAGGTAGTCTCCTATCCAAGTACTAACCAGGCCCAACCCAGCTTAGCTTCCAAGATCAAACATCGGGCTTGTTCAGGGTGGCATGGCCATAGACTGTGGATCATGGACTGTGTCTCCACTGGGGCACGAACCCAGGACCTTCTGCGTGTAAAGCAGACATGCTAACCACTACACTATGAAACCACATCCGCAGGCATACAACTTTTTAGCACAAGTTTATCTTTGCCTTAAGCAAGCCTTGTCCATTGTTTCTGTGCACTAAGGTTAATTTACCTTTGAAATAAATTATAATCACATTTAAGAAAGCAAGTGATCTTATTAACTATCCTATAATCCAATTACTGTCTTCATTTCTCCCACTTTCATGTAATCTTCCTTACATTCCCTCCTCAATTCCAAATGAGTGAAAAAAACTGCAAACTATCTCTTAAGAATTTGAGATCTTGCTTCCCAGAAGTGTTATCAGTTTGGCTCAAATAAAATTTTATAAAAATTCTCTACAAGTTTGGACTTTCTTACATTGACAGGTTATTCCATTTAGTTTTGTGTGAGTGCACTTCTATGATGTTCACTCAAGGACAAAATTCTAAGGACACATTTCTCCAAACACATTCCTGTCCTTAAGCAGAGTGTGACTGTATATATACAAGGGAGTATTATTCAGCCATTAGAAGGAAGGAAATCTTGCCATTTGCAACAATATAGATGTACCTTGAGGGTATTATGTTAAGTGAGTTAAGTCAGAGAAAGAAATACAGAGACTGTATGATATCTTTTATATGTGGAATCTAAAAAAACTGTACAGGTGAAAGAAGAGCCTAGAATGGTGGTTACCGAAGACTGGGAGTAGGAGAATTGGGGAGATGTTTAAAGATGTAAACTTGCAACTAGTAGATAAATAATTCCTAGAGAGCTAATGCACAGCATAGAGATTATAGTCAACAAGATTATATTATAAACATCAAAATTGCTAGACCAAATCTTAATTCTGTAAAGGTGATAGAGATATTAACTAAAACTATGATAATAATCATATTGCAATGTATAAATGCATCAAAGCAACAGGGTGTACATCTTAAACTTATACAATTATACCTCAATAACACAAATAGAACAACAAAAAACACCTCTATGCTATTCCTCTGTACCGCCATCTTCTTTTATGGTTGTGTATTCTGACCTGCCTCAGGCTTCTCAATAAGCCTAGAATTAGTTCAAATGTTGCACAGCTTTTTCCTTGCCATCCTTAAATTTTCCCATATCTTATATCCAAACTATTAAGATCAGTTGAGCATCTAAAATTAGTGATGAGCTTTAATAACTTCAAATTTACTGTTAACGTGTTGCTATTAATTCGGCAATGGTTTCACAGAGTGGTTAAGAACACAGGCTCCGGGTCAAATTGTTTTGGTTTGAATTCTGACTTAGCCAGTTAATAGTGGTGAGATCTAGGGCAATCACTTATACTTGTTAGGCTTCAGTTCTCTCATCTTTGAAATGAGGGTAATAACACTTAATTCAAAAGATTTTTGAAGATTAAATGCAATAATCCATGAAAAGTATTCTGTAAATCATAAGACTAATATGTAAGCATTTAACAATTTATGAGCAATCATTGTCAATTATTTTTCAATACACAATGACTAAAACACTGAAGGAGAGAAATTTTCTATATCCTAATAATGACTAAATCTATAGATAACTTTATGTCTCTAATGTATATGAATTTGTTAACCAGAGTAATTTTTAGATATTGCACTTTTACTCATACAAATCCAACACTGAACATTAGTCATGCAATTGACTTTTGGAATTGATACAATAAAAACAATTATATTTTCACATAGATGAGAATTTTTTTAATTTTTTATTTTTGCATTTTAATATAGATGCTTTGTTTGTTCATTCTTGTTGCTAGTGTTCTAATTTTATAGTTTATTATATCTCTGCAATTTACATGAATATATAAAATGAATCAATAGAAAATGGGAAAGCAAAACTGGCAATGATGGGATACTTACTATGTGTGAGTCACTGTATTAAGTCATTAGCCTTTTTATTTTAATAATCTTCAAAATATCACCTCAGGCTTATTGCTGTATCTCATGGTACAGATGAGGAAAAAGAGACTCAGAACAGGTGAGTAGCTCCCTCACAGTCACAAATTAGCATCGTACTGTGTTGGATGACAAATATGCGCAATTTGAATAGTGACATAGCTGAGACTCGCAAAGATGCCTGGAGATATTCATAATCTTTCTGTTAATTGTGTGAAAATGATGATTTGAAAGGGATAAATGTTTGAAAAATAATTGAACATGGAATTTTCAATTAGTTTTAGAGTTTGGCAATTTGTTTTTCTTTAAAGGGTCAGATAGTAAATATTTTAGGCTTTGCATGCCATATGTTTCTGTTCATATTCTTCTTCAGTTTTTTGTTTTGTTTTTGTTTTAATAGCACTTCGAAAAAATTTCTGTTAGCTTGTAGGTCATATGAAAAGAATTTGCTAGCTTGGAGTTTACCCTGTGAGTCATTATATGCTAATTCCTGGTCTAGAACAAAAATAATTGTTAACTCTTTATTACAATGTAAATACTTGAATGAATAGGCAGTACACGAGATAGCATTAAAAAAGGTATCGAATAATAAAGAATAAATTATATAATATTTTAGTACTGAATTAAAAGTGTGTTAAAATATATATTATGTACATTGTTTTTTATAAAGCAAATTTTAAAAAATGGTCTGTTAACTGTGCTCTACAAAAGTAGTATTGTTCTTTGAGACGTGCATTTGGGAAAAGTCACATATAGTTATAATTGATTCCACAATGTTAGAAAAATCTTGTCTTGATTTTCTGTCATGTTGCTTTTACTAAATGGTTTTATTTTAAGAATAATTACAAATTAGTGCTAAACAAAGCTTTAACTACAGTAGAGATGACATTGACAATGTTTTTTTATATTATCTCATGCCAAATAAATAACAATTTGAGCAAAAATTTAATAAATTACTTAATGTATGTGTTTTAAAAAGTCTATACGTATCTGAAATATTTCTTGAAATAATGCTAATTTTGTCATTAAAAATATGAACTTTTCTATTTATAAAACAATAGGCTTAGTATCAGACTGGCAGATCACTAGTTACTCTCATGATTATATCCATATAGTTATTACTTTTATTTATTCATAAATTCATCAAATAGTCACTGAGAAAATATCACATATCAGATGTTGTGCCACACACTGTGCTAGATGATGGGTGATAGTGCATTAGGTTAGAAGAGATAAACAAATAAATATAGTGTATTGTATTATGAAAGAATTCAGGAATTGGTATAATGCTATTTATATTTCAGGAAAATGTGTGGGGTCAATGTATTGTTAATGCTGAGACTGGCCAGATAAGAAGCCTTCAAATTAACTTATGCTTTAATGAGTTGCACTTTACACCAAGAAAAATTTGAGCCAATGATTGGTATTAAATGAGTCCGCAGACATAGTATAAGTTTTTATTGACTCTATCTAGGCAGTGAATAGAGGATAAGTTAATAAAATTGTCCATTTTATTGGAGTGACCATCTGTACTAATATCAGTACAATTTATTGAAACTGGGAACCCTGGAGAAAGATGTTTTGATGTTAGGTAAGTTCAGCTTTAAGTGTCTGTAGGCCATCCGATGAAGAGGCCAATATTAGCACTGCTTTCCCCACATGGCGCACATTTATATATTCACACTATTCCTTGAGTTTATTTATTCTCTCTAACTGGTATTTAGTACTCTCACTCAAGACAGCATTTTCCACAAGATATGTGAAAATTTTCTTATCTGCATGCCATCTTCTTGCCCCCCTTCAAACTATTATATAGATAGCATAAAAAATTAGCATTCAAATCACTTTATTCACTTGCTTAAAGATAAGTTATTTAATGGCTTCCTGATTTTACTCTTGAGATAAAACCAAATCTCTTGAACAGGGCTTTTGAGACCAGTAATGAGCAAATTTCTGTATATGAGTGACAACTCATCTTTAAGTATATTGATCTCTTATTTTCTCTAATGTGTCCTGATCGTATTACTTGGTATTCTTTTTTTTTTAATTAAAATTATTGGGATGACATTGGTTAATGAAATCAAATAGATTTCAAGTATACAATTCAATAATACATCATATGCATACTTCATTGTGTGTTCATCACCCAAAGTCAAATTTCCTTCCATCACCAAATATTTAACCCCCTTTACTCTTATTTACCTCTCCATGTCTCCCCTATTCTCCCTCATAACCATTAAACTATTGTCCATATCCATGAGTTTCTTTTGTTTGTCTTGTTCATCTATTACTTTCAATTTTATATCCCACATATGAGTGAAATCATATGGTTCTCAATTTTTTCTGTCTGACTTACTTGGTTTACCATAATAACCTCGAGATCCATTCATGTTGTGACAAATGACAGTATTTCATTTTTTTCTTACAGCTGAGTGATATTCCATTGTATTATATACTACATATTCTTTATCCAGTCATCTACCGAGGGGACACTCTAGCTGTTACCATGTCTTGGCCCCCATGAATAATGTTGCTATGAACATAGGGGTTCTTATATCTTTGTGGAGAAATGTTTTCAAGGTTTTTAGGTAAATATCCAAAGGGAAGATTGCTGAGTCATATGGTAAATCTATTTTTAGTTTTTGAGGAAACTCCATACTGTTTTCTATAGTGGCTGTACCAATTTACATTTCTACCAACAGTGTATGAGGGTTCTTTTTTTCCCCACAACCTCTCCAACACTTTTTATTACTTTTCTAGTTGATGGTAGTAATTCTAACAGGTGTGAGGTAATATCTCATTGGGGTTTTGATTTGCATTTCCATAATAGCTAGTGAAGTTGACATTTTTTCATATGTCTGTTGGTCATTTGTATATCTTCTTGGGAATAGTGTCTGTTCAGGTTCTTTGCCTATTTTTTTTTTTAATTGGATTGTTTGTTTTCTTTATTGTTGAGTCGTATGAGTTCCTCATATGTTTAAGAAAATAGTCCCTTACCGGAGACGTTGTTTACAAATATATTCTCTCATTCAGATGGTTACCTCTTTGCCTTGTTTCTTTTGCTGTACAGAGCTTTTTAGTTTGATAGAATTCCATTCATTTATTTTTGATTTTACTTCCCTTGCCTATACTCTGTCAAGTTTATAAAATTCATATAATTTTCTCTAAATTCAAGATCTTTGAGTTTAGTACCTATGTTTTCTTCCATAAAATTTATTGTTTCAGGTCTTACATTCAGATCTTTGATCCATTTTGAGTTAATTTTGGTGTATGGTGATAGATAGTAGTCTAATTTTATTCTTTGGCATGTGGCTTTCCCATTTTCCCAGCACTATTTATTGAAGAGGCTTTTCTTTCCCCATTGTATGGCTCCTTTGTCAAAAATTATTTGCCCATATGTATGGGAGTTCATTTCTGTATTCTCAGTTCTGTTCTATTGATCTATGTGTCTGTTTTTCTATCATGCTGTTTTGATTATTGTCACATTGTAGTATAACTTGAAGTCTGGCAAAGGGATATCTATGGCTTTGTTTTTTTTCTCAGGCTTGTTTTAGTTATTCGAAGTCTTTTGTGCTTTCATACAAATCTGATGATTTTTTTGTTCTATTTCTTTAAAGAATATTGTTGGGATTTTGATAGAGATTGCATTAAATCTGTATAATGCTTTAGGCTATAAAGTTATTTTAATTATGTTGATTCTCCCAATCCATGAACAAGGAATATCTTTCCATTTCTTTGTGTCTTCTTCAATTTCTTTTAATAATATCTTAATAGTTTTCATTATATAGGTCCATTGCATGTTTTGTTAGATTCCTACGTATTTTATTCTTTTTGTTGCAATTCAAAAGAAATTTTTTAAAATCTCTTTTTTCCAAAAATTCAGTGTCAGAGTATAGAAATGCTATGATTTTTGTACATAGTTTTTGTATCCTGAAACTTTACTGTATTTATTTATTTCTAATAGTTTCTTAGTGGAGTCTTTAGGGTTGTCTATATACAGAATCATTGCATCTATGAAAAGTGACAATTAGACTTCTTCATTCCCAATTTGGATGTCTTTTATTTCTTTCTCTTGCCTTATTGCTCTAGCTAGTACTTCCAATACCATATTGAATAACAGTGATGTAAGTGGACATACTTGTCTTGTTCCTGATCTTTGAGGGAAGGTTTTTAGTTTTTCACCATTAAGTGTGATATTAACTGAGGGTTTGTCACTTTGGATTCTTGTTACATGATGTATTCTCTACTTGGAATACTTTCATAAAAGATTTTTCTGCAAACTAATTAAAAACTCCTACATCACATAGCTTAGAAATCTAGTTTAGGAGTTCACCTCATTCAATTTGAAAACCACATGATATCACTTATATGTGGGATAAAAACCTAAAAGCACCAAACGAACAGAGACTCATGAACATGGACAATAGACTAGCAGTTACCAGAGGGTAGGGGAAGAGGGAGGAGGGGGAAGGTGGATGAAGTAAAAGGGGTCAAATATGTGGTGACATTAAAGAATCAAAGAAATAAAATTAAAAATACAAAAATATATAGATAATTAATATTGCCAAATAATATTTACAAAATGTTACAGCAATAAATAATTCATCTATCTATATATATATATATGTGACTGTATCTATATGCTCTCAACACTATTAGAATTTAAATCACTTTAAGATATTTAAATATTTGACTAATGAACACTTTTTTACATAGAAATAGAAAATATGGGAAAAACAGTTTCCTTTTGCCTAAGCTGAAAATTAAAACTGTATGTTTCAATTTTGTTTATTGAGATATATTTGGTATAAAGGTTGTTGGGAAAGAAATTGGTTAAATATAATGGGTAAATTATGTACTGAATTAGCAGTATAAATACACTAACCAAATGGGTAAAGTTCTGTTTTAATTTTATCTATGCACATTCCATACACTTTCAAGAACTGAGGTTCCTGGGGCATTTGTTTAGAACTACTTCCTGTGAAATTAAGTTGCAATAGGTTTATTATAATCCACTGTGCAAAGAAATTCTTACATTTGAGATTATGATTACTATAGCAGGAATATATATCTTTCCATTTTACCTTTTAGAGATAATTGAGTTATTATCAACCTTGTTATATTAAACAATGACCACTAAAATGACTAATTTTTTTGCAATTATTTTTACTGGTATCCAAATTATATAGGTACATTTAGAGAAAGAAATCACTTGTAAACTTTTGTTTATTACAGTAATTTGAAAGGTAAAATAAAGTATGGTTGAAGTAAAATAATTTTTAAACACAAAATAAAATATCTTCTTTTTCATCATAGAAATGAGGCAATGATACCTTTTAGTTTTAACATAGTTTCATTTATTTCTAATAATTACCCATTTAAAATTTTACCTACATTTTTATTTACCTGTGTGTGTGTGTGTGTGTGTGTGTGTGTAAATCTTTTTGTACTGAGATAGTAAGCCTTTGGCCATGTTATATATCATAAGAATATTCTTTAGTGTATAATTTATCTACTAATTCTTGTTCAGTCTGGTATACAGAAAACATTAATTAATTAGGTAGTCTTTATGGTTTTTATATTTTCTGCATTGTTTAATTGAGCCTTCATTGAATATAGTTACATTCTTTCAAAATTTTTTCTTTTAATTTTTATAGTTTCATAAAGTTTTATAAATACCATTTTATAAACAAAACTATAGAATATTAGAAAAATTAAGAAAAAATATATAATTCATTCTTTTGAAAACTGGAATATCAATGGAAAAGAATGATTAATTCAGTAAGTCATAATTGATGAAACTGGAAAGAAATGAAAGGTATACACAACAATGTATATGAAGCATATCTGAGAGTATACCTTTAATTTTATAATAGTAACTGATTTAATTATACTAGCATTATTTTCAGTCTAAATACATTGCATTTTATTTAAAAAATCAATTGAAAAGTCTCAGAAATGCATTCCTCCTTTTGAAGTTATGAATCATTTTTACTAATTCCAAGAAACCATTTAGACATTGTAATTGTAATTTCAGTAAATTTCTATATTAGTTTAAAATGATTTATATTTTTATGTAAAGTTTTCAAATACAGGAAAATTATATGCCTCTACATATTATTCAAGGATCCTTATTTTATTAATTTTATAGTTTTATGTGAACAGGCCTTCTACATTTTTCTGTATATGTCTAGCTATTTTATGTTTTTTCATTATTATAAATGGAATTTCAAAATTATTTCTAATTGGTAGTTCTATTATAAATTGGAATGCTTGTATTTTATAATGTATTGTTTTTTTCTCAACATTGTCTACTAGGACACAAAACTGAGGTCAAAGACATAGCAATTATCTGACATCCTAAAGAGAGTGTATTTATTAAAAGTATCTTAATTGTCTCTGTTTTCCTAAACATCAGCATCCATCTAGAATTTAGTCGAATACTGGCCAAAATAATAAGAAACTTTCTCTCTTTTCTTATTTTAATCATTGTAACTTTATTGTTTTATTAATTATAGATTAATTTTGGCTGGAATAATTAATGTTATATTTAGGTTGTTTTATTTTATTTCTTGTTCAGTGAAATTGAAATTGAAATTAAGAATGATTACCAACTTTTTTGTATGACTTTTTAGCATCTTCTGGTATATTCTTCCAGTTTTAAGAATATATGTTGATATATTTCCTAAATTAAACCAGCCTTGCTGTGCTATAATGAATATTACTTGATCATAATGTATAGTCTAAATATATATTTTTGAAAATAAATGTTATTTAATCATGTTTTCTTTAGAACTATTATATCTAAAATTTTTTTGATCAATATATCATGTTTATATCTTTTGCCACAAAATATAATATTTAACTTTGATTTCGACATCAGTTGAAAAGGAACTATCTTTTCCACCTCAAGAAAGAAAGAAATGGAAATTTAAATTATACAAAAACACTTTGTGTTAGATATAAAGATGTCTTGAGGTGAAACACTGAGTTAATCTATAGAAAGAAAGAAATTTCATCAATGCTATAGGTTGATTTGTGCTCGCTCTCAAATTCATATATTGAAACACTAACATTCAGTATTCTATAGTGTAACTCTGTTTGGAGATAGGGTCTTTAATAATGTAATTAAATCGAAATAAGATGCATCTTAACTAGAAATGGCCGGTGTGTTTATAAAAGAAAATTTGGACACAGATACACACACAGGGAAGACCGTATAAAGACAGAGGAAAAAGACAATCATCTACAAACCAAGGAGAAAGTCTTCAAAGGAAATAAATTTTAGTAATATTTTGTCTCTGACTTCCAGCCTCCAGAATCATAAGAAAATAAATTAGTTATTTAAGTCACTCAGTCAGTGTTTTGTTGTGTCAGTTTGTTGCGTTGTGTCAGTCCTAGTAAATTAATACAACATATTTTTTGATTAGGCATTATTTTTGATCCATTGACTATCTAAAATACCTTATAATTGTTTACTAAGAATTTATATTTAGAATGGTTTTACATTTACAGCAAAAATTGAGAAAAAGTACACGAATGTCCCGTATACCTTCTCCCTGCTCACAAATACATAGTCTCCCCCATTATCAACATACCTCAGCAGAATAGTACATTTGTTACAATTGATCAGTCTATATTGTTAACACATCATAATCACTCAAAGTCTGTCATTTACATTAAAGTTCACTCTTTGTTTTGTATATTCTATGTTTTTAGCCAAATGTATAATGACATGTATCTATCATTATGGTATCATACAGAGCATTTTCACTACCCTAAAAATCCTCTGTGCTCTACTTATTCATCTCTTCCTTTCATGCCAACACATGAAAACCAATAATTCTTTCATTGTTCTATAGTTTTTCCATTTCTAGAATGTCATTTAGTTGGAATCATATAGTATGTAGCTTTCTTAGATTGGCTTCTTTTACTTAGTAATATGCATGTACGTTTCCTCCATGTCTTTTCCTGGTTTGATAGCTCATTTCTTTTTTAGCACTGAATACAATATTCCATTGACCGATGTACCTTGGTTTGTTTATTTACCTACCAAAAAAATCTTGGTTGTTTGCAAGTTTTGGCAATTATGAATAAAGATATTATAAGTGTCCATGTATAGGCATGTGTGTGGACAGACATTTTCAGCTCCTTTGAGTAAATACCAAGGGGTATGATTGCTGGATCATATGGCAAGAGTATGTTTAGTTCTGTAAAAAACCACCAAACTATCTTCCAAAGTAGCTGGACCATTTTGCATTTCCACTAGCGAACAATGAGTTCTTGCTTCTTCACCTCCTCACCAGCATTTGCTGTTATCAGTGTTCTGGATTTTGTGCATTCTAATAGGTGTGTAGTATCTCATTGTTATTTTAATTTGAATTACTCTGATGATATATAATGTGGAGTATCTTTTCATATGCTTATTTGTCATCTGTATTTCTTCTTTGGTGAGGTGTCCATTAAGATTTTGGCCCATTTTTTAATCAGGTTGTTCATTTTCCTTCTTTTTTTTTTTAACTTTTAAAAAATTAAGTTTATTGTGGTAACATTGGCTAATACAATTATATAATTTTCAGGTGTACATTATAATTTGACATCTGTATATTCTATTGTGTATTTATCACCAAAGTCCAGTTTCCTTCAGCTACCATATATTTGATACCCTTAACCCACTTCCTCCTCTACCCCCCTTCCTACATTTGACCTCCTTTACTGTGTCTATCTCCCCACTCCACCTCCACCCGCTACCCTCTGGTAACCACTAGTATTCTTTGTGTATTTTGGATAATAGTTCTTTATCAGACATGTCTTTTGCTAATATTTTCTCCCAGTCTGTACTTGATCTTCTCATTTTTGAAATTCTCTTTCACAGAGCAGATTTAATTTTGTTTTTTAATTTTAAAGAAGTCCAGCTTATAAGTTATATTTTTATGGATCATGCCTTTAGTGTTGTACTTAAAAAGTCATTATTATATCAAAGGTCATCTAAGTTTTCTCCTATGTTATCTTCCACAAGTTTTATAGTTTTAAGTTTTTCATTTAGAGTTGTGATTTGTTTGAGTTAATTTTTGTGAAGGGTGTAAAATCTGTGTCTAGATTTATTATTCATTTGCATGTGGTCATCTAGTTGTTCTGGCACTATTTGTTGAAAAGACTGCCTTTGCTTCATTGTATCGCTTTTACTCCTTTATCAAAAATCAGTTATGTGGATCTATTTTGTTTCATTGATCTGTATATCTATATTTTTACCAAACCATATTGTTTTGATTACTGTAACTTTATAGTAAGTCTGGAAGTCAGGGAGCATCTGTCTTCTAACTTTGTTTTTCTTCAATACCATGTTGGCTATTCTGGCTCTTTTTCCTCTCTGTATAAACTTTGGAATAAGTTTGTCAATATTCAATATAACATATTTTTTTTAATGAGATGTATAAATAGCCATGTCTCTTAGAAGTGTTTTATTTAATGTTTTTTGAAGACAATATTTTATATTAGAATAAAAATCAAGGTTATATTAAAAAATAAGCATACCATAGAAACTCTAGTGAAATTATAACCAGCACTCATTTTTTATAAGAATTTGGTTATTTTAATGTTTTATTTTTAAGTGTTGAGACATTTTAGCCAAATAAAAATATCCTGAAAATCATACCCAATACATAGGCCATGATAATTTATCTCACCTCTATCACGCTGAGTCCCAACTTGCCAGTACTCAACAGTGGAAATAAATGTAGTTTAAACATTAAAGAATTTTAATGTTCTCACTTCATATATTTTTTAGAAAAGAAAAGGAAAAAGGTGTTTCTATTTTGTACAGAATTTCTGCTACTTCTATTTCACTTTCTATTTTTTCATTGAAAATGGAACCCACCCACTTTTTTCTCTCTCAAAAAGCCTCTACCTGCTAAACTGACTTGCTCCAACTACCTTGTAAGAAGCCGTTCTTAACATCCTCTCCATACTAAGACAACAGCTTTTCATTTATCAAACTAGTAATTTAGAAAAAGGAAAACTATGATGTGGAGGATATGAAAACTCAAGTAAGAATACTTGGCTTCAAGAGTTGGGTTTTTTGTTTGTTTGTTTTTTGTTTTTTTTGTTTTGTTTTGTTTTGTTTTTATCACAACTTCTCATGAATTTGATCCTTTAACAAAAAAAGTCAATTTAGCTTATTGAACCAGTGCCTATAATTTGATTTCTTAGGGAAACAGTAGATAATCACAGTTTTAAAATATATGGCTTATACCTTGAAAACTATAATAGCAATTCAGGAAAGATGTCTGTATCTAATTCGAAAGATAAGAAATACAAGCTTATATAGTTGCTTACATTTTCTTTATAGAATGTAGGGCAGGAAACTTGTCTTTTTCATCTTGTCTTCTTAACTAAGTCTAATGCAGTGCTTTCACGTTGTAATTGCCCAATAAATATTTGCAGAATTAAATTGAAAATTTTATCACTTTAAATGCCTCTTCTTGACACATTCTTGCCAGTGGTGAGTTTAATAAACTGAACGTTACCTTGAATGTAAATGTTGGAATTAGCATTTCAAGTTTAAATTAGATTTGACATATTCAAATACTCCTTTTATAATTGTGTTAAAAACATCATAACTTTTTTTATAAGCACTTCCTCTTATGACTTTTCTAAAAGAATATATTTATCATCTAAATTCTATTGAATAAGGAATATCCTGGTTTGACATCAAACTGGTTCACAGAATGATTGAGCAGTTGTTAGAAAACTGTCAAGCCAAATAAAATAAATACATCCTTTAACAAAAAACACTTAGAATGCTAATGGATCTATGCTTTTAATTTAGAGTATTCAGAGTTCAACCTGTATTTCAAAAGCTGCTTGAAGCATGTATGATGATTTGGTTGTTCAGATATAAGTAGATGATAGCCAATGGTAATACCTTAGCAAGGTGTATGACTCTCTGCATTGAATTGTGTTTTTATATATTGTAAATAACTTTTAGAATTTGATCTGGTGTATGTAAATTAGGTTTAAAGTCATATTTATCAATCTAAAATAGATAAGCAAAATAAGCATTTGAATGTGATTATTTTGAATTTCTATATTATTATTTTTTTACTAAGGAAAGAAACTGCTATACCTTATTTATCTGCTCTGGTAAATTAAGCAATGAGGTCTAGAAAAATCATATTAATTTGTACATATTTAATCAATGATCCTCAAATAATAGGAGTGGCTTATCAAAGATCCACTCATCAAAATCACTTGAAAAAACTTTTTTTCCTTGAAATTAATATAGACTATTCTGACCTATCTTCTACTTCCTCAGATAGAAAAAAAAAACCTACTAATCTTTGCAAACTGAAACTGTTCTCTTGAAATCCATCCAAACCTAAGACAAAGCATTTCTCTGGGGCTTCTTGCTCTTTTATGTCTATTTCTTTCTCTTTTTTCTCTCAATTAGTTCCCTCTATTTAGGTATTTTACTTTTGGTTCAATACAGCTCATCCCCATTTCTTCATTATGACTTATCTTTTTCATCCAGAGTTCATTACTGATAATAATACTCTCTGTGTTGCTTATTTTAAATTCTCAACAGACAGAATTTGATGATTTGTCTTACATGGCATAGGTTATTGGAATGCCTAAAAATTGTTTGCCAGGTTAGTTCTAATCGTCTGTGTCTAGAGAGAGTTCATGTGGTACATAAGACTACCTCTTAAAGTGTCTTTAGGCGGGGCACATGCCACAAACTACATCTATTATAATCTAAGTTTGTTGTGTTTAATTAGTAAATGTTTACTTAGTGCCTACTACATATAATATACTCTGCTGAGTAAAGAAGTATAATATAAAAATCTTCTACTGTGAGAGGATTATAGTAAACTAAGAGGACTAACTGTAACCATAAAAACATAGTGATAGAAAATATATGTCAATATATATGTTAGACATATTTATAATTTGGTGACTAAATGGTTTAGGAATTCAGAAGTAAAAATAGATATAACTGTGGACGATTTGTAGTCAGCGAAGATCTATTGAAGGGACTTGATTCAAGCTGAAACTTTATTAATAAGAACCAGTTAGATTTGCTTCAGAGTGATTTATGGAGCACAGGTTCTGATCATAGTCTTTAAAATGTACCCTTTTTTTATATATATAGAACTTTCACTTGTATGTTTCATATAAAAAAATTATCAGGAATTGTTCAAGTAAATGGTAATTTAATTTTACACTTATCTTTATTTTTCTATCAACATCATTAACTCCTTAAAAAGGAATCAATTCTAGGCTTCTTATTAGACCCCAGAGTAACCAGCATAGTCCCATATATCACATTTGTATATAGTAAATATTTAAGTATTTTCTCATTTGCTCAATTTACCACAGATACAAGTAATTTACTTTAAATAGATAAAACTTAAAAAGTGAACTTTTCACATTTTCAGACTTATTTCCCCTACCTAACTCATGTATAACACTAATTTAAAAGTTCAATCACTTATAATGAATCTAACATTCCATAAGAAATAAGCCTAGTAGTTTCATACATCAACATATTTGAATTCAACACTATTCCATTTCTTGCCCCCTCAGCAACGATTATTGTATAAGCTCTCAACAAAGTATAATTACTCGAATTTTAAATGTAAAACACTTTTCTCAAATATAAGATAGACAATTTTATGATATTCAATGATGTCATATTTAAAAGATGAAAAGTAACAACATGCATATTTTCTTGCCTGAGAAAAGCCTTTTATGTGTTATCAATTTTATAAACTCAGTTTAATACATCCATCTTTATCCTACAATTTTAAAGGGACATAAAGTATATATGTAGATGCTTTTGTTGTTTGTTCAATGTTGCCAATTTAGTGATATCATTGTTTATTTAGCTTTAAAAAATTACTTTTTCTTTAGAATAAATTTTGAAATATAAAATGCTGATGTCACTATATCGCAAATAAAGAGGCACACCAGATCTGGGAAGCAGTCCAGAGTACTTCAAAGTGACTTTTATCCCTAACTAATACTTTTTACCTGAAGCTATCAGTTTCTGGAGAAAAAAAAAATGATCTTTGAAGATAATTCAGGCACATTATGAAATAATTAAACTCTTATGTGTACAGCTGAATATGCCACTGCAGTTTTATCATCACCAAAAAAGAAAAAAAAAAATCATTCTACAATTGCCTGAATGAGCAGGCAACTGTGATCCAGGGACACCTCTGGGAAATCTGCAAATTCTTACAGAGCATCCCACCCTACTTTCTAGTGGCTAAGAGCACACCACCCAAAGATAGAAAAAAATCATTGCAAGCAGATTTATAATCAAAAGGTTTGATTTCTAGTCAGTTTGTAAATTAATTGGAAAGGTTGAGAAATAAAATTATGGGGTGGAGGTTAATCATCCTTAAATTAAGTACAGTATATACTGAGGTCCAGCTGACTGTAATCACTGACTATCACTATTTAATTTGATTATAATTTTTAAATGCTTTAAAAATGGCACAGATTTCAAATTGCAAAATAGAAATTATAGAAAAATAAAGTTAATTCCATCTCTCTCTAAATTTATATTACTATATTAAGTTCAATTGCATTCACACTATATTAAGTAGCTTATAACTTGAGTCTATTCGGTTCTTTTTTTCCCCCATTTATATTACATTTTCTTTGGTAGAGATATTTTCCTTCATTTCATAAATCAAACCTCGACTGTATAAATCCTCTTAGGAAAATTTCCTTTTTTAAGATCCTACTGTCACTCAGAAACTCCAGAACCTGTCAACAACTATATCATATTTGTGAGGTTTTTTGTGATACTATCTCCCCACCTGCAAGCTCTTTTGAGCCTTTTACTTTTCTAGTGAAATTGAAATGCTTGGTGACTCTTGACTTCCAGGTAAGATTAGGAATGTCTTTCAACATTGGCATCAGTTTGTAATTGCATACTGGCAACTAAAAACCAATAAAAGTCAAATCATGCCTTAAGGATTTACTAAGTGAAGGGAGCACTTATGAAAATACTGTGAAAAATATATTTCTCAACCTTGCCACTAAAAATAAGGGCCCCTTGATAAACACTGTTTTGGCAAATATCATGTCTTGGAACATTGCTAAACAAAGACTAATTAATTACATTTACATAGTACAGGCCTCACCAGCGTGGCACAATCAACATCACAGTTCCAGCTTGCTGGACAGAAATTAACTTGAACAAAACATCAGCCATATATGGTTGGCACCAAGATTCTGTGGCTAAAGGAAATCAGTAGCATTTTACAAGCAAACTATAGTAAGAATCTGAATCAGGGTTGAGATGGCAATAATAAAAGATTGTGACCTGGAATATAAAGGCAAGGCTACAAACAGGAAGAGGCAAAGTTAAGAGCTAGAAAAATGAGAATTAGACTGAATATTGTATTATAAACAAGTAAAGGAGAGTATTTCAGAATGAAGAGCTTTAAAGAAAACTGTGGTGCCTGGTGAACTGACCCAGAGTGATGTTGGCAGCCTAAAACAAACATGTAGAATATCCAGTTGAAGGAGTGCTAAAAACTGGAAGGAGAGCCATAACTGGATGAGATGTTTAAAAAAAAATGTCCAGTTTCAACAGCTTGTGGGATCACAACAATGAAGAAATAAAAGCAGAGAAAAATTCCCAAGATAAGTAAGATTCTTTATACTAGAACACCAAAGGTATATTAAATGAGGGATCATATACTATAATGAAAGATAGGACCTGGTCATTAAAAAGCAGAGTAATTCATCAAGAAACTGAATTTCAATTTGGTGACAACATGGTCCTCCAAAACATGATGAAAGAAAGAAAAGTAAGGCAAAGTAATGTAACTCAGTTCAACAATAAATACACTGTATTTCACAATTCATAGAGAAACTATTTTAACTATACGGGGTGGGGGTCAGGGGTCCAAAGTTCCTTCCTACTCTCTGTTGAAGCCCTGTGTCAGTGAGCCTGGTCCTCTAATGCACATATTACCAAAGGTACAGCTCACTTATGACAGACAAATATAGACAAAAAACTCCTGCAGCTATTTAAATCAATAGATATGTTTTTATTTGTTGATATGAAAGGACAACCAATAAATAGTGGACCATTTAAGAAATCCAAAACATAAGGTAAGATCAAGATGAAGCAATAGAACAGTTGAATTTGATATCCATAATACAAGATCAAGATACTATAAAAAAGCAATTAGAAATTCTTTCCATAAAAAAAAGCATGGAGTGCTCTAAAATTGGTTTGATAAGAAGATTAGCATGGCCCCTGCACAAGGATGACATGTAAATTCATGAAGAAAAAAAGAGCATGAAAATTTTAAAAAATGATAATATTTATTAAGATAAATAACCCATGAATGAGCTAACTAATAAGATAAGATAAAGATGAAAAATTAATGTAAATCTTGCAATTATTTTGTTGGTTTATTTCTCTTTCTCAAATAATTAGTGTGGGGATAACTTTTTACATGCTTATTGACCATTTATTTACATTTTTTTTCTTTTGCCTAACTAAAGAAAATTTGCTCAATTCTTTTTCTTTATACTTGTGTTTATGATTTTATTTTTTTAGTGATAATTTGTATCATAGTGATACCATTTTTTTTAGTGATAATTTGTATCAGTGATACCAATTTTGTTTTCAGAAAAGTGACAAATATACATACCTACTCTATCTTGTACTTTTAAAAATATTTTAATATATATTTTTATCAGTATCGATTCCTTTTGAAGTAAACTTGGAATTTCATTCATATATAATGTTCAAACAAATTTTAAGTCAAACAATTTTTTTCCTATATACAACATCTAATAAATTCAGAAGCAATTCTACTTGGTAGATTAATCATGTATTTAGGAATAGATAAAAAGGAAAGTGTACACATTTGTCTTTTGCTCAGTGAATTCCCAATAAACCTCAGGTGTTTATAGTATCTTGACTTCACAAAGGGAAAAACATATTTCATCCAAAAATCAAATTCTTACATGAATAAATGCTTTTAAGAAGGAAAAGTCAGTTGTGTATCAAATTAAGTATGCATTCTTGTTATTCTAGTCTTTATTTATAGTAAGTAGTAAAGTTAGAAGGAAATAAAGCTCTATTAATAACACACATTTTGTCATGTGTAAGAAGGTTAAGATAACTGAATATATCCAGTTTTTAAAGAATCTCATCATTCTGTTGTTTCTATTTTAAAGTGATATTTCACCACAAGTGACACGTTATAAATTACAACAGAACATTTAGGAACAGATTTTGGCTAACTGCTTTCAAATAAAAAGCTAGCCAAAGGAAAATTGAATGCTTGATAGGCTTAAAATAATGAATTTTTAAGAAAATATATTTCGATATGTGTATTCCAAAGCATTGGTTTTCTGGGTGTAGTTCATAGACTAACAGTATCAGCATTACATTTTTAGAAATGCAAATTCTTGGGTAACACTTCAGGTGCACTGAATCAAAAACTAGAGATAGGGGTCATTGAGTCTGTATTTTAACAAGTCCTCCAGGAGATTCTCACACAGTTTAATTTTTGCTAACCACTGCTCTACAACACTTAGTAGTTTTCAATTGATATGGCACTCCGAAATTGTGTGTGTGTATGTGTGTGTGTGTGTATGTGTGTGTGATATACACACAAAGTTATTTTAATGCCTTTTAATATAGTCTAATGTTTTTAAATTAAATGTATCTTTATTAATGTATACTGCCATGAGAATAGTATCTGGCATATGTTGGACACCTAATCGTTAAATTTAAAGAATGAACAAAATTGATACATAAAATTGCTCACTGATCCTCTCCACTATGTAAAAGGTATTTCAAAATTTACATGCTCAAAATAGAATTATTTATTCCCGATGTCATATGGGCACCTGCGTTAATGTCTCATCTTAGTAAATGGCACCAACCATCTAACTAGTTGCTCAAGTCAAAACCCCAGGCCGGAATCACAGCTATGATGGAGTGACTTTTACCATAACAATTTTATGACAAGAAAAACTACAAAAGTTAGATAAAGAAAAAAAAAAGTCTGTTAAAGTAAATAGATAGCATCTGAAAGAACAATGATTTCATGTGCCAGTATTCTAGGAAATAATTCTGGACAGTTAACTGAAGTGAGATCCAACATGCTGTAAAATACATTTCCAAGTTCTAAATTCTGTGAGCTGGAGCCTGTGAAGCCAGTCAGAGGGGATCCCTTAAAAGCCAGAGTAGCCAAAAGAATTTTTAATTATGTCGCAAATCCGACCAGACAAAATTCGAAGTTCATATCTACAAAACTACCATAAATTTGAGGATTAAAATTTTAGAACCAAGACTACTGAAGAGAGCTTGACAATCTGTGCCAGTTTTTCACTTGAAACATTTGAGATTTTTAAACTGTAATATAAAAGAGACAAAAAACCAAGAAAAAAAAAAAGGTAGTTTATAAACTCAGTAGAACTTTCAGTCTGAAATAACTGGGGTGGGGGAGAATTATAGATTAAAGTCAGCCAAGAAGGAGGATTTCTAGTAAACATATTAAGCTTCCAGAGTAGAGGCCTACGAGGGTGTGTCTTGGGAATGGAAACTAAATAGAGATAGACCATATAACGTCTCTATACATAGTTTGTAAATCTAAAGAAACTAACCTTTTACTTATTGAGATTTTTGTTATCACCTTAAGTACTCTAGCAAAGTAAAGTAAGCATATTATAAATAATATTATTAATGACTAAAAATAACTGAAAATATTAAATTATATTTCACTTTGATTGCTGTACTAGAATTTATATTATTCTCTAAGTAATATAATTTTTTAGTTGGCATTTTTTCTTCCAAAAGTAAAAGAGAAGATATTTGTTCTGAGTAGAATGATTTAAGGCACTAGGAAACAAGTGCATTGTCAAGATGATAAAATACAGAGCATTATAGTTGAATCTGGCCTATATCAGTCTCTTGTTATGAAATAGACTGCCTTTTCTTTTCCTGTTATTTGTTATATTAATGTGAATTAAGTTCTTTAAAATTGAAAGTGAACAATTCATATAATTGAGAAATGAAAACATCTGTACTTTAATTTATAAATTTCATTTATCATTTGATTAATCAAGCTTTAAATTTTTTTGATTATGCTTATTCATTTGCAAGAGAAAAATTAAATATATCAGTTCCATCTTTTTACACTGGAGCATTTTCTCGTCAGAAGGTTAAGTTTTTGTTCAATATGAATACAATCACACCACAGTGCCCATTAAAAATAATAAAAATTTCGCACCTAACTTGTCATTGACCAAGGGAAAATTTACCTCGTAAGAGTTATGAAACACATAATACTCATCATGGGAAAAAAAACTCTTGAAATTGACTGCTTTTCTCGATTTTTGGCACCTGAAAAAGAAAGATAAGTGATTTTTAAAACCATTTAACATATAAATATTCCATTTAATAAGATGTTATGCAGATAAAAAGGAATAAAAGCATAATTTGAATCAAAGAACAATGTAGACAAAGAAGAAATAAATTGTCAAACTCGAGAGTGAAAAACAACAAAAAATGCTAAATCATATAAATAAGATCATTTATTTTACAATTTTCTGGGTTGGGGCTTTCTAACTTAATACATTTTTTATTCCTATTAAGAGAAACAAAGAAATGTCTAGAATGAAAGTACTGTAAGACATTATCTATACACACAGGGATTGTGGGATTTTGAAATATTGATATTATACTTAATTTTATTTAGATAAATATGTAACACAAAAACAATTGTGATTTTTTATAAATTTTATCTTTAAATTCATTAATCTCAAAAAACATTTTATATTTTATTTTCTATTACAATATAATAAAATATTAAAATCATTAAAACCAGAATTTTAATTAGATTACCATTTTCTGGAGATGGGTTAAAATTTCAAGTATAGTCAGTTTTCTCCTCAAACTTCTCTTAGCTCTCCTTGTCCCATCTAATTTTTTTCAGAAAAAAAAGTTAATATAATCATACCTTAAACATCTGTAGCTTTTTGTAAATCAATTATACCTCAATAAAGCTTAAAAAAAAGAAAAACAAGGAAAAGAAGGAATGTAATATCTGAAATAAAATGGAAAAATAGATAATCCAACTTTTTAAGATTTACAGTGCAAACAGAGCTCATAGTGAAAGCCTCTTAATTGCAAGATTCTGTGTTCTGTTTAAGTAATTCAGATGCATTATACGTTTCGTATAACCTACTGTCTTCCAGAAGGTTTAAGGTGATGAACATCTGGCCTAGAATCCAATCCAGTATCCAGAACCTCAAATTTTCTCAATTACTGAAGGAGGAGGCCTGTACAAATATCAGTACCACCTTTATCACATAATCAATTTGACTTCACTTTCATTTACTCTTGTTTGCTCTGCACTGAAACTAATAATGGAAGTAAAACTGGAGTTTAACGATGTGAATGCTGGACCTCAAACAGACTTCATAGCCCAGTCATACACTTTAAGGTATAAAACTTCAATTCACATTGTTATTATTTTTTTTTTTAGACTAGGACCTGTATATTTTTATAATCCCAATTTGTTTCAGAATAAAATCCTTAAAAAAGCATGAAGGTCAGGGAGAATTTTTTATCATGAAACCACATTTTACATAAGTGAATATTCTAGATGAACAAAGTGTTTCCCATCAGACGCCAATGATCTATTTTAACTCTCTTTTTTTTTTTTTTTTTTTGGTAGAAATTATTCCAAAAAGCAGAGAGTACATTTCACTTCCTTCCTCAACTGAAGACACAGCACATAATGTAATTGTTTTCTTAATGACTCATCACCATCATTATGTACCTCCATTCTTGTTCTGTGCTAGAACACAGGGCACATTTCTGCATATGCTGGGGAGTTTCTGTATTCCTCAATGTCAGACTATCAGCTGTAATGTCTCACTGCTGTCAGAAAGCTTTTTAACCAACACTCTTCACTGCCTCCTCCCACATCTAGTTTATTGCTTCTAATCTAATTGCAATTTCTAACATATAGTAAATTAGGAAAATAGGCAACCCAGCTTTTAAATTTGGCTCTATTTACAAGGCAAATAGAACTCAGAAAGCGGGGCTTGCCTTAATTTCAGAGGTTCTGTGGTTCCTTTTGCATTGCTCAGGTGTTTTATACTCTTTTATACGTTTTATCATCTCCCAGAAGGGGTAGAATGACAAAATTCTAGGTTGGAGTCATATAAAGGTGGTTTAAAATGCTTTTTTTTTTTTTAACTCAATGTGTGTCTACAAGTACACCACACAAACATTTGTAAAAATAATTTGTATTTGTCATTTTGATAGTTATCATAAAGTGATGAATTTTGCATGCAATCTATCAGTAAATCAGTATAATTTCATTCATCTCGTCCCCTGGAATTTAAAGTGAATAAAATACTTCTTGGGCATAATGTACTCATCCTGTAATTTAAGTTATCTTCTGGATTACTAAATCTTCTATCATGAACCTACCCTTAAAAGCAAATGTACTTTAAGAATGACCAATGGAATAAGTCTTCCTGAGAAACTCCCATGCCAAATACATGTAATGCATGAGATTCTTCTAAAATATCTATTTTGTCCTTTTTTAAAATTAACTTTTACTGCAAAATCTAATTAAAAAGTAAAATTTAATTTTCTGTAAATATCCAAATATTAAGAAATAAATAACAAAAATGAAAATTCTCTGTGTTCCATATTGAAGAGAAAAATCACTCCTAATAATATTTTAATGTCTGCTTTCTACACATTTAACTCTAAACAGAATGTTTCTAACTATAATTATAATTGCTCATTTATTTGTATCTGTTGCATACAAAAGGAAGAGAAAAACATTAAAGAAAAAATCACTATGCTCCATTAAATAAAATGTTAAAAATCTACTCATCCCTATTTATTTAAAAGGCATGGATTTTTTCATTTAATTGAAGGAACAAAACCTTTGAGCAGGACTGTGTCATTTATCACATTAGATGGTTAGGCAAGTCTTTGTATTAGACCATGATCTCTCTCTTCAGGCCTATAAAATAAGATTTAAATAAAGGATTGAAAGATTCACTTGAGAATGTATTATCCAGATGCAAGACTTGATCATCTACCTTATATAATTCAAGGTAAGTTAATGACTAGGAACTTAATCTAGAGGAAGCAATCAGGGTTCTTTTCACATCAACTTCACAGCCACTCTCTAAATTAAAGTTTGTGACATATTTTTGTCTCGGCCATGCTACCCTGAACAAGCTGGATCCCATCTGATTTTGGAAGCCAAGCAGTGTCGTGTCTGGTTAGTACTTGGATGGGAGACCACCTAGGAAGACCAGGTGCTGTAGACATAAAAAAATAAAAATGAAATAAAATAAATAAGGGATTGTTAGCTGACAAGGTCCTTGCAATCTGTGAGGCCAACCAAGAGCTGCCTCGCCTAAAAAAATAAAAATAATAAAGTTTGTGACATTTTTTAAAAATTTATTTTTATTATGGTGACATTGGTTAACGAAATACAGTATCAGGTGTACAATTCAACCATAAGGCACATATATTGCATAGTGTGTTCACTGCCCACAGTTAGATTTCTTTATGTCACCACAGATTTGACCCCTTTTATGCCATCTACCTTCCTGTGACTCCTTTTATGCAGGCAAAAGAAAGCATTTGAAGTAAGTATCTGGTATTTAGTAGGGAAGAAAATAAGGAGGATAGAAAGAGGGTGTTTAGCAAGTATTTGTCTCATTTTATTCATCCATTCACTCTAAGTGACCGTTTTACTCACCAATTAGTTTTGTCTGTGAGAACTAAGAATGTATGTCTAGAACAATAATGTATAAATTCATCATTGTATTATATACGTGGTCATCAGTCAGTGTTGAATACATATATAATCAGATTCCTTAAATCAAGTTTGAAGTAAATATTTAGGAGCATCTAAATAGTTAGACTATTTATGGGGAAATTTCTCTTCCATGCTTCTACATATCAGAAGGCAGTTTAAGGAAATCTGTCATGTGCTGCATGTAGTGAGATCTTCCTCTTTTTCTAGGAGCAGCATCACTACACAACTCTGAAAAAGTTAACATTAAACTATCAACTCAATTCCTAATTTAAGAATAATTTTAACTGTAGTTGAAAAGAAAGAGATAATGTGTTTAGATTTATTTTATTATGTTGCTTAATCACAAATCATAAACAAAAATGGACTCATCAAAATGAGGTCCAAGTAATTACAACTGAACCCAAATATGTTTCCCTTATAAAAACAGGCAGAGATATTCCACAAGCATATAATAAATGAAAACTAACTTTCAATATCAAAATATACATACATTTTATTAGTTTGGATTAACAATCACTTTTATATTATTTTTAGTAATTTACAATAATATTTTCTCTTAAAATGTTTAATTTGAAAAAGTTTTAGATGACTTACCAAGAATTAAATAGAAAAGTATATAATAAAATCATGTTTTGCTATCAAAGTCTATTATTCTGTATAATACATTATGAGTAGTCTGTATATCTTATTTAAATTGAACAGGTTGAGAGAGACAGGAAGCAATCACTTAAAGTCTGAACTATCATATGTAGGATAGGGATGGTAAATGTAGATGTAGAAAACTAAGGTTTTTACAGTCTCCTGTTTCCTTTGTACACATCTCTAAACTGGCATGGGACTCTATCGTATAAACCCAAATAAAGCATGTATATTCTAGTGTCTCAAGTGACAGACTTGAGACACTAAAAAAAATATTTGATAAAAAAAAATTTGCAAACCACATATATGACAACCTATCTGTGTCTAGAATATATAAAAACTCTGGAAATTTATAAGTTAAAAAAATTAAAAATGGGCAAAAGACATGGATAGATACATGAAAAGTGTTCAACACCATTAGCCATTAGGGAAAAGCAAATTAAAACCACAATAAGGTATCACTACTCATCTATTAGGATGATTAAAAATTTTTAAAAAAAAGTGATGACATTTGGCAAATGCTGTTAAGAATTGAGAAAAACCGGATCACTCACAAATTACTGGCAGGCATGTAAAATGGCATAGCTTCTGAGAAAAAATTTATGGCAGTTTCTGACACAATTTCTGAACAAACAAAGCATGGGCTTACCGTATAACTCAACAATTGTAGTCTTGAACATTTATCCTGGAGAAATGAAAACTTACAACCACACAAAAACCTGTATAAGAATGTTTAGAGCAGCTTTATTCTGAATAATAAAAAAGTGAAAACAAACCAAATATCCTTCAATAGAAAATAATTAAACAAACTGCCGTTCATCCATGTCATAAAATATTACTCAACAATAAAAACAAATGAAATACTGATACACATAACAACTTGGATGGATCTCAAGGGAATTATGATGAGTGAAATAAGCCAATCACAGAAGGTTACATTCATATAACATTCATGAAATGACAAAATTATAGAGATGGAGAAGAGATTAGTGGTCTCCAAGGATTAGGAATGTAGGAAGGGAAGTAGGGTGCTGTGGCTGTCAAAGATTAGCATGAGGCATCCTTGTGATCAAGCTATTCTATATCTTAACTGTGATGTTGGTGGCATGAATCTGCACATGTAATAAACTTGCATAAAACTAAATGTATACACACACACATATGCAAGTGCATGTATAACTGATGAAATCTGAATACAATGGTGGATTATGTCAATGTGAGTTTTCTGGATGTGATATTGTATTATTCAGTTCCATAAGATGTTACCATTGAGGAAATTAAGAAAAGAATTTATTCAATTTCTTTACTTTTTCTTTGAGAAAATTATAGATTTTTCATGTGAATATACAATTTTCTCAAAGAAAAAGTAAAGAAAAAAAATAAAATTTTGTGACAGAATTCTTGGTAGTATATACCAATTGACCAGAGGTGGTGCTAAAGATAAACCTTCTTTGCCATCATTGATTTGGTGGGGGAGAAAAATCAAACTGGGACAAACAAGTAAATTGAAAATTAGTGTGTGCGATGCTGATGGTACAGGTTTTGACACTGAGCAAAGCTATGTTTAAAAAATGACTGACAAATTCCCTTACTGGCCAAAAGTGGTGAATTCACCTAAGCCCTTTAAGACTCAGATTCTTCCATTGTAAAATGTATAAAATAAAAATATCAATGCCTACAGCATTGTGTTGCTATGGATATTGTTCAAAATCCATAACATAAAACACATATGTAAATGCATATAAACGTACATAAATAATTTTAGTAGTGACTATTTGTATTATTTCTACCAGAGCCATTTGGTATCAAAGTGATATAGTGGTGGTATGTATGACTTAACCACTAACAGGCAATTTTACATAAAAAGACTCAGTTACAGAGAGGACTCAAAGCTGAGTAGGTGGAAGGAGGAACCTATTAACCAGGGTAATAGAATAGGAAAGAGCACTATTAAGCAAAAGATTAGTAGTCTAGGAAAAATAATCAAATATCATTACAGGGATACTAAAACTGTACCATCTATATTTGCCATGCCAAACCACTGAGATATATATTTGTTGTTCTTATTCTACATGAGCAAAATTGGTGTCCAAAGGTTGGCTCAGCCTGTTATTATAGCTATTGATGTCCTTGTGCCAATAAATGTAGGTAAAATTTACATATCACTTTAAATCAAAGAATAAAAATAAAATCTTTTTCATATATAAGAATACAATATGATATAGATTATAAATAAAGGACACATATGTAGTAATCTTGTTAAAATAGAGATTTATAGCTATTTACTATATATGTATCTTCATTAGGAAACTATTTGCTATAATTTCTTAGATAAAATATTTTTAAACTATAAGTATGATGGATTTGCATAAATAATTTTAAGTGTTTCCAACTGGCTGCCTAAGTCAGAGAGTCTACTGAAAGAACTGAAAATTTATTACAAGTTTTCTGAATTCAACTACCATATGGTTCATGATGGATCAAATATAAGCAGAATAGGCACCTGATTGGTAGCATACACATTTCAAGCAAGTATGAAATTGGTGAGGTGTCAAGACATATGCACTAGGATTGATGTGTCTGGGATTTCAACCTCCTTTTGTTATCACCAGGCTTTTACCAGACACAATTTTCCCAGTTTTGGCTTTCCAAGGAATCTAGCAATTCTATTTAATTCCTTACAGAATTTAATAATTGTCCCTACAAGAAGAACTTTTTATTCAAATTCTCCCTAATTAAAAGGTTGTTTTATTTACTTATTCATTTATTTATTAATATATTCTTTCTTTATCTTTTGATTTTTTTTTTTTACTTTTTTTATTAGTTTCAAATATACAGGACATCGGTTAGACATTTATGCAGCTTATGAAACGATCTCCCTGATTATTCTATTTTCCCTCTGGCTTTACACATAGCCATTACATTACTGCTGACTCCACTCCCCATGCCGTGTTCCCCACCCCGTGACCCTCTATCAACTACTAATTTGTACTTCCTTAACTTTCAATATTGATTCAGACTAATGCCACATTTGCATTAAATACCACTAAGAAACACTATGACAGACTTTATTTAGGATAAAATAATTAAATAGGATAACAAAGTATTCTATTTTCTTCTCTATCTCTCATTCCAAGGATAAGACATTATTACAGAAAGCTTCCTTGTGTTTATATATTTTCTAATGTAAAATATGCAAATGAGATGGCATGTTCTGTCCTCTGAAATGATCCTAACAGCCTCATTGTAACTCGTTTTTCAATCACAGTTTCAAGGAAACTATAATGTATAATTTAGAGTCTGATACAATGTCTCTCAAATAATAACACTATCCACAAAATTCTGAAAAATTCTCTTCACTAAAATTTTGGAGAAATAAAAATTCAGTTGCTGGCCAAGTCCTTCCTCTGGAAAACTACAGGGATTCTGGCAGAAATGAATAGTAGCTACTGATATGCTTTATTAGATAACCTTCGAGATGTCTCTTTTTTTCGTGTTCAACAAATTCCCTAGCCCTGGTCCACATCTACGATGTTCGACATAGGACCAAGGACATTTTAACTCCTTCAGTTTGGTCAACAAGAAATATCTATAATGTGTTGCCTTTCCTATCCACATTTACTAGTCCAAAACTTCTCAAATTTTAATGATCATATGGAACACGAGGGATCTTGAGAAAATGCAGATACTTATTCACTAGGTCTGGAATGAAACCCATGATTCTGAATTTCTCAGATTCCTTGGTGATGTCAATGATCCTAGTCCACAGACCACATTTTTAGTTGCAATATTGAAGACACTATCCCCTGAATTGTGTTATGCTTGCCTGATTGAGGGGAATTAGGCACTTTACTATGGAGAAAATATTTCAAATAATGAGCATTTAGGTATGTTCCTCCTTACTTTTTCTTCTTTACAAGAATGAGTGGGTGCTTTGTAAAGCTATTTTTCCTGATGACCTGCGTTATTGAAATATTTCATATGAAAACACTTTCATGACTTAAGAAACCAAGTATATTTAGTGATTAAAATTAAAAAGAAAAATGCTACAAAAATTTGTTACTGAAATACAATATTTTTTCAGCTTTAACGAGGTATAATTGACAAATGAAATTGTAAGATATTTAAAGTGTACATCAGGATAATTTTAGTACACATCATAAAAGGATTCCTCCCATCTAGTTTTTTAGCATGTCCATTACCTCATGTATTTATATTTTGTGTATGTGTGAGAACATTTAAGTTCTACTCTCTTAGCATATTTCAATTACATAATAGTGTTATCAACTATAGTCACCATTTTATACATAAGTACTCAGAACTTATTCATCCTATAGCTGAAAGTCACAATGCTGTTTTCTATTTCCTCTTAGGGAATAATACTCCACTCACTTAGTTGTGCTACATGTATAATATTGGTAATTAGATTCAATATATTCATAAAAACAAAACAAAATGAAACAAAAAATAAAACACCCTACTGTGTTTTATTGCCACCTCAAAGCATTCAAGAAGGGTGTCAGGAGATGTTACTTAACCCTACTCTGAGTGCCAGCCTTTGGGCTGCATTTCTAAAGTGACAGCACCAGCACCTTGGGCATTGCCTCAGAACTGCATATCTGCCAGGAAGCTGAGAATATCTTCACATTTCCTGTCAGGAAGTATGATTTTAAATGTTGTTTTAGAAAAGAAAAGGAAGAAAAAAATACAGTAGAGCTATTGCAGTCTTCTACTTTAAAAAAATTTTAACAATTGGGGGCTCGAATTTATATCAGATACTGTGAAATTTTATCTTTTTTCTTTTTAAAGCAGAGCAAAAGAGTTTTCTTCACCTGCTATTTGTTTTTAAATTCAAAAGCCATTATTTTCCATAGTCCTCATTGAACTTCTCTTTTTATGCATTACATTTCACTTTATGGGTTGGTATTTCGCTTTTCCAAATTGTCAGTTTTTACCATTTTATAGATCCTGGCCATTTTAATCTGTCAATTTGTTACTCTTAAAAGTTTTCTGAGCATACGAATAACCCAATGATGGTCTAATTGGGGTTTTTAACTTTAGAAAAAAAATTAAAGACATAATAAAAAATATGACTGGATAGATTCTACAAAAATCTTTTCAAATATTATCTCATTAATTACTGACTAGCTGAATGTGTAACATTAAATATAACAGAAATATCCTGATAAGTATTCCTTAATTTAGAATTAAATATCACATATCCTGAACATTTATTACTTCTTGTGTGTGTGTGGTACAAAAGCTATTTAGAGATGTTATAGTAAATTTTATTTCAAAAAACAAAGTGAAATAAGCCAGTGTGGCCTCCAAATCTATCTGATTTACTCCCATTTAGTTTCTACTTTGGAAGAACACACCCAAATATTCAATGTCAGTTAACAGTTATTAAACTTTTATGCAGCACACTGAACTTTCTCAGGCATTTCGAACTACAGAAGGGGGGAAATAAGACTTAGTAAGTTATTAGATAAAACAAGCTATAAAATACCAAAGAAAAAGAGATTATGTAAAATTGTGAGAGAAGAGATCAAGAGGCAGAATATTCTGACAGATTCCCTAAACAGAACGAAGACTACAGATATGTTGAATTAAGGAAGATAAAATCCTGTGCTGAGAAAACAGTATGAAAAAAGGATGCAAAGACATGAAAATTCATTAAAGGTTCAGGAAACTGTGTAATATATAGACTGAAAGATACATGAATATAATGATATGATAATTCTATATTTTCTAAGCTTAAAGGATAGGAAGAGGATGTTGCGATTAACTAAAATAGGGAATAAAGGAGGAGAACAGCTTCGGAAAGAAAAGAATGTCTGAGTCATTCTTTTCCGTTATGCTGAATAAGATTATGATTTTAATTTTCTTTTGAGCCCCAGTCAATTTATGCACATATACATGACTATACGATTATATCTAAAATGTGCCTTTATGATGAATGCCATTAAAATTCATCTTATAAAACAGCAAATGCAGTTGACAATTTAACCAAAATAAACACCCAGAACATTCTTTCCTTTGGATCCTGAATAGAAAATTATAATCATTTATTGAGAATACTAAATCTTTCATTTTTTACTCATATCCCACTCATCTTTTGTCAACCAGTCTGCACAAACAGATCTTGATAAAAAGAGTCAACATATAATCATTTTTATACAATATGTGCAATTCTGCCATCATGTTATCATCTTATTTTAAAATGCAGATAAAATAGTAGGCTATATTTTTAAAATTTTGAACATAAGAATATAACAGCTGGAAGAAATAAGATTGGATATTTGAAAGTCCTCTTTCTACTTAAAAAAATTATGTTTCTTAAAAAAGGATAATAAAAAAGTATGGAATAAATAATTAGAACAAAAGCATTTTGTGAGAGTTGGGTATATGGATGGGAGGAGTTAGGAGAGTTGTTTTCCTAAAGAGGTGAGAATGATCACTTTTCTCTTTTTTAACTGAATACAGTGAGTCAAATGGAATAATCTCTTGAAGCATGCTGTTTTCTTTTTAATTGGTATATTAACAGTTATTAAAACAAGACAAGAAGAGAAATATAGGGGTTTTAAAAAGAAAGGACAAACATAGTAAGTGTCTAAAACATAGAGATATGTCTAGTAAGATAAGACAGGAGAAAGTAGCTCTGCCATCAAATTGACTAAGTATGCCTCCTAGCTTCACATGAATGAAGTGTTTGAATTTTGAGAGAATTCGTAAACTTTTCCATAACTTTTTTTCCTTAAATGTTAAATGAAATAATATCTATGCCACAAAACTATTTTTAGTTATTAGAGCTAATACGTATAAAATATTTGGTTTTAGTGATTCCAGAGTTGATTTTTATACCTTGATCTGAGCAGGGATAGAAAAATCAATGCTCTGATCCTATGACTATTCTATATTTTATGAATATTCTATGAAACAATCATGTTCAGGACGGAAAATCAAAACAGACACAAAAGCAGGATCTTAGAATTAATGTGTACACCACTTTTAGAATTTCTTCTCTAAATGCCTCTTTCATTATTAGTAGCTTGCTACCAATGTAAAATAGGTATTCTGTTATTTATTTCCACAGTATAACTTCTGTTCATTTCCAGAAAGTATTAATCTTGCTGCCCCCAAATTCAGTCATTTTTTTTTTCCTGAAGATATCACGTTATTTTCTGATTCAATACGTTTACTCAAGCTCTTTCATGATTTGGATGGCACACTAACATCACTACCTTCACTGCTTTTCTCCAAGACAAAAACATAATTTTTACTATGTCTTTCTCAATATTTCTATTCACCCTATCAATATCCTTGTTTGGAAATCTGTAACATTTGCCAGCTGATATCCGATGAAATCTTTACTTGTATTACTAATTAATTTATTTCTAAACTATTCATATGTACTAGACTTCTCTATACAGTTTCAAAGGTCAACTTAACCAATTACTACCAATGTGTGACTTTGGACAAAGTATTTAATATAACTATAACAATTTTTTTTAATTTAGAAAACTGAGACCCAGATAAAACTTAGTGACACACTCATGGTCATATAATTGTCATTGCTGAGATTCAAACATACATCTACTTGTGCCTAAAACTGATGCATTACCAATCTATCATTGCCTTTTAATAAGAGTAAAATGAAAATTAAATGTGATATGTATTTAAATTATTTAATAATTGGAAATTTCTTAAAAATGAAACATTTGCATAAATCATCACTCTAAGAGAAATTTCTTAAAGTTCATGGTCAAAAATATTTTACACAAAGAATTGCTTTATTGTTGCTACCGTGTAAGAGGAAAGAAACATTTTTTTTTTTGGTGCAAACTGATGACAGATGCTAAATGAGCATTACATATCCTGTTGGCTAGGGACATGTAAAGGAATTGGGAAATAAGAAAATAGCATGCTTTCTCCCCACTTCTATATACCAAAGAGGAAATTATCTCTAATCATATTTATTTATACTGATAAAAAAATAAATCTCTAAATTTGTGCTGTCCAATATGGCAGCCCTTAGCCACATGTGGCTCTTGAGCACTTGAACCATAGCTGAACTGAATAGAGATATGTTTTACATACCAGGTTACAAAGACAGTAGAAAGTATGTAAGATGCTTCATTAATAAATTTAAAATATTGATTACATATAGAAATGATATTTTAAATATACTAGATAAAATATTAGTAAACTTCATTTACCTGCATTTTCAAAAACAATTTTGTAACAGTGCTGCCCTACAAATTTTTCCAGATTTCATTTTTTCTCTCATAGGTACATTTATTGATATATTTGTCATGAGCGCTGTTATAAAGCTTTTTATAATTTGCAGCATTAGATAAAATACTTTTAAGCACAAATTTCTTTGTATTTAGCGGTTTAAAAATTATCACAATAATCATTTCTCTGCTGCAAAATAGCTATATTAGTTCTAAAAGACCTGAATTCATTGTTATTACCTCTCAAGCATTATTTGCATTGTTTATCCATGTTCAGAAAGATTGTTAGATAGAAGGTTCATAAGATAAGAGCCTCTCCCAGGTCTCATTACACAGGGACATGTGACAGTTTCGCTGACTTTATCCGCTAGAGTTTCGGGAGAAGATTGTAACAGTAGTATCCAGCAGTCTTAAGTATTTGTGAAATCTCACCTGATATACAGGATCTTGAAACATAATTCTCCTAATAAATTTCTACCTAAATAATAATGTTCTCTTCAATAGCCTGAATTTAGCATCAGATTATAAATGTGCTTCAAAGAAGCCTACCAAACAAAAGTATGCCCCACAGTTTTCAGTTAAATGTATTTTAATGTAGCATTTTATTTTATTTTATGTAGAACTTAGTTAATAATTTTAAAACTTTAAACTTTACAACAATATTTTACCAGGTATTTTTGCTTCAAAAATAATAAAACCAAAGAAATATTGGCAAAATGCTCATAATAACAGAAAACGTACATTTTTTTCTTCAAAATTAAGGTTATAAAACTGACAGACCCATCATTGAAGATCAAATTAGTTAAATGCCCCAAATCCTGAATTCATTGAAGTATTTCTCAAATAAATTATTCAAGCTCTCTACAAGGAAAATGTATTTATATTAAATGTAGTAGAAATGAAAGATAAGGACATGATTATTCTCTGAAAGTAAAAATTAAAAAAGTAATGGCTTAGAAGAAAATCCTAGAAGGGTAATCTTTTAATACTAAGTAGCTAAATAGTGTGGGAGTTGGGAGGGAGGTGATCATTTAGATGTGCTTTCCAACATTTCCCAACTAGTCAGGCTAAATTTATGTAGTTTCAAGGCAGGTCTTTAATTCTTTTAGAAGTTCTTTTAAGAAATATTGTACTAGCAATATTTTTGATGAAACAAAGGACTACATTTTGCAGAAAACATAAACATTAACTACTCTAAGCCAAAATCGAGAATTAAACTCTAAAGTATTAAACTTCTTTACAGAAGTTTAAAAAATTTCCTAACCAAATTATCTTATATTTTCCTCATGTTTATTCTTAAATTTTGTCTCTTCTTGCCTATATGTTTTCTATAAATAACAGATATGATAAAGACTATAAAGACAAATGAATAAGTATCAAATAAAAACTCTATTAATAGAAAACAGGTGTCATAATTTATTTTTATTTAAAAGACAAAATTAGGGACACATTACAATCAATGAAAACTTCAATTTAAATAAATACAGTGTATTAAACACATATGTATGTTTTTTTTTTTATCCTGTGAAAAAACATGTATCTGTGTTATGAATTGTTTCACATTAAATAAGTAAAGGGAAGGTGTGTTGTTATGGTTCCTTTGGTTCGTAAACAACTTTTCGCAGGTAATATTAGAGGCCAACAAGAAATGATAGTTGAAAGCAAGAATCACTAAAACATTGAAATAGAAAATAATGACCTCAATCTCATATTTTTTATTTTGGAGTATTGTACCTAAAGCTCTGGCTTTGATTGGTTATGTTTTAGTTTTCCTATGTATTTGTAACATTTCTTGATTATCACTTAAAAATATCTTATAAAATATGACAATATTTCTATGAGGATTGCCAGTTTTGTTCATTTGAACTCTGGTTAAAAAGTTTCATAGATGTCAAGTAGTCTTCCCAAGATGCACTTTCTCTCATGATTTGACATAGCAGAAGGGTTGCAATATCCCTATGCATTGTATTGTGTGAGACTAGAAAAATGACTATGCATGCTGAAATCATGCAAAACAATCTTATTAATTAATAGGAAAATTTATAACTGTTTTACGGCCTTTAAAATATTTTGCCAAAATATTTAAAACTCTGTCAATTAAACATGTATAAGAAAGCAAAATAAATAAATAAATAAATAAAGCTGATCTTTACTTAGCACACTGTAATTGAATAAAGATAAATGAATGCTATTGTATACTGGTTCATTGAGAATTAAAGTGTTTTATCTCTTTGTAAAAAAGAAAAGAGTAGTTTGAATAGTGCTTGCCTTCTTGTGACAACATATGGAGCAAGCATTATTTTTATTGCTTGGAAAATTGTCATACTTCTTTTCATGTTTGGAGCAGCCTTCAATGTTTTATCTTTTTAAGCTTTCATTATCATGAAATAACTCTAAGTGTTCTAATGTGACATTTGTGCCAGCACCACTTCCTCCGTGACATTTTCATCCTTTTCATAATGATCACTTTCTTCATTTATGTAAGTTTTCCTTCACTAATTCCTCTAGTTATATATCTAGAGTATCTCTAAATGGAAAAAGTATGAAATGACTTTCTAGTGTGGGTTCATTTGGTTTAATTCATATATTACTTATATCATTATTTTTTCTCTCTATTTTAGTTATTTGAAAACTCTTTTTTATAAAATTACAAACATAATTAAATGACTTAAATCCAATTTATATATACCTTTCTACCTATTGTTATTGATTAATTAAGAGAACATGTAATACCTTTAGGAGTATATATTATGACTAGTTCTGTAATTAAAAGAGTTGAATTATAAAACTATTTTTATTATCTGACAGTTTTATCTCTATAAAGAATGTAGTTTAAAATACCAAATAAGTAAAATACTAATAAGAATAACAACTAATACATATATAATGCTTACCAGATGCCCTGAACCATTATAAAAATTTTATGTACAGTAAGTCATTGTTTTTTATAAAAACTCTAGAAGACTAGTATAATATTAGCCAGAGCTGACAGATGAAGAATGCTAAAGAGAGAGGCTAAGTAATTTGCCTAAGGTAACACAATTAATAAGTGGCAGAGTCAAGATTTGAACCCATAATATCTGGTTTCAAAATCAGGACTCTTAAACTTGTGTTCATAAACGTAATCTAAATCTGCACCTTGACCCCCACTGCTGGCATTTTAACCAGCTACATCTATGTCCCGCTGAGTCTTTCGTGTTTAGAGCGCTTCAGGGCCACAAACTGAGTACAACACATCTAGTGCTGAGCAAAGGACTGATTCACTGCTGAGCAAAAATATCAAAAACACAGATGAACTAATATTACTCAAAGAAAAGTGAAATCAATAAGTAAAAATGGACCATTGATTTTATGAGTCATTGTTTGATGGAGGAGGCTTTTTTTTTTTTTTTTGGTTCTTAATCAGATTTGAAGTGCTTTGGTATATCAGAGAGTTATAGTGACTCTCTACCACTCTTAGAAGTTTCTGTTTTCATTTTGCATCCAGCAGTTGACTTTTAAAGCTTATTTCCCATTGCTCAGTTTATTAATATTGAATCTTTCATATATTCTCACCCAATTAGGGTTGACAGATTTAGCTAAAACCAAACAACCAACCAAAAAATATGCTCAATTAAATTTTCATTTCAGAAAAATGCATAAGTATATACTTACATATTGTATAAGTATATTGCATAAGTGTGTCCCATGCTGTATTCAGAACATATTTACAATAATTACTTGTTTACCTAAAATTCAAATTTAACAGGATGTTCTATATTTTACCTGGAAACTGTATTCCTCAATCTCACAAAAATTTGTTGGAGAGGGGATCAAGTGAAAAGTCATTCTGAATCTAAATGTGGAAGACAATGTCTTTGGTTTATTTTGAACACCTAATTTAAAAAACAAGCATCGCTGAATCATTTTACCTCTTCAAGCCCTTGTCGCCCTGGTAAAATGGAATCATGAGATGCTCCCCTAACTCTGGCAATTGAAAGAAATGAAGATGTATTTTTAAAAGATATTTAAAATTCGAGAGTTAAGACATGAGAGTTCTTATGTTTCAATTCATTTCATATATACACTTTCACTCTATCTGATGTAATTTATCATTGCACACATTTTATTATAGGCGATGATCTTTTGCTAAGTGATGCTTACTTTATCCATGAAATCAGCAGTGACTAATGAGCATTAACTGATGAGAGTTAAAGCAATGACTGCTCTTATTCAGTAGTGGTGACCATTAGTAAATATCCTATAATAATTACCATTATCACCTTTTTTAAAGAGCTTGGTATAAATGTATTTTTTTTTCAAATTCTTTCCTCAAACAGGAGAATATATCTTAATGTTTTCCTGAAAAAATGTGATGTTAGGTTTTTCTGACAGTTAAAAAAATATAACCACACAATCAGTGAAAAAATCTATACCAGCAAAGATATACTAATTGTCAAATTACTGGAGATTATAGTATGCTTGATAAAGAATGATTTTCTGACTATGAAATACATTTTTAGTTATTAAAGTGATTTCTGGCTTTTACCCTATTGTTATTAAATCATGAAAATTGTTTTGCCAGATATCCACACACAGTGGCAAATGAAAATTCCACAGGAAGTAATCTTTGAATTAAGACACTGTCAATATGATCCAAGTTTCATCTAAAGGTCTAGGAATTTCTTTTTAAACTGTGATAAAAGGAAACCACAAGTCTTTTAGAACATTTGAACTAGTTAAAAACTATCAATGAGAGAAATAAATTTATTCTATGATGTTAACTACAGTCATCATATTTTTATTAATTTTTTCACCAATCATGTGTTAAGACAGTCTTTACTCAAAGTTACCCAACTTTGACAATAAAAGTGTTCCTACTTTTCCCTCTATTTTTTCTAATTACTATATGACCAAAAAAAGTCATTTCCTTTTTAAAAATGTTGAAATTTAGTGTATTTCTCTAAAAGTAACTGCAAAGCTTAGAAATAATCTTCTACATCAACTTATTGGTTGAGATATGCTGAACAGTTTCCAATGTAGTAAACCCGGATAATTAACTTCATAGAAATTTATCTGCAATATTGTTACACTATGTATACATCAATTTAGGTTGCTCAGCTTTTGATTAGTAGTAAATAAATGCAAATATGGTTGGTTCGAGTTGACCACATCTAGTTCTGATGGTCACGGCCTTAGAAATAAAAAATATAAAATACACACATGTATAAACAGAAGCACAATCATGTGATGTCTAGGATAGAAAAATGAGTAAAGAATATCTATGTTTTAAGAATAAAGAGCATAAGAGATAGACCTGGAATATTATGGATAAGTAAATAAAACACATGCCCTTAAAAAGGCAGTGGATGAAAATCCTTTGAATATTTTTTCCTTAAAATTATGCACAATGTTATTTATTCTTAAATTGCTTTTGTGGCCACATAATGAGATGTGAGAACCACAGGTTGGAGAAAAAAACATGGGTCACTGAGAAATAAATAGCAAGAAAGACAAGCAGCTCTAAAGAGCTACCCAATTCCTATCTGACAAGAAGAAATCCTAGTTACAAAGTCACTAAGTTTTAAGTGTTTTTCAATTTTTTCAGTAGAGCCTATTATTAGAGTCACTTTTTATTTTTTCTGCAAAATTAAGTATATTTCAAAAGTAGTAGAAGGAAAATATAACTAGTTTATCTTAGAATCATATTTTAAAATTCTTCCCTTCAAACATTTGTGCTATTATTGCCATACATTTTATTTTTACATGCGTAAGAAGTCCCACATGATGTTATCATTTTTGTTTTAGCTAACCAATTACTTTTAATAGTGAGTAAAAATAAAAAAAAATTGTCTATTTTTTTATTTCCTGATTTCTCCATTACTTTGTACAGATTCAAACTTTTGTTTGGCATCATTGTCCTTCTCTCTAAAGAAATTTAACATTTTTGTGTTATAAGAATTCCAGCTACAAACTTTCCCAGATTTTTTTTTTTTTTTTTTTGGTCTAAAAACATTTGGCTTTCATTTTTTTTTAATACCGTTTTTCTAAGTATAGAATTCTGGGTTGACAGTTTCTCCTTGCTTTAGTTATTTTAAAGATCTCATATCATTATCTTAAGGCCTGTGAAGTTTCTAACAAGAAATCTGATGTAATTCTTATCCTTGTTCTTTTGAATGAAAAATGTGTGTTTCTCTTCACCTTTCTTTTGCCTTTAAAGACCTTTATCTCTGATTTTCTGCAGTTTGGCTGCAATATGTCTGTTTATAGTGTCAGGTTTTTTTGTTTTTTTGTTTTTCTTTTGTTTTTTTTTTTTTCACTATTCATTCTACTTTTGTTATACTTAGCTTCTCAAATCTGTGCTTTGATGTCGTTCATTGCTTTTTGCAAAATTCTAACCGTCTTTTGTTCTAATATTACTTCTGCTCTTTTTGTTCTCTCTCTTTTTTTTTCTTTTATAGATTCCAGTAACACATTTATTAGACTATTTGAAATTTTCTCATAGTTTTGGATACTCTGGTCTTTTTTTTTTTTTTTTTTTTGCTGTATTGATATTCTTTTGCTTGTTTCTTTTGTCACTCTTTTTTCTTTGTATGTTTTAGTTTTCAGCAATTTCTATTTACCTATCTCCAAGTCTACCAATTCTCTCCTCAGTTGTGTTAAGTCTACTAGAGAAGCCACTAAAAGAATCTTCATTACTTATAAGAATTGCATTTTATATTTCGGAATTTTCATTTGGCTTTTTTTATAGTTTCATTCTTTCTAGTGAAATCACCCAAATGTTTACGTATGTTGTTTACCTTTTCCATTAAATTTCTAAACATATATAATACTTATTTAAAATTTCCTGTTTAATAGTTCCAGAATATAGCTGGATATCTATCTCTAAGTCTGGTTTAGTTGACTGCTCATGTCTTACTTTTTGCATGAGCTTTTCTTTCTTTCTTTTTTTTCCTTAGTTAAAGTTAACATTGTTGGAGAAATAGTAGACACTGAAATCAAGATTATTTATGTCTGGAAGTAAGCCAGCTCCTTTTGTCATTCAGCATTGTATCAGCCTGATAAGTAATTGAGTGGGTTTGAGTTTCCTTCCTGATATTTTCACCTTCAGGGCACCATAGTCTTTAAGTTCTTCTAGCCATGGGATACTGCTGCTTTTGTTCCAAATGGTATTTCAGTTGCCAAAGGATATTTTTCAGTCTACACTTAATCATTCAGTCATTCCTGCTTGCTTGCGTCATGGACGGGGCTTTTCTCTACGATCTTCTCCCTCCCCCAGAACTAGACTTCTGTTGCTTCTAAGCCTGTGATTGGAAGTAGGGGATTTTTCTTCTGTCCTAATGTAGCAACTGCTAAGGCTTTTCTTGACTACTGTATTTAAAATACCATCACTCATCTAAGTTAATCCCTTCCAATAGCTCTCTAAGTTTATTTTTTCTTCTTTCTATAATACTCAAATATAGTTTATTGGCTTTTAGACACTTCCCCAGATTTTTGTCTTTTTTTTTTTTCTTTTGCCAGATATCCAGAGCTTAAAATGTCCCCACCTGGTACAGACTAGGTACTCCAAAACCTTTATTGAATTATTTAACAGAGGCTGCAGTCATTTGAAAACACAATGGGTTTTTATACATAAAGACTAACTTTTTCACTCATTATAATAACAATATAGACTGAAAAACTAGACAGTTAAAATTTAGCTTTTACTTTTTCCCCCTAATCGTTAAGGAGTCATTGATTTTCTCTGAATACCATGAGCTTACTCTAATAGGAAAAAGCCTAATAATAGTGCTTTAACTCATATACAGTTAAAAGAAAATGTAATCTCCTTAATAACCAGCATAAGGTTTCCTCAGGAAGAATTATATTTCATAAAACAATATTTTGTAAAGTAGATGTTTCAGAAGGTACAGTTTATCATACTTTCCTTCCTTTTTAGGATATGGTATTATAATTACTAAAGCTACAAGAGAATATCGAAGAAACTTGGGTAGCAGTTATAGTAGAGAGAAGAGAGAGGAAGCAAACAAAAGGTGGAAGTTGAAGTTCATCAGATGTAACCAATTTCCAGGATCCTCAACCTTCTCAGCACATGGTGCTGGAATCATATACGCTCTTTGTGAGAGACATCCTTGATAGTGGTCAAGGTGTGAGAGGTTGAGGTGGTAGAATGGCGTGGAAGATGAAGAAGAGTTGATATATTAAGGAGACAAGAACATCTGTGGAGTAACATTAAACTAATGTAATGAAAGGCTGGAAGACCACTGAAAATTAGCAAACATATGTCAAAATTCTATAGATCCTTGAATGTGGTTTTATATGCAATTTCAACAATGTCTCAAGTGGCAGTGAGCACCTCAACTGACGTTTGTCTTATGATTATGCAGGAAATAGAGGCCAAAGGAGCTGGGAAGCTACAACTTAATCTCATATAAAAGGTTCAGCAGCAATTATAGTAAAAAAGAATGTAGATTTGTGAAGGGCAAATTCATTTTCCATTGCTTAATAGTGCTTTTAAAAAAATAAATCTCAGGGACCTACCTTCTGATTCCCTAACATAATTTGTCTGAAGTGGAGTGTAGAGATTGTGACTCTTCTTGAGAAAAAAACAATATATAATCTGTGCTGTAGAAATTATCCCTGATCCTTCATGGAGTATAGAAGTGTGAAATTTAATATATTTTAGTAAAGAATATCAAGTAATGGTCAGTCTATCATTTTGAATTCCCTTCCTAAAGTATGATGGTTTTGGTGATAATGATTCTTTGACAGAATGCTCACTACTAAAGTCAAGTCAATTTTGAAAGTGCTCTTTCTGGTAAATGCTGATACAGAGTCAGTTCCCTTAGTGATAATCAAGTTGAGGCAATTCATATTGAAAAAGTGTACTTCGTGTTTCTATTTAATTTTCAAAATTAAGGTTTGTGTACTATAAATATGAATAGTGAATCACCTGAAGGTAGAGCAGAAATTACTCTTAAATGAATATTATGTTGCAAATACACACACACACACACACACACACACACACACACATATACATAGCTTCATAATCAGAGACTTATCTCTTTTTTACTATATTTATACTAAATTTATAGGTATAATTTCTCATTACTATGGGTTTCAGAAGAGCATTAACTTCTTGCAGGCTGTTATTCAGTAATATCAGGAAAGCAAATCATTCTCAGTTAAATTTCCAGTAGAGGTAATCCTCCATCATTTATCTGACTGGTAAATTGGAAAGGAAAAAATCCTATAACCTAACAGCATGAAGATTAAGTATAATGAAAATTTGCCAGACATTTGTATAAAATGACAAATGTTGGTTTTCAGATGCTTGGTTCCCATTAACTTTAATATAAATTACTTAAGAGAAATTGCAACATTTGGCATGTTTATCACTACAAATTGAGGAGTTTGTTGTGTCCTTACTCTGGAATATTTCATATACTTCGAGTAGGACAAAAAGAGATTCTGTCCTGTTTACTCAATAAATTTTCCATTTCTAAAAGCTGAATGTCAGTTTTCTTTTTAATACTTAACTGTACAGGCTATTTATGAATCATTTTATTTTCAAGTCTGAGTTTTGGAAGTTAAAAACTTATTATTTTATGCCCAGTTTAATTTTCATTTGGCAAAAGGAGTAAATAAATCTTAAAAATAAGTTAATAACAAATTATGTTCAATCATCTGTCAAGTAAAATTTGAAATCTATTATATCTTCATATATTCAACAATTATACTTTCACATGCTAGAAAGTATTCTTATGTTCATATATTATCAGAACATGTAAGTAGAAACAGTCAAATATTTCAGTTGACATACATTTGAAACAAAACAATATTTATATTAAGAATCGTGCAGGTGGCCCTTTTGTTTTTCTTGCAGGTAGCTCTTTTAAGTAAATTTCTTAAGTTATTTATTAAATTATGGTAACCTGAGGCTTTTGTAATATAAAACACAAAGCAAAGTCTTGTTTAAACACTGTAAAGTAAAATTGTAATAATTTTTATCTTCTGAGGTCTGGACAATTCTATTTAATTACTCATAAAAATTTAATTAAGGACTTTTAATGGTCACACAATCTTATAGAATACTTATATATTCATACATTCAAATAGATAATAGAATACAAATATATATAAACATCCAAGTTGATAACAGTTTTTATATTGAATACAATCACTATTTGCTAAGAAACTCAATGATTCAAAGTACTTTCTGAGCTGGACTTTTCTAGAATATCTGATTTCATCATTCTGGTTATACACTCTTTTCTTGCTTGCATGCCACTATGCTCTATATTCCCAAATTGTCTACGGTAAAATTATGTTTTTTGGTTAGGATCGTTAATATCGCTCTTGATTTCCTAATACACGCATGTCTTAATATATTTCTTATTTACTTCAAAGATTTCCCCTTTTATTTCTAAAGCTTTAAATACCCACTCTCTTTGAAAATTCAGCACAAATCTGTGTATTTAATCAATTACTGAAAAACTCCTGCTATAGAGCCTTTCCATCCAAATGTCTTTTTTTTTAGTGGTTATATGGTGAGTGTGAAAAAAGGTATATATGCTTTGGGAATTAAAAAATGAGATTGAGATGCTCATTTAAAAAGTGTCCTCAGCATCACTGGTTATTAATGGTACCACTTGCTCAATTTATCAAGAACATTGTATGGCTTGAGTAGATTAAACTTGTTACTTTAAGCCAATTAAGATCATGTGTATTTGAACTACATCTTTATGTAGGGATGTAAACTATATATCTTACACACTTGATCCTCATGAGAAATAGCCAGTAACTAGAAGCCATGATGACTGACTATATACCCAGCCATCTCTTCAAAATTTATTTTTTATATCCTGAAGCATAAAAAACAAGAAAACCTGAGTTTAGTAAATTATAGCTTTGGTAAAAGATATAGCAACTCAAATCCAACAAAACTGTGCATTCCAAAGAGAAAAAGTGTGAGAAGCATATTTAAGCTTTGTGTTCAAAGTGAGCAGTGCTAAAGTTGAAAATACATAAAAAACACTTATACGTCACAAGCTATAGAAATTCCTGTTGAGGAGAGCCAATTTCATAGTAGAGACTTAGAGTTAAGAAAGTTTTAAAAATAAAGAATTTTTTAAAGGCAAAATGTATATTTTATTCTCAATTTCCCATCTGTCATAATGTTGCCAGCACGCCACAATGCCAAGAATGTCAAGAGGATAGGCATAGTCTTAAGTCCTTTAGGGAAGATGCCATTTCTTTATAGTTTGTACCAATACATATCTAATTATATAACAGAAGCCAGTGGGAAAATAAGATGTTCCTTACAGCTAACTTTTCTTGAAAACCTCCGTTCATTGAAGGAAGAGATTAAAAAGCCGAACTGAGTTAAAGCTTACAGATGTGCTTGCAGGTAGTAGCAGTAACCCTGTAAAATGGCAGCATCTACAAGAAACCACAGTTTGAAAGGCAGAGCTGGTCACATAATTGCACATTTACCTGCTACTTACTTTCACATGTGATGTAAGTACCCCTAACAGCAGCAGTGCCAACAGATCTTCAAACATAAAGGATCCTCATTGCAATTGTGAGAGTCAAGCAGCTTGGTCCCTTTTCATGTTGGAAACCAGCATATTTCAGCTCTGCCATATTTGTAGGGGTTTTGGTGTCTATTCAGAATCCCTTTAAAGGCACCGAGAGTTTTTGTTTCTTCATCCATTACAGTTCTCCCATCAAACAAACCTATGGAGCTCAAGCCCAAAGGAATCTGAGCCCTTATATAAAGATTAACGTGTGCTCATCTAGAAAGTGGAACTTCGAGGCAGTCTTTGAAATAGTCATCCAGGAGTTATTACATGCTGACACTAGTGCCCTGGAGGGACAAGCTCAGGAGGAAATGCTGCTGGTGTTGATTGTTTTACAAGTGACACTGAGCTCTGATTTGAATGAGGCAGAGGTCAAGTATCAACCTGCTCTAGGCATGTCAGACTTGCAGCCATGAACCTTTTACAATGACCTTCAACAAAATGGTGAAGTCGGCTTTTTGATCCCTCCGCAGTGCTTTGCTAGCACACATTGTGTTACAGAAGAAGATCATCCAAATGTCGATAGGAATGATGGACTCACTAGGGAACCCCTAACCCCCACTTTCATTTAACAGGTATTGCAGAACCATTTTACAGTGTGTTCCACAACAAAAGCCCTCCAACTGGTAAAGATGTATTCCAGGGCAAATAGCTCAGAAGGGCGGGAGACTTGACACCATTAAAATATACTGAAAACATTTTTTTTTTTTTGTAGTCTACAAGGTTGTCAGATAAAAGAATTTGAGTTAAAACTCCATTAAGGCAGAGCTTGGGAACAGCATTAGCTGAGAGAACCGTTTAGATGCTGTGATCTGCAATAGTACAGCCAAGTTCAATTTGAGCAGAAGAAATGGGCTCTCTGCAGGGTGAGCCAGCCACAAGCTGGGCTGAGTTCTAGCAAAAGCAAAAGGCTTGGCTGAAGCATGGGTTTAATGTGTAAAGTGGGTGTGCTGATCAGAAATGGGACTGTTTAGCCAGCTCATTCTTCAGCAGAATAATAGTCTTGGAGGAAGCATTACTTCAATTTGTAATGGAACTGAAAGGATTAGTGTTTTCTGTGATTTAATGCTGGTGAAGTCTATTCTCTCTCTTCTTTCCCCCTCATCCTGATTCTTATGGTCCTCATTGGGAATAAGTGATACTTAAAAAAATAATTCCGCATGTAATTTATTATGATTATGGATTTTTTAGCACTTGTGATATGGTCAATTTTATGCTAGAGGACTATAAATTACTAAAGGAATGAATGAGTGAATAAAAGCTTCCCAAATGCCCTATTGTTGCTGGTCACCTCACCTGCCCTAAATCTCAAAGACTGACCCAAAAGATGAGACATGTAGCCTCCCAGAGTAACTAATGTTTGTTCTCCCCCAGTGACATCCAGAGAAGGTTATTCTCACGTAACAAGTGCTAAATCAATAAGCTCTAACTCATACTTACAGTTCTTATTGTCCCATTTTATGAATCTCCTTATCAGCTGTGTTCTTAAATTAGACAAAGCTATAGCTAGTTTTTCTATTGTGCTCCCACAAGAACACCCCATGTACCCTTCACTATTCCATTAATGCTTTCCTCAATGTGCTATAATTATGTGTTTCTTCTTTCCACTGTGATGAAAGTATTCAGAGGTAACATATTGTTTATATTTGTATGCCCACCAACTAACATTTTGCCTCTGACATAGAAGGTACCCAAGAAGTAGCTGTTGAGTGAAAGTTGAAAGACAAATCTAAACTCAAATAGATATTAGTTTGTCTGTCTGAGAACTGTGAATTTCAGAGCATTTATTTTGTTTTATTTATTTATTTTTGCTCATTGATGACAGCTACAATGGGTAGCACTAATTAATTAATCAATATAGATTTATTACTGTGTATACTCTATAGAGACTAACAGGCTGAGCCTCAGGTGCAGGGCAATGACTTGGAAGATTTCTTCCTGCTCCCATATTAACCCATCATCTTTGTTATTTAAAAAAGGAGGCTAATAAATTATAATAGCAGTGACAGGCAGCTCTGCTCACTGCTAATCATGTCATAAGTTGTTACATCTTAGGCACATTAATAAAGCACTCTATAGTTTTCAAATTTTATAAAATATAAATCAACACATGCTGTCTTTTCTTTTATCTGTTATTTTCTACAAACAGAACTGATTTTGCTGTGGAAGAGAATGTGATTTGAGTGACTCCAAAACAAAATCTAGTATTAGAATAGCTCCCTCAATTGACCCTGTCTCAAACCGCCACCTGAATATTCATCTGGGATTAGGGAAATGAAGTTTAAGTGCAAGTGATATAGGAAAAAACTAATTATTTGAGACATTATCAGTCCTTAGTATCTAAGCTTGAATTAGAAACAAAGACACGTGGGTTGAAAGCAATGTTAGAGATGACAAAACTGCTTTACAGAGAAGTTGTCTTTTTTTTTTTTTTCATTCATACAATATTGAGGGAAAGATAAGACTAGATTCCAAGGATATTGGTTCCTAATACAAAAATTTCACCAATCCAAACTAAGCACAAAGTAGATTAAGAAAATGTGCATGGACTGTAGAATCAGAATGGCTTAACTTCTCATTCTGGGTAGCTTGGCTTACTTACTACCTGTATGATATGAAATTTCTGAGCCATAGTTTTTCTTTTTTCTTTTTTTGTCTCTTTTTTATACCTGTTTATTTATTTTTTTCACACTATATATACATAATTTTTTATTAACATTTTATTTTTTTATTTTCCTTCTCCTCCCTCCCCTCTCCCTTCTGGTAACCACTAGTTCATTGTCCATGTCCATAAGTCTCTGTTTGTTTGTCTTGTTCATTTGTTTCTTTTAGGTTTATATCCCACATATAAGTGATATCATGTGATTTTCATCCTTTTCTGTCTGGCTTATTTCGCTTAGTATCATTATTTCAAGGTCCACCCATGTTGTTGCAAATGGCAGTATTTCATCTCTTCTTCTAGCTAATTTTCCATTGTATATATGTACCACAGCTTCTTTAGCCAATCATCTATTGTAGGACACTTTGGTTGCTTCTATGTCCTGGCCACTGTGAATAACACTGCTATGAACATCGGTGTGCAAATATCTTTTTGGATATGAGTTTTCAAGTCTTTGGGGTAAATATCCAGTAGAGGGATTGCTGGATCATATGGTAGTCAATTCTTAGTTTTTTGAGGAAACTGCATACCGCTTTCCATAGTAATTGTAACAGTTTGCAGTCCTACCAGCAGTCTATGAGGTTTCCTATTTATCCACATCCTCTCCAACATTTGTTATTACTTGTCTTGTTGAATACAGCCATTCTAACCAGTGTGAGATGGTATCTCATTGTGGTTTTGATTTGCATTTCCAAATAGCTAGCAATGTTGAGCATCTTTTCATATATTTGTTGGCCATTTGTCTGTCCTCTAGGAAGAAATGTCTGTTCAGGTCCTCTGCCCATTTTTTGATTGAATCGTTTGTTTTTTTTTGTTGTTGTTGCTGTTATTGAGTCACATGAGTTCTTTGTATATTTTGGATATTAGGCCTTTATCGGAGGTGTTGCTTGCAAATGTATTTTCCCATTTGGATGGTTATCTCTTTACCTTGTTGACGGTTTCTTTTGCTGAGCAGAAGCTTTTTAGTTTGATGTAGTCCCATTTATTTATTTTTTGAGTCATAGTTTTTCATTGGTACCATGAAGATATAATTGACTTCAAAATCTTTGTAACTATTAAATGAAATAATTTATATGTAGGCAGTTTTTAAATGGAAAAGCACTACAAAATATATAGCATATATCATTTCTAAAGCAAAGTCATATAAAACTCAATTGTTCCCTTTCCAATGAATGCTTTCAATGTTGTTTTCTCTCTACCAATATCGCATTATATTTATTTATTTTAGAAATTTCTTCATAAACATGAGTTCCTCTGACTTGGCAAAGTTATTTAACAGTACTGAACTCCAAATACACTTTCTGTCAAAAATTAATCATATTTTCCACCTCTCAGGTTTTTGTAAAAATTAAATAATATATGTTAAAAAAAATACCTACCATGGTGCCTAGTACATAGCAAAGGCCAAATCACTTTTTTCTCTTCCTATTCCTATTCCCTTCCTTTTATTTTTACATATATAATTGTTGATTTTGGTAGTGATGGTGTCCTCAGATTCTCGCTGACTTCCCAGAGTGATTGTGTATATCTCAGGAAAGGAAACATTTTTTCCCATTTCATGGGTACTTATAGTCTAGAGTTAGACTCCACATATAGTAAGTAGAAATCAACCAGAAGTGCCTTAAGTAGTAAAGAAATGTCAGTGGGAAGGGTTACTGTGGAAGGAGTACAGCCAGGGTAGTATCTGAACTCTCTAGATGATTAAAGATGAACATTAATTTGAAGGAGATTTAAAAAAATAATAAACTAGGGAACTGATAAAGATAATCTCAACCTCATCTAATTTATATTTTGACCTAAGTATTGTGCTGCCTATAAATGTGACTTCACTCTAGAAAACCAACATCAACATCCTACAAGCTATTCCAAAATCAACATCCTACAAGCTATTCCAATTGGGTACCCACACAGATGTAAAATGGGGACTTATATGAGTCAGGTAAGATGCACAAGCTGATGAAAGTAAAAATAAACCAACCATGAAATCTCAGTGACTTGACAAAATATGTTTGTATCTTTCTTATATATAGTCCAATTTTAATAATTTTGGTTGATCAGCTTTGCACAAAGTTGTGACTCAGAGACCTGGACCCTTGCCATTATGTGTCACTGCTCTCTCTAACAGGAAAGAGCACAATGAATGAAGGATCACCTTGGAGTTTTTAAATTCACACTTGTGGGTACTGGACATTATGTGGAGATTGCTAGTCACATGATCCACTCAGAGCAAGGGAGCTGGGAAATGTCTTCCTGTGAGTCTGCTAGGACACTGAAATTATGTAGAAAAATATGTACATTGTGTCTGCCAGAAACTGCCCTTTCTGTAACCCAAAATTCTTTCACGGTAACTAAGTAACACCACCTAATCGTCAAAGTTCAGAGAAATGTGATTTTTCAATGTAGTCAAGAAAAATAGAAACTAATGAACATATAGCACACTGTATCTGCTAGAAAGGGGAAAGAAACCCCTTTCTGAGACAATAACTACTTATAAAGAGAATTCCAGAAAAAAGCATAAGTAAGTTAATACACCTTTGCCAGCTTCAAAGGAGGGGTTACATTGGAACAGGCAACCAGCAGTGTTTGATAATAAAAAGTAATGTTAAATTATTTGGTGGTACTCCTGAACAAACTATCATTTATTCCTGCTACATTTGATATACAATATTTTATTTGCTTAGAATGTTCTTCCTTACTTGGCTGACAACATATTCCTAATCACCCTTCAAAATCTAGTTCAACTACGAATATCTCTATTAAGAGTCACTAATATTCTTCTTTCTCAAAATACAGAGAATCTACCAATCCCCCACCACTTCACATCATACTGCATTTTATTTCTTTGTTTGGTTGTCCATTTCTTGTAGTAAGCTTTGGGAAAACAAATTAAATAAAGGCTTCTTCCTTCTTTGAAACTTCAGAATTAGCACAGGGCAGGCATGTAACAGATGTACAATAGCTATTTCTCTTTCGAATTGTAAGTTTAGTAGCCAGACTATTCACCAAATTTTCATTTTAAACCATTGGTGCAAACAAACTTACGAGAATGTTTTATAAAAGGATTATAAATAACATATTTTCTAGAAAGAAATCTCTGCCACAAGAATTAAGATGATTAGATGATATATACTTTTCATGTATAGACTGAGAAGAAAAGAGTATTGTAGTATGAAATAAGTAGTTGGAAGATTAGCACTTGACTATGCTAAGGTAAATTTAGAAAATATCATTTTCAGTTGAATTGTAAATTTATCTACCACATCTACTAAAGCAGAAAGGACAGAAATATTCATTGTGACACATTCCATAAGCTTATTTAATATGACACATTATAATTTGTGACAAAATGCTTCTTTTGAATTTTGAACTATTTGTCCTCAGATGATTAGTTGTTTAGATTTATTTCTTATCTTAAACCTTTTAGATAATACTTAAAATTCCTGACATCTTCAAATTGTGTTTGTAACTTCCTAAGAATTAATAGCCTACTGAAAAAACTGTAGATTAGAAATACAACATTTCTAATTATCCAGTTTGATACTGTGCAGGTTATGAGAAATTGCTCTTTTTAAATAATTATGATTATTTAATCTGTTTTAGTTAAAAATACTGACATTTTCTTTAAAAAACATTAGGTTTACATTTTTATTGTACTAAAATATCACCCACACTGTGTAAATTCTGAATATTGGATAGGTATTTTGGAATGATTTGAAAATAAGGAAAGAAGATTTCATGATTTTCTGCTGGAGACAGAAAGCAGTGACAAATTTGCTAGTTATAGGTATAGTGTCTTTCACTCATTTCCAAAAGCCAACTGTAAAACAACTAAGTCATTTCCCATTGCTCTGTCTTCTCTCAGATTCTTATACTGGGGCCATAGAGTCTCCCAAATGAAAGATTGTTGGCATCAGTTCTTGAATAAGATCTCCCTACAAAGGAAATATACAAACAAAAATTAAACTGAGAACATGATACTTTGATCTGGTTATTTAGAGAATGCTGGCTATTTTAACAGAATATGCTGCTATTTATTCTTATGTTGTGATGTTAAATACAGACAATTTCATTGCAGTTTTCTGTGATAAACAAGTAAGATCTATACATATCCCTGATCCTCACCCATCCTAGAACTTAATCACAACCCTAAATCTTGTTTCAGCCTCTCTTGTATTCCTCTTGGCTTCCTCACTCGCTAAAATCATTCTTTCATAGACTTATCTAACACTGCTCCCAGAACAAAAGAACCGTTTAACATCTTTCCAGAACAAAAACCCATTTCCTTAGGAATGGCTTCTGGTTCTCATATTCTTCCTGAGTCAGTTATTCACATCTGTCCCTCGCCTTCTGGAACCAATGACTTCTGTTATATAAGCTCTTTGCCTGAATATTATTAGTCTGTCCTTGAACCTGAGTCCCATGACAACACTCATAGTCTTCAATCATAGACCTTCCAAAAAATGAGTAAGAATCTTCCTGCCTTTTAAATTTCTTAAGGATTTATAATTTTTAGGCTCATCTACCTGTTGAAAAATGTAATAACTGTCATTTTATTCATGGTGATTATTTTCTTAGAATATATTTGTAGAAATTAATTGTACAGTCAAATATACAAAATTTTAGGACTTATACATACATATTGGATAGTTATAATCTAGAAAGGTTGTGTTCACCTATTCATCTATATTTTTACCCCACTTTTATTTTTATGAGTTTGCCATTTGAACACATCTCTGCAATACTGGATATTACTTTTCTAAGGACATAGATATATCACCAAGAATAGTACTGAGCACGGTAAGTGCACAACAAAGCTCTGCTGAATAGACAGTGAATGCATCATTCTCAATATGTTAATTTTGTAATTAAAGTCAACTTAATTAATAAAGGACTAAGCAAAGTGTAGGCTGTTACCAAATGTGTTTGCAGTTCATAAACACATCCTTGCTCTCATACAATAATAACTTAGGCTTATTTTTCAATATTAACAATTGCCTGCTAGTCAGTCATTTGATTAGATTCTCTCTTTATATTACTATCCAAAACCTTCCAATATTCTGTCTCATTATAAAAATTTAAATTTCTTTCATTGCATTACCTGTTTATTGGTTCATCACGTTTTTTTTTTAATATTTCTTTGATAAATCTGATTACTTTTCTGAAGGGGCTGATAATACCATTTAAAAATATTTCTTAAGCAAATAACATTCCTTGCTTCTTAAATTACTTTTTGCTAATAAATCCAAAGTGAAATTACTAAAGTTGGAGACTCTATACTATATGTCTATACTATATGTCATTATGCATTTCAAAATAAGTTCATTTCTAATCGATTTTAAAAAATGCATTTTTATGTAATATAAAATATATATTACAAATTTTCTTGAATCAAAGAAAACAGATTTAAAATTTTAACTTCATACAAATGGGTTCAAATGTATTTACTGTGAACGGGAATTTGATTTAGACACAGTACTTTGTGATGTAGGAAAATCACAAAAGTCAACTGATATATAGGTCTCTAAAGATCAAAAACCATATAGCTGATTTTTATCTATGGCTTCGAGACTATTTATTTTACTGTATTCTAAAATGTATTAACTTTCACTGTTTTGATTCTATTTTTTGAGTTCTTATTTAGAAAACTGTTCTGATATTCCAACTATATTAACTATAAATGTCAAGTACTTCAGCAATAAATATCATTTGACTTCTGTCCTCTTTACTTTTCTAGCATTCCTCTTGAAATTCCATTACTCCTCATTCATTTTTTACTAACAGAACACTCTACTGTCTTAAATAAACCAGTGATTTATTTCCAAATGACTTTTCTTTTATGCTACTAATCTCTGGTGAAATCCTACTTATTAAAATCAATCTTTTTCTCATCTTATGTACTAGTAGCATAGCTATCACTTCCTTTTTACCTGTACAAATTCTAATCGCTCTCATTATATCCCACATGCATACACAACAAACACATTGAGTTTAATCTAATAAATAGTCATACAACACAGGGTAAAAAGAACATATTCTATGGTTATTGCTTTAAGCATTTTGCTCTTTAAAAATAATTTCTCTCAACCAGAAAAAAAGCAGATTGGAGTGAGGATTGAATGTAGACAAAGAATATAGCTATAGAGTAATGGTTTTCGAAATGTGGTTTTTGTACCAGTAGCATAAGTATCACTTGGGAACTTGCTAGTAATACAAATTTGGGGCCTCACCTTAGCTTACTGCCAGAATCTATGAATGTTTTAAAGATCCTGCTTTAACAGGTCCTCCAGATAATTTTGATGTACTCATAATTTATTTAGCTGCTTCCCCACTGGATCTTTTCATTGCTTCCAGAGTAAGTAATATGTTGATAGATAATAAGGTATTTTTGCATTTTTGAGGAGTTCATTTTGGCAATAATAATACTCGGTGTTGTGAATCAGAAGACAGTCATATATTTGCCGATGAAAGTGTAAATTGGCACAAATATTTTGAAAGACAATTTAAAAATATGTATCAAAAGCCATTAAAAATATACTTCCCACTTTAAATTAAGTAATTATTTTTAACAAATTTATTATGCAGAAAAATTGTGAAAGAATAAAAAAGATATTTAAAAATAGATTTCAGAGAATTATTTATATCATTAAACTATAAGCTAGAGTACATTTAATTACACTTAAAAATACATGAAATAAAAATAAATTTTCTGAATAAATACTTAATACTTTGTTCTTGTACTTTAGGTAGTTTACATAGCAATAATTTGGCTGATTTTTTAAATGTATATTTATTTAAATAATCTTTACTTTTATATGGACAGAAAGAACATAATGAGGGAAAAATTGATATATGTTCAAATACATCATGTATCCCAAAATAAAATAAAGAACAAAATATTATCAAATTTTTGAACAGTGCTAATTTGTTCTTTATTTTAGGAAACTGAAGCAGATTTTTAAATACATAAACCAAAATAAAATAGAACAAATTGCTGTATTCTTTATTCTAATTTTGAAAAACTGTGGCAAAACATAAAGATAGAAACATTTGCATTCATTTAACATAATATATAAAAAAGTTTCCCTTAGGGAACTTCTAGCTAAACTCTTTAATAATATCAAAAATAACTCTAATGAAACAATTTTATATTTACTTATTAAAGTGGGATTCATTTATTAATATCTGAAAATTTCCACCAAATTTTAAAATATCGATAATTATTTTTAATTAGACTGATATTCTGTTAACAAAATCATGGACTGGTAATCCATGCAACTTATAAAAATTTAAATGAGATTCTGAGGATTTTACATATCTTTCACTTCAATTGTTTCATAAGTGCACTGAATATAGGTACTTATAAAATGTATGTGTGTGTATAAGTTGAGTGAGAATAATAAGAAAAATATCAATTGGCTTAAGTCATATAAACTTACTATTGATATAATATCCCTGATTCAATTGTATAGTTACTACTGTGGTTTACAATATAATCATAAAGAAACATATGCACAGAGTGAGTAATTATAATTTATAAAAATATCTAGGAAATGAATTACTATTACCAAACTTTAAAGTGACTTACAGAGAAAGAATTTTCAGGGTAAGTTCTTCTGGACTTCCTGTTGCTTAACCTGTAGGAAAGTAGGAATGCTCTGCCAGTCATTCTATACACTCTCAATTAGTATAGCATTGTTATCATGATAAAATATTCTTTGTTATTCGGAAATTTAAAATTTGAACCATAGAATTTTGGAACATAGAAATTATCTAATTTAAACACCAAATCTAATAAGCAAGACAAGAAAAACAAAACAAGAAAAAAGGCATGTTTTTCAAAGGAGTAATATGTAGGTCAGACAGACATGAATACTGCTAGTATAGTATATAACATTAATAAAGACTGACACAAAAATAAATATTAAAAAATAGGCAAGCCATGCCCACCAACATAGGGATATATCAAGAATAGTGTTTATCTCTGCCAGACTCTTCTAGGTATTCACATCATATAAAGAGACATACATATGTCTCTTTAACATATGAAGAGGCATTCAATTTTGGTAGTTTTCAGATAACTGTAGGCTAAAGCAAAAATGACAGAATAGTTTTCACTTACCTGACTGGCAAATATTTAAGCATCATCCAAATTTTACAAAAATGCAGGAAAAAAGAAACTCTCACACATTACCAATGGGAATGTCAGATGCTTTACACAACTTTTTGAAAGTTATCTGGCATTCTTTTGTCATAGGAATAAACATTACTTTAATATATAGTATTGGCTAGTCAATTCATATAATCACATAAAAACACAATTCTAAAATAACGGATGTGCAACAGATTCATTCTCATGTATGTAATAGCAAAAACCAGAAATAATCTAAATGTTCAAGAATGGGAGAAGATCTAAATAATTTTGTATACTATGTGATATTTTCTAGGTATGAAAAATGTTTGGATTAATACATGTCTATTGAGTTGAATAGTTGTCTAAGATATATTTTAAGAATAAACATTGTTGTATGATCCTACTTTTAAAAACAGAAACAAACAAATAAAATAAAAAGCATAAATGATTTTATGTATGTTTGAATTAAAATTTAGTATGATGAGGTAGTTGTGCTTGGATAAAAAGAATAATCACATTTTCTTTTAAAAATATATATGGGAAAATATCTCCAAGAACAATGATTCAATACAGTACAAATTTTACTTTAGTTATAACATAATTATGGCTTGGGCCAAATTAGTTTATATCTTCTTCCTACAAAATCCCTGGAAATTCTAACCAATAGTTAATTAACATAGCATTGAGAAAATAAAAGAATGCCAACAATGAAGAGAGAGATGGAAAATGGCCTTGTGATTGTAAGCTGACACTTCCATATATTGACCTGAGTGAGAGTATCGCATATTAATGGACACATGAGACCAGAGGAATAATAGTAATAATTGAAATTGTCACTTAAAACTTTGACTTTGAAAGGCACGTATCGGATGGAAAGTAGGAGTAGAAAAAATCTGCCCACCGATATAGGGATATATCAAGAATAGTGTTTATCTCTGCCAGACTCTTCTAGGTATTCACATCATTGCACTGACCTCATGCTGGTTTGAGATCATAATTTGTATGGTGTGTATTATCACAAAATCTCCAAGCCAGAAATTAATGCAAAAAGAGGTTCCGTAGTAATACCTTTTGTCAACTCGGTTAAAGCAGATGTAAATTTGAATTTTCATATTTAAAGAAGAAAATTCCATACTTCCTTTTTTATTATAATATAGAAGAAATTAATTTATTGAAAACTGAGAAATTTTTCAGAAGTATTTGGAGGATAAGCAAATTTCTGTTTGAATAGTAAGAAATATAAAAATAAGATAAAAGGAGATGATTAAAAAGCAGAAAATCTATTTCTCATTCTAAATGCCAGCAAATAGGCAAACTAAATAAAAGGAATTCAAGAAGAAATTTTTTAAAAGAGAAGTTAAAATAAATGGTTTTAAAGAAATCCATTTATATTTAAAATGTATACTGATCTTTGTAAGATATTCATGACAACTTCGATTTCAAAAATTAAAATTAGATGCATTGGAGCAAAAGTAATTTATTTTAAATGTGAAAATAGGACTAAGATTAAGAACAAATGAAACTACAGTATGTAGTAGTCTCCCTTTATTCTCACAGGATATATTCCAAGACTGTCAGTGGATGCCAAAAACCATGAATACCAAACCTTATATTTTTACCTATACATATATATCTATGATAAAATTTTATTTATAAATTAGTCACAGTAAGAAATCAATGGCAATTGCTAATATAAAGTAGAACAATTATAACAATATACTGTAATAAAAGTTATGTGAATATGATCTCTCCTTCTCTCTCTGATAAATGATCTGATAAAGGAGATGGCTAAAGTGATTAACAGGTGAATAGCGTATATATAACATAGATACACTGGACAAAGAGATGATTCACATCCTAAGTTGGGGTACGGGGATGAAATGGGAGCAGATGGAAGGAGGGAGAGCAGGACAGTGGGACATTTTATTATGTTACTTAGAACAACACACAATTTAAGACATGAATTGTTTATTTCTGGAATTTTTCATTTAATTTTTTCAGACTGTAGTCGACTGCAAGTAACTGAAACCATGGAAAATGAAACCACAGATAAGTGGGGACTACTGATTTTTTTCATTCTAATCAAATTTCCTACAAAATCCTTACCCTTTGATTCTTGGCACCTGATGTTTTCATCAATGAATAGAAAAATGAGAGAACATTAGGTATAAACTCTCTCTGTGTGGTTCTCTCTACTTCCTATTATATTTTCTTATCTCTAACTTCAGAGAAAGAGTCATCTTTTCTCTGGAAAAAGACTAATCAACTGTACTATTGACACTTTGCTCTTGATATTTCTCCACAAATTATTCCCTTTATTATATTTGTACACACAAATGTTAACAACATACACAACTCTAAGCTAGCTCTCAGTAAGTTACTATTGAACTGAGTTTATTTGGTTTTCAAAAATAGAAAGTTATACCAGCAAAGAAGATTGAAGATTTGAAGCTACAGTTTAAAAATTGAAAAGGCTAAATTAGAAAAATATTAGCTGGGGGAAAAAAGATTAAAGGAATTCTCTCTTAGAAACTGATACACTTTAGTAGAAAAAAACATGTTTGAGCTGCGTGAAAAAAATACAACTGTATCAAAAGGAATATATTGCAAAAAATAACATTTTGTCATTTATAACTCAAAATAGCTTCATGTAATATAATGCACGTTAATGAAATAGAACAAATCAGAGTAAAACAGTAACAAATATATTGGTATAACATTTATATACAATGTCAAATAAAACTTTTTTGGAGGGGTTTCATGATGGAAATTAAACAATAGTTGTCAACATATGGCAAAATTTTCTGATTTAAAATTGTATCCGATGGACCCTTGTTGCAGATAGATGATCACGTTCATAATAGATGACTCTACACTCCCATAATTGACCTTCTTCTCCAGTCCATTTATAAATATACCCTTGGATTTGGGCACATGAGCTGAGGGACTCACTAAAACTAATAAACCTTCACACTTAGCCTTCCTAGCTAGCCAGTATTTGGAAAGAAGGGTGTATAGAGTAGCTCTTGTGACAAATACACCACACACACAAATATGGAGTGCAAGCTTCATCCACAATATGAATGAACGGCAGTGTCTGAGTCCTTGCTTCCTCTGAAATGTTGTTTTTCTACAGCATTGTCCTGAATGTAATATGTATCATTTAATTTCCCAGGTGTGTAAGGCCTTTAATGATATCAAATATAATTCTTTTTTGAAGATTAGTGATGGTACAGTTTCTAATATACTAAATGCAGTTATTAATAAGCAATTAATAGTGATGAGAGGTTCCACTATAATTCTATCGGTGATGTTATTTGGTGATGACTGTCCCACTATATGACCTTTTTTAAGTTTGAAGATAAAAGAATAAGGCATTTACAATTCTTTTAAATTATTTTACTGCCACTTATGTGACTATGACAATTCCTGAAATAACAGTTTTTTTAAAAAAAAATCCTTCCTTGACGCTTATTCTACACATTCAGTGAAACGTGTTTTCTGCTGTGTGCAGAAACATAGTTTTGGAATACTTGCAAATGTATAATTTTATATCAATTTTGGTGAAATATTTACATTGATCTACCCTATCTGTATAAAAATTATGTTGTTTATTTTAATGCTCTGCTTGCATCCTGTGTAGTATGCCTATAGAGCAATAGGATTGTTATGCCTTAGATGCTTATAGAGAAATAGAATTATTTATAGTGTGATTAATTTTTAAAAATTCATCTTATAATGTAATTTTAATTCATTCTAAAGTAGTTATTAAGATATGAATATTTACATGTAGTTTTATAAAAGATACTGTTTTGTGCTCTTTCCCCCATATGAATAGTTATTAAATTATTTTTATTTCTAGCTATGTGATATTTGTTCTAGCTTTAGTAGGTAATTGTTGCATAAATAAAGAATTATCATTTATCATTGTATTCCAGAAATTGGTATTAGTATAAATTTCTCCTAATTTTTAAAAACATTTCAAAAATATTTTGACAAGTCATTAACATTTTTCATGAGTTTTCTTATAATGTAAAATATGTCTTAAATGTCTCTTACATATGTTATGCTGGCAAATCTTTTATTACATAAGTCTATAATAACCTTTTTGGATTTCTTTCATGATTCTTTGAAGACCAAATTAGATAACATATGTAAATATGGTTGGAAAAATGTTAAATTATTTATAAGTAAAGTATTTTATAAAAAAAAGAAGGAAAAGTTATCATGGCTTTTTTCTGAAACTAATTTTATCCAAATAGAAATATTGTAAATTCTGAAGAGAATAAACAGTTGAAAGACTCTGGGTCATAGTGCAAGATTTAATGATACTGATTTATCAATTTCTATTTACATGAGTACTTGTTTTTTACTTAAAGTAAAAATGTAGAGGCTTATTGACTTCCTCTTGTTTTTAACCATTACATTTTAGAAGTCATCATTTCTCAATATATGTGCTACATCTTTCTCTTGTAGATTCAATATATCCACAGGCATTCTGGGGAATCCTATGGGGTGCTTTGTTTAAATGAGAATTTTTTAATTTTTTCATATAAAATGTTCTTCAAATTTTGGGAAAATACAAGCAAATTGTAATAAAAGCAAATAAATCTATGAACCACTAATGAGATTATGCTTGGAATTTGTGTGTAAGAAATTTTAAGAATATAATATTCAGAATCAGAAAGTGATTCAAATCCTAGTTCCAACACTCATTGACCAGGGCAAATATTATTAATTTCTACATTCATAAAATGGTGGTAGTAAGGATTATCAATAAAATGTTTAAAAGATATAATAAAAATGTATTTAAGACTCTTACCACAGTACCTTACATTATAGTGAATACTTAATATATAATATATAATAACTATTTTCCAATTTTAATGGAATAGTTTTCCTTTCTATGGGTTATCCTTAATGTCTTAATGACAAAAATTGCTTGTAAAAACCCAAAAAGCCTAGCAATGAAGGCAAGAATCATATTAGTAGAAATCTGGCTGTAAAATGATTTTAAGGATATTATTACCCATAAGGAATGTGCCATCAATAAGCATTATAGACTTAATGGGACTATGTACTATACGACATACTATACTATAAACTGTATACAAGAACACAGTTATCTACCAAGACAGTGTATGTTGTCTAAGCTCATGAGACTGATGAATAAATCCAAAAACCCAAGTCCAGTCAATTTATAAAAAGAAATATAACTAGAGTGAAATTGGATCACTCAAGTTGTAATGTATACTTTATTCCCTCCTACAGATAGATATTATGGTGAACCAATGTTTAAGGATACGTTCACCAAATAAACAAAATATCAGAACAAAAAAAGTAAGGAATTCACTTAATTAATTATATGCCAGGTACTATGCTAGGTGTTAGTCATATGTTTCAAAATACAATCACTTTCAAGTGGGGTGAGCTTTTGTAGTCATTTCTAAAAATAGAAATTGTCTTGCCAATGACTCCAAAATACTTTTAGCTCATTGGACATGATTGTCTCTCTAAAGTACATAATGTAGGTGAATTTTCAAAGTTTTGCCTTTAATAGTCTAATTTTTATAACTTTCTAAAACAGCCTACCTATTACTATGGATGGCACATCCCAATTTTTATTTTAGGTGTATAAACATTTGATCTAGTCCATCATCTCTCTGTAAAGTTGATATAAATTTGTTTTGATCTATCAAACATTAAGTCCATGGGTCCACCTTATATGGATGATCTGATTTCTCTTTCCTAAAGTGAGATCTTACTGTAAACTCATTGCCAGCATTTCAACTGCCATCAAAATTAAGCAACTTTTTGGGTTTTAAAAAAGAAAAAGAAACACCATTTTTTCCTAAAGAAGCTTATATTTTAAAGATGATAGATAATAGGGGAGAAAGAGAGAGAGAGAAAGAACAAATGGAAAGGGGAAATAAAGAAAAAAATAAGAAAGAAAGAGAAAGAAAGGTAGGGAGTGAAGGAGGGAGAGAAAAAAATTATTTTAGCTAAACTAGGAAAGAAGATGCATCCTAGGTGATTATGTTAGAATGCATACGATTTATGTAAACTTAAGTTTTACACACATAGTGAAAATGAATTTGGGATAAACTAAAATGTCTGTAGTGTGTGTTTACATATGTGGGATATCGGGATTTTTGAATTTTGTTTCCATTTATTATATATAGAAAAGTTTCATGTGAGATATTGGATTCCAAGGAGCTCCTATGTTTGATACATGAACATTCCTAGTTTTATTTGAAATACAAATTATGTAATTCCTGTTTTTATGATAACAGAAAAGTATATCTCTATCTTTTAAAGAACAATTTCATTCCAATGTTCCCATGTAAAATATACTCGCCTCAGCAAGAGTTTTATATAAAAGTTGCTGTACAGCTGATCACCCATCTCCCTTGGAGTCAATTATTTTTAAATTTTCAATCTGGGCTCAGGCCTAGTCATTGTGCCAAAGGGATTTTCAATAGGGTTTGTAATGACTTGTTACTTGTGCTGAGATTTCTCAGGCAACTTTGATACTGCTTAATCTATTGTTGCATTCGATTTTATAGATCACTGAGGACTGTGCTACAACTTCTATCACCATGTGTAACTTTGAATTCTAATCTAACTTGCCTTTCCTCAACAATTGTGTTGGACATAGGCATTAGCACATCATTTGTATTTTTTAGGGCTTCGATGTCGATCCTCGTTAACATACAGAATGAAAACTAGTTTATCTAAGTAAATATATATTTAGAATGCTTTGGGTTAGTATTGATTAGAAGATAGAATTGTTGCTTCTTGCCTCTAATCCCTTTGACAAGTGTTGGAGTACTGCCTACACTATGGTTGGTTGGTGAATAAATTGTTTTTGTTTTCATAGCAAAATCCTAGAGGTTATGTAAGATCACACTTTTATGATGTAGTTTAATGCAAAACATCTGCTTCATAATCTACTCTAAATCACCAAAGGTATAAAGAATATTGTTAAGTTTCTGTTTCTCACTCATTAGCTCATTGATGAGAGTGGTATATATAACTGTAAGGAATGGCTCACAGTGAGAAACACAGTTCTGAAGGCAGTTAATGTAATAAAAAGAGCTAGTAAACCAGAAGTCCTGGCTTCACAATAACCTCTACGTGTTTTATTCAGTTTCTTCTCCCTTGTTCACTACTAAATACCTACAGCAGTAGATTGCCTATCCTCTTTTTCTTCATCTACTCTCCTGTGTATCCCGTGGAATAACAGCCACTGATCACTTCTCTCAAGATGATGCCTTTGGTAGTATAGACAATGTATGACTTATTCATCCATCCATTCATCCAATGATTAATTTAAATGACATTTTAGGTGTGGATGAAAAAAAATGACAGGATTTACTGAACCTTGTAATAATACTCAGAATGCTATCACATCACTCACCTACACAAAATCTTGACTATATTTAACATTTTGGCACCTCCACTTTTATTGTGCATTCTATTGTCTCTTACTTTATGAAAGACACAGCTTCACTTCTGAAATCATTCCTCCTTTCTTGAGAAATATTAATTTCTTTTTTCCAACTGAATTATTCTCTTAAATAAATATGTTCCAGTAAATCACATTAGTTTTTTTTTTTTTAATAACTTAATTAAATACCCTTTCATTTACTGATTTATTTCTCTTCTCCTCTTCACAGGAAAATTACACTCATTTTATTTTTCCCATTCCCAGTAATATCAACTCATACAAGCCACCATTATCACCTGGCAAGAATCCTGAACTTGCTTCATAATTTATATCTATATGTGTCCTCTTATCAATCCCATTTTACACTTACCATTCACTGCGACCTTTTAAAAATGTAAACCAGATCATGTGATTCCCTTGTTTAATACCCTCCAAGGGTTTCTATTGTTCTTTAAATAATATCTAAATTATTTACCTCAAATCAAAGCTGTTCATGGTTTTGGTCTCTCTAATTTTCTCCTGAACTCCTCCCACCATAACCAAAGCTGTGGTACTACACACCAATCCGTTTTCCAAAGCTGATGCTCTTATCCCCAGCTCACTTAAGTGTTGAACTCTATAGACTTACAGATCCGCTCTCAACCATAAAGTTGCTCTCAAGTGACAGGAGCCATCTTGGTAGGAGTGTTAGGCTCTCTAGATGGATGGTTTCCCCAACCAATAACTAACTAAAACTGGACATAATTGACCAGCCCCATTGCTTCACAGGGATGCAAAACTGAACTACACAGTCTACACTCCAGGGCCCGCATCTTTGTTCAGCTTTATCCCTTCTGTAGCCTACTTTACCTTCTCCCTTACAGATTATTTTTTTTTTCCCTCTTACAATACTTCCTCAAAAAGTCATGCAAAAACTGTTTCCAGGAAGCCAACCTAAGGCATTCACCTTCACTATGCTTAATCACATGTCTTCTTTGTCCTTGATACATGGGAATTTTTATCTTAATCACATTTATACTAGCTATTCTTTCAGCAAGATATGATCTACAGTCACCACTCTCTACAACTTCACCATGCTGCATTTAAGTCACAGTTTTTGTTATTAACTTTTATTGTATCTTATTTATTTATTTTTTTTATTGACCATTTTCCTTCACGAAACATAAGCTGCATAAGAGCAGGGCTTTCTGCTTTTTTTCTTGCCAGTTTATGTATAATATTTAGAAGAGTGTCATGCACAGAATAAATGTTTAGTAAATAACTGTTGTGTGAGTGGATGCCTATAAAGCAAAGACAGTACATGCACAGACTCAACAGCCAAAGTTGATTGACTTAATGTTTAGCACCTTCCTTCTTGGCTTGGTGATATCACACTCTCATGGTTTTCCCTAACTCTTTGGCTACTGTTTTCAAACTTATTTAAGTAGCCAAATACACCTAGAACCATAGTGAAGAATTTGTGTACGCATTCCTTAGTCTGTCCATGCTATTATACTCATGTTATTTCCCTGTTTTCAATTTCATTTCAGATTCAAAAGCTTTTCGAAGAGAGGTAGCATAGACCATATATGATGGATGAGGTCTGTATACTGCTTTTTTTCTTTGAAAACATTTAAGACAGGTGGACATTCTCCAACATTTCATTATTATTGAATTTTTATTCTATCTGTTGGTTATTTTTAAAGCATTTTAAAATTTAAGGAATAAGTGTGCTTCACTCTAAGTAGCAAAATGGTAGCCTAAATCTAATAAGAATTTGGAAACCAAAAATCATGTTGCCTGGTTAATTTTAAAATTAAATAAAGTTTTATTTTAAATTTCTTAGGACATATGTCTTGTTCAGAGATATACGACAAACCATTTATAGCACATTGTAAATTTTAATGCATTTAATATATTTATTATATTCTTATATAATATATTTAATATATTCTTCAGATCATTTTATTACACGCTTTTCCATAGAAAAGGCATTCATACAACAACTTATTTCTTACTAGAAGAAAGATGTTTTGATTTTTGTGTGACACTATACATCCAATCAACACAATCTTCAATATACAAAACATGTTTACATTCTATGTTCAAACATCACACAGGAAAGTCACAGTGCTCTTCTGCCCACACTTTTCAAAACATAATATAATATGCTATTTTTATACATCTGAAATTAGTGTGTTATGAAGCATTTACATGAAAATGTAAAGAACAGAGTATAGCTATCCCATAAAAGTATGAACATAGAAGAATATTATCACCTAATAATCATACTACTTTTCCGTGATAATCTGGGAAACTGAAATAAGATTCCGTTAAGCAGCTCTAATTTCCTGTCAAACCCTTACCTTACATAAGCTAATATACTTTCTCACATATTCGTGAAAATATTACCATTTCTACCTAATCATCATTGGAACAATAAATCTTCCAAAGTTACAAAGCTAAGAACAGGATGGAAATGGCTTGCTGAAATAATGCGACACACCAATATGACAAATTCTACTTTATATGAAATACAACATTTTTTCCTCTCAAAAGCAGACATATTTTAAATTACAACTACCTATATTGATGAATATCTCTTGAGGTTTTGGGTGATCAATTTAATGTTTCACATATTAATGAATTAATACCAATATATTAAATGGCATGCTTGAGATAATTTGAATCTTAAGTATTACTACTCATGGAGCTCTTTCCTGATAAGAGATCATCAGTTTTATTCGTATTGTCTGACAAGTTTGAATGATTTCCAGGCCAGAATGACTAAAATGACTTTAATCCATTTTATAATTAATGAATTCTATTCTATTATATTGATACAAGAGATTTATGCTCAGTGCAGAACTAACATAAGATGAAAAGATTTTATTAACATAAATCTGAGTAGCGGGAAAATCAAAAGACAGGTCTACTGTTAGAATATGACACCTCAAGAAGGGCTCAAAAAAGAACTCTAATTGCAGAATAAATTGTTTGGAAATAGCTAAAAGTATATTTGTAGTAGACTATATAAGCCAGGTGTTGGCATACATTTATCATCGTGTCTCTACTTTTCTGTGAGTTAGAGACACACTGAAAGCTTAGAAATCCTACCTTTCAATAAATCCATGAAGAACACTACCCAGGAAGCAAATGATTTATATTCTATCACTATTTTGGGGATGCTATGCCAGTCATGCAACCTTTTTGACACCACATTAGCTCACGTGATCTTTATTTTTAAATTGGATAAAAAGGACTGAGCTACAGTATGAAGAAAATTCCAAGAAATGCCAGTAAACTGCAATACTTTCTTAGGATGCTTAAAGTTTGGAAAACGCTGGTCATTTTTGCTCTCTCCTTTCACTCTCTGCTAGTGTTTATCAACCCTCTGAGTCAGTGATTACCCTTTGTGGTGTCAAAAAATGAAGATGGATAAAGAAATGGAGCTTTAAAAAGTAACAATTTGATTCTACCAATAATCGAATTACAAAACTTACTTACATAACTTCAAGTATTAGTTTGTCACACAGAAAATTATGTCATAAAATTTCTACAAAAAGATTCAGCTGTACATAGCAAAATATTAATACTGACTCTAAACACAGCCTCATTTACCATTACACCAAAATGACAAAGATGAAAAAATGTCAATTGTAAAGCATTTCATAACTAATTATTACATTTTATAGAAAATAAAAAAAAATTTCTTGAATTATCTTAAGAAATAAGAGATCGTTAGTTAACTAATAAAGGAACTTTCTTTAGAAACCATGAACATACTCTAGAGCAAGGTTGCTAAGACACTAAAAACCAATACACTAAATCCAAGATCAGGGAAGCAAGGAATATGTTATAGCCACTTTAGAAGACAGTTTGGTGTTTTCTTACAAAACTAAACATAGTCTTACCATATGATCCAACAATCATGCTCCTCGGTATTTACCCAAAGGAGTTGAAAACTTATGCTCATGTAAAATCCTTCGCACAAATGTTTATAACAGCTTTATTCATAACTGCCAAAATGTGTAAGCCAAGATATCCTTTAGTAGGTGAATGAATAAACTATGGTACACCCAGATAATGGAATATTATTCAGCGCTAAAAAGAAATGAGCTATCAGGCCATGAAAAGACATGGCAGGAACTTAAATGAATATTACTAAGCAAAAGAGGACAATTTGAAAAATTACCTTCTGGAAAAGCAAAACCATGAAGGCTGTAAAAAGATTAGTGGTTGGTAGGGGTTTATGAGAGACAATAAATAGGCAGAGTATATTTACATATTACAATAATGATGTAGACCTTACAAGGTTTAGCCTTTTCTAAGTTTTAAGTACATCTGCAATTTATTTTGGTTTGAAGTAAATGAAAATTATTTCTTTAAAGAAATTATTACTTCAATATCCCAGTAACATTTATTGAGTAATTTTTCCCTCTACTAATTTATGACCCAGAATCACTTAGGAGTTTAAACACTGGCTTTAATGATTTGCCAAAGACCGTTTTGTTTTGCTTTCATATAATTCATTTGTGATTATTTTTTATTATTAATAGTGATAACACAATGCTTCTCTGTGTGAATCTTTGTTTGACCTTTAATTATACCTAATATTTACCTACGTTATTTTCTTTCAAATAAAATCACATCCTTGAACTGGTACTCTCTTTCCAGATGGTCTTGTGCTTAGCAGATTTGATGTGCCATGTCACATAAAAAGCTCATGAAACTGAAGGGGCATTGGCCTCATATAATGCTTTTATTATCAGCATACACAAAGCACATAGCACAGAGCTGCTCTGCCGACGAATTAGCACCTAATGTTTCTACCACTTAAGTTCAGTTCAACAGTTTACCTCTGCAATCCTCTATAATTTATGCTGCTCTTTGATGCCATGTAGTTCATGTTCATGTATTTTTCAGAAAACAAAACCAAAACCAAAACAAAGCAAACAGCATCAAAACAAACAAACAAACAAAAAAACAGAAACCAAAAAGGCAAATGACAAAAAAATTCCACACAATCGATGTTCGAGTAAGCATCTAATACATGTGATATAGTATATTAAACAAAATTAATGTACTTCTTTTAGATTACTAATTAAGAAAAGGTATGTGGTATTTTAAAGGATGTGAAATGTAGCTAACACATTTTGGCTGCTTATTTTAAAAGCTTTGGGGACATTTGTAAGATAACAACATTTTAGTAACCCATATCTTTTGTGAGATTAAATCTGTCTGCTGGGAATATTCCTGCGTGGAGAGAATAAAAAGTACTACAAACTTTGGTGAGGAACAAGCTATCTTTATTAAAGTATTTATCATTTTTAGAGCTGGAATTGGTATTAATATTTCAACAAACAATACCAGTAAGCCTTATCTTTTCTTTGCTGACTTTAGTTAAGCACTGTCAGCAGTAGACTGTTTAAAACAGCTTGGACTGTTCAAGCAGAATAATTCATTTTAGCATTGTTTTTTTTTTTTTTTTTTAAATCAGCTCACTTTTAATATGCAATGGGAGCACACCAGAACAGAAACACAAACTTACTCTGAACAACCAAAAACTTGAAAAATTTGATTGACTGTATTCTTCCCCAGTTTTCTGAAAGCATTCAAAATTGAGGAAGGACTATTAAACCTATTGCACATTTTATACAAATGTAGAGACTGAGCTTATAGATTTTCTCATAATCATCACATTGTCAATTGGACATGAATAAGCCAGAATTTATGTGTTAATGTCTTCTTGAAAATAATATGAGAAAGAGTTCAGAGAAACAGAGATCAAGTCCTTGAATTCAGTAAATTCAAAAAAATTTTGAATTTTTTTTACAGTATCTTGTGATTTTTAACCTAAATGTTATTTAGAACTATGGACAAACTTAGAGACCAAACTCCATAGTTGAAAAATTAGAACGATCTGAGATAAAATGAGTTTAGATGAACTATTCTACTTGAATTTGTACATATTAAGGCCTATTACAGAGCTAGATGAGTTATAATTAAATTATTTGTCTTATTATATGACTGATTGCTTTACAGAGTTGAAAGGACCATTCAGGTCAAAATCACATCAAAGAAACAATGTTAAACACTAAAGAACATCCAAAAATTACACTCATGGTTCACTACTGACAGTGGAGGTAACAGATAGAAGAATGTCAGAATATTTTGTTTAAACTCCGAAAGTACTAATTATTCCATATTTATATAAATCAAGAAATGTTCTTATATCTCAAGAAAAAAAACTATATTGTTATTTTCTAGTGGAAAGTGAACATTGTATAAAATTGTGTGCTATTAGGATCTACAGCTTTCTGTAATATTTATAATGTCCTTTATGCTAATTCAGTGATTCAAGATTAATTCTTTAACAGCATGGACACTAACTAATCCTACGAAATGTTCAGAAAAGAAGCACCCAGAGAGCATCTGTTACATGAGTTGGTCCCATTCACTTATGTGATCTTGGCTCAATTACAAATCCTAAGCAACAGATTGGAGGTAAAGGCAAAAGACACTCCTTTTTGACTGAATATATGGCTACATTGGTTAAGTAACTCAGAATGCTACATAAATTTTTATTTTTTAATTTATTTTTACTTTTCCTCTCTCAGACTTCTTTATTATTTTACAAATTCATTGCAGCAATTCCACCCTCTGATTCCAGCTTTCTACAGTAAGAATTAAGTCCATTTTCAAGATTTGCAAATTATAGTAAGTATATATAGCCAAAGCTCTGCGGAGATACTATCCTGAACAATCTCATTATCAAATTGTGACCAAAAAAAGTAATGAATACAGGTTAACGTTCCCGGAACGTTGTACTAATTCAATACTTTTTATTCGTGCAAAGCACATGGCAATTATGTTTTACAGACAATGTTTTCGTTTACCCTTTCTACAAAGCAATCCTAGTTTTCTGCATCTTTTACAGATGGAGAATATGAAGTGAAATAAGGGCTCAGAGACACAATTCCATTTCTGGTCCCAGAATTTAAGTATAAATGTTTGCCTTAGGATATTACCGTTTTTTAATTGACATTTGTCTATCTTTTTATTTATTTTTTTAAATAAATGTATTGGGGTGACATTGGTTAATAAAATTATATAGGTTTCAAGTATACGATTCAATAATACATTTGGCTTTAGATGGCGAACACACAATGAAATGCACAGATGATAAATTGTCAAATAAGTTTTTAAATTGATGTATAACATGCTAACAGAAAAATTCACAAATAATAAATGTACAAGTCTAAAAGTTATCAAAAAATGAATAAACCAATGAAACTCACTAAAGTCAAGCAAAAGAATACTGCCAACATCTTAGAGGCCCTTGACATGCCCCTTAGTATTCAATCTTCCTGTCCTATTATAATCACTATCCTGATTGTTTATAACATAGCTTTTTTTTTTTTTTTCGATTTATAGAAAAGAAAATGTATAGTATACATTACTTCGTTATCTGGCTTATTATGTTTGTGAGAGCCATCCAAATTTTATTTTTTCACTTTTTGTATAGCATTCAAATTAACAGGTATGCGGGTATTTTTCCCAGATTTCTGGTTAATATTTTGTTTTCTTTCAACACTTATTTCACTCTACTCTCCTGCTTCCATAGTTTCTGTTGACAAGACCAATGTAGTTTTCTCCTTGTTTTTTTAATAAGTAAAGCATTTTCCTTTTTCTGTAGCTGATTTTAAGGTTTTTCCCTTCATTCTTGGAATTCTGCAGTTGAAATACATTTAGTTTTGTTTTGTTTTGTTTTGTTAGTGGGCAGGGAATTGGTATTTAACCCACTTGATGTTCTTTGAGTTTCCTGGATCTGAGATTTAGTGTTTATCATTAATTTGAAAATGTCTTAGCCATTATTAGTTCAGATATTTCTTATACTCTCTCTTCTGGTGTTCCGATAACACATGTTACACTTTTTGAAATTGCTCCATAAATTTTGGATATTCTCTTTTGTTTTGTTAAAAGATTTTTCTCTTTTCATTTATTTTTATAACATTTCTACTGATAAGTTTGCAAGTTCACTACTTATGTTCTTTGGCATGCCCAGTCTATTGATGATTCCATCAAAGCCATTCTTCAATTTTATTATAGAGGTTTTGAATTAAAGAAATTTTTTTTCATTCTTTCTTAGATTTATTTCCTTGCATTACCCAACTGTTATTGCATGTTGAGTAATTTTCCCCATAGCGTTCTTAACATATTACTCATAGTTTATTTAAATTCCTGGTTTGATCATTCCAAAATGTCTGCCTTATCAGAGTCCAGTTTTTATGGTTGCTTTTCTCTCTTCAGGTTGTGTTTTTACTTGCCTTTTAGGATGCCTTATAATTTCTTTCTTAAAGCTGGATACGTTGTATTAACATTTAAGAACCAAGGTAAATAGTCCTTTAATGTAAGTTTTTAATCAGGCTAGGTATCGGTCTGTCTTTAGTTCTTGCTGTTCTTACTTAGTATTTCTACTTGAGCTGCAGATGCCAGAGGCTTCGATTTCCTCAGGTAATTTTTTTCTCTCTCCTTTTGTCTCAATTTCTCTAAACACCCCTTATGAGCCTTAAAGTTTTTCAGCTATAATACATTTTTATTTCCTTTGTGCTCTTTTGATGTGGGAAGCAATCTATAACCCCATAATTTAGTCTCAGTCTTCATTGGGACTGTGTCCTTCAGCTGTGACATTCACAAGTGTTTTTATCCATTTTCAACCCTTATACGAGACAGGAAAGCCAAAAGTGTGTGGAGGTGGGTTATTTCCCTTTCCCCCTATACAATAAGGATCTGGTAAACTTTTTCCTTTGTTTAGGAGGCTTTTGTAAGAGAGAACACGCTGTACAAATTTCTAAATGATTTTTTCTCCCCTCCCCACTGCTAGAAATAGTGAGATTTTTTTTCTGACTCTTCTTGGTGAGAAATGTGGGGTTCCTGGAGTCAAAACTCAGAGAAGCGTGCGAGCTCCCTAAAACTGCAACCATGCTCTCACACTAATCAACATTTCACCTCCAGCAATGGATCAGTGTTATTTTTAATCATTTATACCACCAGTTTGTGACTCCAGTAACTTCTCCAGTAGGTAAGTACATCTCAACTTGATTCTTTACATTCACTTTCTCTCTAGAGTTTGGAGTAGCAGCATGCCCTGTGACTTCAATTCTCTAAAAAGTCCTAGAAAAGTTATTTATTTTTGGTTCTTTCAGCTTTTTCTTTATTGCAAGAACGGAAATGATGTCTTCTAATCTTTTTCTGTTTCCAAAGCGAAACCAAAAATAAAAAATTTAAAAAAATCTCTTTAAAATTGAGTTATTTGTTTTTCATTAAAACGTTGTACATGGTTCAGAAATATTCAGGAGATAAGTTCCTTGTCAAGCGTTACTTTTTCTAAATATTTTCTCTCCTTCTGTGGTTTCATTCTCCTTTCAAAGATTTCTTTTTCTAGTCTTTTGAGAAGATTTTTATATTTTGATAAAGTTCATCATCTTTTATTTCTTTTGTGTTTTTGATTTTGCATTTGATCTAGGAAATTTTTGCTCAGCCAAATATTACAGATATTTTCTTATATGTTATTGAAGGAGCTTCATAGTTTTAGCTTCTACACTTAGATATTTAATTAATCTCAAGTTAATATCTTTATACATTAGGTATGTCAAGGTTCCCTACCTTTCCAAATGCTCATTGAGTTTCTAGTACCATTTGTTGCAAATACATTACTTTCACCTATTGGATTGAATTGATACACTTTAAATAAAAGAAAGGAGAGGGTCTGTGTCTGGATTCAATTTTGTTCCATTGAATTATCTATTTTTAAAACAGTATATTCTTTTAAGCAATTCTTAAAATTATATAATGAAAGACTTCTGAGTTTGATCTTCTTTTAAAAGATTATTTTGGCTATTCCAAGTATTTTATATTTCTATATAAATTTTAGCATCATCTTGACAATCTCTAAAAAGGAAAAAAAAAAGCTTTCTGGGATTTTTTTGGAATTACATTGTATCTATAGGATAATGTGAGGAAAATTGACACTTGAGAAAATTTAGTCTTCTGACATGTAAGCATGGCATATTACACCATTTATTTGTAATAGATACCTTCATATCTTTTATTTAATCCTTCTCAGCAACATTTTGTTGTTTTCAGTGCAAAGTTTCTATACATCTTTTGTTAAACTGACTCTATGTTATTGTATATGTTATTGTAAACAATGTTGGTGTTTTCATTTTTATTTTTCAATATTTTATTATGTATAAATAAATTGCTTTATGAATATTGTTCTTTTTTCCTGAACAGTTGCTGAATTTACACACTATATCGGATAGTTTTGTTGTATATTACTTAGTATTTCTACATAAAGAATTGTTTTATATGCAAATAATGAAGCCTATTCTTTTTTTCTCAATATTTATGCTGTTAATTCTTTTAAATAGCATTTTATATTTTCTAGGATATCCTGTAGCAATGAACATACAAGCATTTTCCTTTGATATTGAAGGGAAAGCATAATGCCTTTCGTCATTAAATATATTGTTAGCTATAGGTTATTGTACATATTCTACATGACTTCCTATTTAAAAAGTTTTTTCCAGTCCTTAAATACTGGGAGTTTTTTTTTTTTTTCTTCTTTTTTTCTTGTTGGGTGTTAAGTTTTGTTATTTTTTTCTATCTTATTGGGATTTATGATTTTCTCAGTTATTTTCTATAAATTTGGTACACAAATTATTTGTTTTAATTTTGAATTAACCTTTAATTAATTGTGTGAATCCACATTTGGCTTGAGGTGTTATCTTTTTAATGTATTGTTTAATCTTATTTTCTAATACTTTGTTAATAATTTTTATATGTGTATGCTTTTCTAGATATGCACTTGTCAGGTTGATATGACTGGGATTACAAAGACAACACAAAAGAAAATGAATCTGAAAGACTGTAAGTCATACATTTTTTTCTCTTAGACATTTGATACAATTTACCAGTAAAGACTTGTGAGCCACGAGGTGTTTGTTTGCCTGCTTGTTTGTTTTTAAGACTTTTAATTACAAGTATAATTATTTTAACATGTTTGTGGCTATATAGTTTGTCTGTTTCTCAAAGAATTTGACTATTCCATCTACGTTTTCTTAGATGTTGGCATAAAGTTATCTATAATGTTCCCTTCTTATCTTTTTAATGTCCATAGAACTATTGGTGATGTCTATTTTCTTCTTCTTGGTATTGATAATTTCTAGTTTCTTTGTAGTTATTTAATAACCTTACTAGGAGTTAATCACATTTTATCAATCTTTTTAAAAGAACCTAACATTGTTCTTTGTTTAAGTGTTTGCTAATTCATTAATTTTTCTGTATTAACAATTTCCTTCTGTCTATCCACACTGCTTGGATTTACTTTCCTTTCTCCAACTTCTCAAGCTAGAATTTTACATTTTAGAATTTCTTATTTTTCTAACGTAAATATTTAAACTTATAATTTTCCTTTTAGAACTATTTTAGCTACATCTAACAATGTTAATATATATCTTCATCATCACTTGGTTCAAAATATTTTCTCATACTCTTTGTGATTTTTTTTATCAACTCATGCATTATTTAGAAATGTTTTGCATATTTTCTAAATATTTGTGAGATTTTTAAAGTCTATCTCTCTTTTATTGATTGATAATTTAATTCTGATTTCGTAAGAGCAATATACTCTCTACAGTTTAATACTCTGAAACTTATTTCATGCTCCACCACATAGTCTATCTTGAGGAATTTATAACACGTATATAAAAATAATGTATATTCCATACTTATTGCGTGCATTTTTGTATAATATCTATTAAGTCAGGATGATTAACAATGTTTTTATATATTTTATTTGCTTACTAATTTTTTGTTTATTTCCATCAATAGCTAAGAAAAGAATAGTAAAATCTACAACTATTATTGTCGATTTGTTTATATATCCACTTAGTTCTGAAAATTTGCTTTATATAATTTAAAACTCTACAGTGTAGATGTATATTTAGTTTTACTGCAGATTCTTGATTAATTGACTCTTATCATTATAAAATACACCTCTTTAAATCTGGTAATATCACTTCTTTTTAAGTTTAGTTTATCTGATATTTAATAGACATATCAGCATTTTTATAATTAGTGCTTACATGTCTACATTTTCCCATCGTTTTATATTTATTGCATTTCACAAATCGTATTTTTGAGTACAATTTTTTAAAACATGATAAATCTTTCCTTTTTTTAATTTTAAATATCTGGCATACTCATATTTTATAAGTATTGATATGATTGGGTTTAAGCCCTTTTTTTTTTTTTTGTCCTTTATGTTCATTTGGTTCTCTTTTCAGTCTCCTTTTTGATTGGTTTTTATTTTTTAGTTAAGCTTCGTTTTATTTCTGGAATTGAGTTTCTGTGTTCCTTCTTTATATTATGTTTATGTATTTTGTTAAATATGTTTCCTTAATTTATTTGAGTTTTTGTATCAACATTCTACCATGTCATGCATAATATAAGAGCTACAACAATATATTTCTAATTACCTTCCCCTTCTTCCCATTCTTTTAATTTAAACACCCACCTAAAATGCAAGTGTTTTTCCTTTCAATAATTAAATATATTTCAATAAAATTAGAAATATAAAAAAGTCCATTTATTTAACATTTACAATGCTCTTTTATCATCTCTGTATATCTAAGTTTTCAACTGACATATTTTCTCTTTTGCATAGGGAACTTTTACTATTCTTTTTATTTTTGGTAATTCAGATCAGATAATAACGAATTCTCTCAGCTACAATTTACTTAAAACTATCTCTATTTCACCTCAGTTTCAAGGACATTTTTGCTAATTATTAAACTCAAATTTGAGCTACTTTTCTGTTAAAATTTTAAATGTAATTTCATTGTTATTATTAAATCTTTCTGTTGAGAAATAACCTTTTATATCTATCCTTGTTCAGCTATATATGATGTATAAATTTTTTCACTCTAAGATTACATTTAAGTTTTGTATCTATATTTATTTTCAACAGGTTGACAAAAAAATGTGTCAAATTTGATTTTCTGTGCATGCATTCTGCTTTTAGTTTTCTGAACTTCTTAAAATGATGGTGTTCATTAAGTTCAGAAAATTTAAGCCATTATAATGCTTCCCTTTATGCTTTGTTCTTTTACACAATTATTACATGATAGATTGATATTATGATACAAATATTCTATTCAGGTTTTAAATTTTAAGTTTCTTCTTCCTCTTTATGCTGCATTTTGTATTTTGGATAATTTCTATTGATCATTTATTTTTTAATTCAGTGATCCTTTCTACTACTCTATGCCTCTCTATAATTTTTATAATTTAATTTGTTTTCTTAAAAATAGATTTGAGATTCCTATGCCTTTGTACAATCTTTAACTCTTTCAGCTTTTTGCTAAATTCTTAAACACATTCATATTTGTTATTTTAAATTCCTCTCTGCTACTTTCAACATAAGTTAGTATGTATTTTGGTTTCAGCAGATTTAGATTTGTTTTTCTTTCAGGTATGTTTTATTTCCTTTCTAAATAAGATTTTTTCCCCTTCTTTATTTCTAAATGTCTTGCTACTTTAAATGTCTAAAATATTTATGCCTGTTATTATGTATATGTGTGTATGTGTGGTGTAAATTGAGATATATTACTATGTTCTTTTGATTGATTCTATTCCTTCTCTCATGTCTATTTCTGGTGATTAAATTGAGGAGGTAATCATTTAGATGTCATTGACTATTGAGGAGATTTGGGACTGAAAAGCTGTTATAAGTAAATTAAGATAATCTTGGGTCAGTCCAACTCCAGATCGCTCAAAACAGTGATACTGTGAAAGAACTGTAAAATCTCATCTGTTTGAACTTAGAACTTAAAGGAGGCTTGATCATATATTTCTTGGGATGTTGGTTCCAGGCACCACAGAGGAAAAGAAGGAATGTTTTTCTTCTGCTGTCCACTTATGTCTTCCATGTTCTTAGCAAAATGTAAGGAGGAAAGGAAGAGAGAAATGTTATGCCAATAAATTTATTATTGCAGTTTGTGGTCTTCCCCAACTCAAATACAACCTTCCTTTCCTTAACAGTGTTAATAGCTTAGTTGACCTTTTCTTAATTTTGGAAAATATCTGAATTTTGGTTAGTCCTTTGCCTTCATCCGTCTATATCCAGATCGATCATTTTTCTAGAGAAGCTGCCACATTTTTTGAAAGATTCTTCTCTCACAAATGAGTTTATAAAGCTTTCTTGTGTTTACTTCCTTGGATAGTCCTGTAAATATGCATAATTTGAAAGTAGAAAGATACTTGTATTATATCTGTATTCTTTCAGGTTTTAAGAGAGAAAACCTTCCTCGTGATCTAAAAATAAGTATGTAGATTATAAAGGTGAATCAGTAGTTCCCATAGTAGGTGAGAAAGCAGCAGATTCACTGCCACTGCTCTGATTTTCAGCCTTTCTGTATTTGTTTTTTTTTTTTTCTGTGACTCAACACTCCTAATTACCTAAGAATAGAGTGAATTAAAAAATATATATGAAAATATTCGAAAACACCATTTATGCTTATTTAATTTATCAAATTTAAAATAAGATTAACATTTAAATGATAATATTCAATGCTCAGTAGTGTCCAGTAAGTGGTCATTATTGTCAGCATTTACTCCTCTTCTTACTTAGAGGCTAAATAGCATAGTTACATTATTTATAGTTGAATGAGAGAAACTAAAACCTTCTGAATGATGACATATCAAAATGCTCTTTCAAGTAAAATAGGGAGGCTAATTTAGCTGAACCAAACTCTGCCAATTCTGTCATGAAAGATGTTAGATACAGGTTTTAGGGCAGATTTATTTTAATAAAGTGGCTTCAACGAACATGTTCCCCTTTGTTTAAGCATATAATAAATTGAAATATAAACATATTTGGATTAATAGTTTATGTCAGAATGGATAAAAACACATAAACTATCTTGAGAATATAAAAAAAATGATAGTAGATATTTTGTGTTAAAAATTATGTGTACAGGTATGTATTCCTATTTTATATCCAAATAACATAAGTATTTTCATTTTTTTTTTACTAATGTGGAAACTAAAATTCAAAGAGATATAATAAACTAGTTCTCTTGAGTGTTATCTAGTGTAATGAAAGAGATTGAAACATGGAAATAAAGTTTTCAGATTTATTTTACAATGCTTGTGATTTTTTAAAAATATCATCAAATAGATTTTCTTGAAAACAACGATTAAGTAATTTGGAAATTAACTACTTACCAGAATAATAATTTTTATAAATGTTGTCAATCAATATTCTTTCCTTTAAGTTTGCCTCTTTCTTCAATACTAATCTCTAAACTACATTACAAACATGACTCATTTAACATTTATTTATTATGCAAATTATATGACTTTATTGATTTTTAAATGATTTGTTACACTGAAATTCAATGGAATTGCATGCGTAAAATTATAGAATCTTGAACTTTAATAAAACTTAAAAATATATAGTTCAATACCTACATTTCACTAATGAAGAAAATAACTCTTAAAAAGGTCATTTGTCCTAGATCAAAGATCTAGTGTGCATATTTTGAGTACATACATACATACATACACACACATACCAATATTTTTTCTAGTCTCATAAGATGATATCATTACCATCACTATGTCAAGAGAAAATAAAAATAAATAACAAAGTTGAATTTATTGCTTAGGGAGTACCAGGATAATCAGGTATGATTTCTCCAAGTAGAGAAGACTATTGATATTATACAGGGATTTTGTAAGTAGTGTACAGGCTGGCAAGCTATCAGATATGTAAATGGCTTTACATCATCTATAAACATGTGGTTATTTGTGTAATCTGTTGATGATTGATCAACACTTTGAAGAATGTGTACTAAAATACATATGTTTCTGATTGGCTGAGATTCAGAAATTAGATGATATTGATTGGCTTACAAAGCATTTTTATTGAGACAAGTTTTTCTTGATTAATTCTATGAATTTAAAACAATCTGATGATACTTGTTATTATAGCTAAAAAATGTCATCTATTATTTTCTTTAAAAGAGTGAGATATATTATTTTATTATCATTAGTTCCTTTTTTTGTTGTTCACTCAACAAATGATTCAAGAGATATCAATAAAGTTTGTCTAGATTGTCACCACTATTGTTGATTCTCCTTTAATATGAGAATTTTTATTTGCAAAGATTCAAATTTTGTTTAATATCTTCAGAATTATTCCATTCTACTTTTGTCTTTTAATAAGACTTTTACTGTCAAAATGTGACTATGTGGAAGCCATTAAAATTCTGAATCTCAGACATTAAACAACTGTGAGACCAACAAATATTACTAAAAGTAAAGTAAAGGAATGGACAATACTCTGGAATCATGACCAAGATTTCCCAGGCTTGGATAAATAAAGAGATTTCAAAAGTTCTCTGAGTCCATCTAGATAGACAGGTCACTTATTCTTTGAGCTCAGATATAGATTGTTATATCATACCCAATTATTGATATAGATACAACATGAGGTATTTACAATGCAAACCCCATCTCATCAATTTGCCAAAAGAAGATTTAAGGCTAATCTATTATTTGTAACTACTTGGGATTTGGGATAAGATATTTGCTCTGCTCCCAGGGCTCAGGCTATAAAATGTATCATGTCAGCCAAAGTGAGAGATAGATTTTTGATGTCAACCAGATTTTTACAACTCGTATTGAAGGTATCAATATCCTTAGAAGCCAGTTCCATCAGACTTACAAATTGACTGCACTATTAATAACTAAGTGAACTTAAGAATATAGAGAGATTATCACCTCTAGGAAGTCTTAAATTAACTAACATATTATTAGTGTTAAATGACCATGATAAACTAAGTCAAATGTATGTAAATTGAACCCAGTAAATGTAAAAAGTGCAGCCAAAAACATAAGAAATAAGAGTTATGTAAAGGAGTTTACAACATAAAATAATTACATTCTGGCTTTCTTGAGTGAAATCCGTTTACTTCATATTGTTGTCCACTTGTTGTAAAGATGCAAGTTTCAAGACATCAGAGTTTCATGAAACATCTGGAGGACATCTGTGGAACTTAAGTTAAAGATCTTTAGCTTTCCAATTATTTCCAATTCTTATTGGATAGGTGATGCCAATTTAATTGTGAGATACAGACTCAAGTATTAATTTCTAATTTAAGTGTTTTATTGGTAGTTAAGAATACCTGACAAGGTACCCTCAAACAAGGTTCAAAAGCAGTCTTTTTCCAGTATACTGGATCACTAGATCATCCATTTTTAAGTTATGGTGTGAGCCAGTTCCTTAAAATCTCGAATCTAATCCTTCTCTCTGTCTCTGTCTCTGTCTCTGTCTCCGTCTCTGTGTCTGTCTCTGTCTCTGTCTCTGTGTCTCTGTGTCTCTGTATCTCTGTCTCTCTCTCTCTCACACACACACACACACACACACACACACATATATACACGCACATATATACATACACACACACACACGCATATATATATATGTATACACACTTACAAACACACACACGCTCTTGGTTCAGAAAATTTCAGTACCAAGAGTGGTTCTAGAATGAAGAATCTTGAGGATGAGTTTTCTGAATTGGTCTGGGCTTTGAAATTGATTTCTCAATCTAGTAAGAGCTAAAGACATTAATGACTCTATTTCTAATATTACAGAGAGCGCTCATGGTATTGTGTGGCAACGGAGATATGTAAAATATCATCATTGGATACTTCTAATCAAATAATCTCAGTCAAAGTTCTCCAGAAGGTTGTATATGCTCTCAATTAGCATCCAATATATGATACTGTTTCTGCCACTGGCAGGATTCACAGGTCCAGGAATCCAGGGATGGAAACAGGGGTGGTACCATTAACTGTTAACCCTGGCATTCCACTAGCAACATTTTATCCTTCCTGTCCCCACCACTTTGTGTTCTGCTTCTCTAGAGGTCTTAATCCCAAAGTGAGGAATATTTTTATCAGGAGACACACCAATGATTCCATTAAATCAGAAGTTAAGATAGTCACTGGCCACTCTGGGCTCCATTCCTCTGAATTAATGGGCAGAGAAGGGAATTACTGTGATGACTATCCAGGGGAAATTGCAGCAACTACTGCACAATAAAGGTAAGGAAGAGTATGTTTTCAATACAGGAGATCACTTGGGGCATCTCTTAGTATTACCATGCCCTGTGAAGAAAATCAATGGGACATTGTGACGATCCAATTCAGGCAAGACTACTAAGAGCCGAGGCCCTTCAGGAATGAAAGTTTGGGTCAATCCAAAGAGTAAAAAGTCATGATTAGCTGAGGTGCTTGCTGAGAACAAAGGAAATATAAAATGAGTAGTGGAAAAGGTAGTTAAAAATATCAGCTATGACCATGTTGTAAAGTACAGAAAGGAGTAGTAACTGTTATAAGTATTTCTTTCTTATTTTGTTATAAACATGTCCTTGTGTATTGAAAATCTTTGTTTTATTTTTTTCTTATCCCATTAACATATAATGTAAAATGAATTAATTTCACATCATAATAAAGTATGGTTAACTTTATCTCATAGTATTTAAATTACAAGATATCAAGGAGAAGAGTGAATATCATCCAAGGACTTCACATCCTATTTTTGCAAAACAATTAGTTTGTTTTCAGTTGAATGAAGGATAGTTTTATCATATTAGGCCAAATTTTAACCTTGCTATTGTCTTTATTAAGTACGGTTTAAGGAGTTGTGTGTGTGTGCCAAATTGACAAGTGGTGTATTTGTGGTGCTTAATTTTATGTGTCAACTTGACTAGGTTATAGTGCCTAGATGTTTAATCAAACAGTGATAAAGATGCTACAGTGAAGGTATCCCCTTTATATGTCAATAACATTTAAATCAGTAGACTTTGACTAGAACAGATTACACTTCATGAGGTAAATGACTTCATCGAATCAGTTGAACATCTTATGAGAAAAAGACTGAGATTAAATGCACTCCATTAAGAAAAAGGAATTCTGCCTCCAGATAAGCTTTGGACTACAACATGAACTCTTCCTTGGACACCCTGTCTACCTGCTTGATCTGTAAATTTCAAATTTGCTAGCCCCTATAATTATATAATCATGTGAGTCAATTATTTAAAGTAAACTTCTTTCTTTCTCTTTCTCTCCGTATGCACACACATACACACACACACATCCTATTGGTTCTCTCTAAACATCTATGAAATGAAATATTTAACCATGTTTTTTCCTCACAAATAGATAAGACACAGTGTATTTGCTTTGCTATTATTTATTTATTTATTTAATATTTATTTTTAGAAATCTAATATAGTAATTGAGTTATGGGATCTAAGCAATTATATTTATTTTCCTGTAAGCATGTGTACAATTTAACTAATATTCTATTTTTTTATAATATATAAATAAAAAGTTCAAACTAAAATAAAATAAACCATGAAGAGTCTCTGCTTATACAATGTGTTTTTACTTTATACAATTTACTTGATTTTCAGATTTTCAACAAAAATTTGAACTGTAGGTCAGAAATGATAGCAGCGAATTAGGCTGAAAAAAGACAAAAAAGAATAAATGTTGAGATAAAAGCAACAAAAGAAGATAATAAAAAACTAAGGAGAAGATAAGGAAATGAGAAAAATAAAATAATTTTAAAAGAGTAAAGTAGTAAAAGAATATGAAATGAAAAAGGAAAACTATTCCACTTTTGTACTTGTTCTTAATTTCTAAATTTCTTCACCCTTTACCTTTGAATTTGTGCTACCCTGATTCAAATGCTCAGAATTATTTTCTAATTCTCTATTGTCAGAGTTCATTCTTATAATCTCTGACTTTGGGATAGGCTGGAAACAAGCACCAACATTGCAAAGCTGCCATACAATTTTATTCAATGATAAAGAAATCCGTAATATTTAACATAATGCTGGCTGGATTACTTTCCCATTCCAATACATCTGTACACAGACAGAAAGGCAGGCAGAACCCCACCCTCTCATACACAGATGCACACACATCACTTGTTTTATGTAAACTCTAGCCCTCTTGAATTCCATAGCTTAGAATACCCTACACCTTTTAATACCAGTGTATACAGTCAACTAAGCTGATCCTCTGACATGTACATCACTGGTCCTAAGAATGTTTCCTATTGTGTTATGATGAATGAGAGATACCAACTCCTCAGTCTTCTTTTTTCTTCCTTATATTCTCATATGCATTCTTCCCAAACTGAAAGTGTCAAGAATGCCATAAAAAATAGTAGTGCTAAAAAGGTGAATAAGGACAATGATGTTCAATAAAATGCATGTAACAGGTGCTATCCTTTATATAGTCCTTTTAAATATAACACTTTTGGTGATAATAATGTTGATGACTTACAAAGAGAAGAAGGAGAAAGAGATTATCGAATGCAATGTTAACTGAGTAGTTCCTCTAGCTTAGGCAGGATGATAACAGCTTTACATATATCATCTCATTTCATATTTGCATAAGGTAATAACTATTATTATCTGTGATTTATAATGAAGAAGCTAAAATTAGAGTAATAACTTATTTAAAACTACATAAAAGTTGTGATCTATAGCGACTACTGTTAATTAACCCAGATATTAAACTTTTAAATATCTAATGATGTAGATGTGGGAGCTAAATTGTTAGAAAAGTACCATTGTAATATATTTGTGTTCCATGTTTCTATGTCTTTGAAGAAATTGACTGAAACTGCTCTTATTGTGATATGAGAGAAAGTTTTACTGGAATAACGTTTAAAGATGTAGTAAATATGAAACAAACTGAGCTGAAAGAATATAATTTTATACTAGTCAAATAATCAATGATATTAAGTGCACTCCATTAAAAAAGCCGAGCAAAAGTCATTGACAAAGTACAGGCTGTTTAATAAAAGACTATCTGAAGTGCTTAGGAGCTCAGATGATATTTACAACCTTGGTAGATACCAGTAATAATTGTTCTTCCTATAAGTGGCAAAATGGCCACAACCAAACCTAAACTCATATTCTGTCTGTTTCACAATCTCAGTATAAAGACCATCTTTCTGGGAAGTCCAACAGTAAAGGTTCATGAAAGACACTAATGGCTTGGTTTGGGTCATTTGCCCAACTCTGGGTCAATTACTTTAGCCAGGAAAATAAAGTAAACAGATTGGCCTGCCTTGGCTTGTTTATTCAGTACTCTGTTTATCATGATACTATGTTTATCATGACACAATTTCAAACCTCTCTTTATTGAGAAAATGAGTTCTCAATTACAAAATACAGTTCTATTATGAGGAGGAAGAACAGCACTGATAGATAAAAATCAACAGATATCCATACTTCATCATCTTTTTTTCCCCATCTCATTAGGTGTCCTCTGGCCATGTCTATGGTGCATAGAGCTAGAAGTTGATGATGCCACCCGTTGGCATAAAAATAGATTTCAGCATGTGAGTGGTGGGCAAAGTGTGAGAAAGGTGGTGGTAGGATATCTGTGAGCTTAATTTACTATCTGATGGTGTATTACAACCAAATCTCGTCACCAAATCAATTTGGAAGATATGTTAAACACATAGTATTCATATTTATCTGGAAAAAAAACACAAGATATCTTAGTAAGTTTTTTTTTTTAATTAAAATCATTTTTTTTAAATATAGTGCTTCACTTAGATACTAAATGTCATACTATGCAATTCCCATTACCAATTCAAATTTTTTCTTCCTTCTTCCTCTAAGCATGATATGTAAAAAAGGTCAAAGATACCAGATGATCAGCATTACTCAGGGCCAATTTAATTCTTCTCTCAGTCAAGTGAAATAAGAAGATGATGATATTTAAATCCTATCTCCATTTATAATTCTTCAACCATCTAAGAGTCGAACAGATTTATATCCAGTAAACAATAGATTTAGCTATAGCTTTTAAAATGCATTATTTGTTAGTAATGATATTTGCACTGGAAAAAAAATCAAACACACAAAAATAAAGGCATCCTCGTATATATTAAAACTCATATTTAATCTATACTGGAAATAGAGGAAATAAATAATGTATTTGCTTAATGAATCACTGAATATTAATTTTAAATGATTAAAAAATACTATTTCTTTACATTTCTAAGGTCTTCAGAAAGAAATCTTTTACAACTAAATCATTTCAACTTAAAAGCCTTTATTTTATAAAGCAAATAGTTCTAAAATATTTTAAAATAAAATTTTCTTTTCCAACTAGCATACCAATCATTTTTAATTTAAACTTAAGAGAAATTACATATTCTTTAAGCATATATGTTGTATTGGCATATATATTCTATAAAAGAATAAAAGCAGACTTGTATATGTAGGACTAACTAGATCAGATTACTATACAAATGTCACTTGGCAAAGAGCAGAGATACTCAGGAGGACAACGGTAATCCCCACTGTTGTCACTCAGGGGCCTTTTTTCTAGTTTCAGATGCAAGAAAAGAATGATCTCTTGCTGTTATCCCAGCATAGAGTTTTACAAAGAGTTCCATCCAGGGTAGCTCAGGATTTTTCCCAGGTAGGGATTTTAGGACATGACAGAAAGCTCTAATTAAACTACAACCCTAAAGGCTACTAGTTCAAGAAAAACAATTTGTTTCCTAACTAGGGCATAAATCTAACTCGAGAATAAGACAGGAGGAATATCCTAAGGCATTTACATACATTTATTGTGCTTGCGCTTTCACTAAGAAATAAAGACAAAAAAAATTATTTGAAAAAAAGGATTGAAAAGCTCTACTGTAATAAAAATTAAGAATTTGGTAAGAAATCACTCTTGATAGTAGAAAAATTAATATACTGCCTGCTGCAGGAGCCTTTAATTTAGATTTTAAACACTGATATAATATGGTATGCTACCAATGATAACTTTAAATTATTTGAATTGATTATCAATAAGTAATTTACATTTTTAGATAATCACCAGCTTTTCTGGAATAATGTCATATAAAAACATTCCAGTAACTCGTTTCATGAAAAATGTCACCAAAGTTCTGTCTCTATTAGGAATATATTTAAAAATAAATATTATGTAAGGTGCGTATTTTATATTAAAAGTCTAGAACACCATTTTATAGTAATGAGGTTGGTCACTTAGTTATTGCCACTTTATCCCTCTCTCCTCAAATCTCTTCTTGACTTTAGCAGATTTCATAGTAGACAAGGAGACTCTTGACAGGATCACTTTCCAGCTCATTCACTTTCAGTTTTAATCATCATTAATCTGCCCAAATGTTTTCATTTCTTCTTAAAGGCTCCAAATTCGATAGCTCGGTCAGTCTTCAATATCTCTATCAAGCTCTCTGAACTACTCTGTAATGATCTTAAAGTTTTCAGATAGTAATTTTTCCCTACACTCAAATCTGAAAACACACTGCAATTATATGAACAATCAAGCCCACTAGCCACAAGGAAATGGAGACAAAAGGGCAGTGTTTTGTTTGTTTGTTTGTTTGTTTGTTTTTAATATTTTTTTATGATTGAACTGACTGGCTTTTCTTAGAGCCTCAGTCTCAGGTAGGATGCCTTCTTCTTTATGATTTTTTACAAACAGTGTCATAATCTAGAAAGTCATATTGTTTCTTATATCACAAAATGTTCTGAAAAATTCAATTCAAGAATTAGGTTAGTAGTTTAATTATATCATCAAAGACCAAAGTTCCTCCTTCTTTTTAAATGTTTTCATCAAATCTATGCTAATCTTACCTGCAGTGTGAAGCATCACATCCTCACAGAATAGTTTCTTAAGCAGCAACAAAGATGATGGATGCAAAAAATCCTTCTCTTTCTATGCTTCTTTTTATTACTGAGAGAAAAATCCTTCATTACAATGCCCTCAGCAAATTTCCTTTAACATTTCATTGGTTAGATGTGAGCCAGATGCCTATCATAGACTGACATAAAGAAACAGGATTTCTCAAATTGGATTAGACAATTTATGATTTTTTCTTGGGTTGGGCATCTTTATTTATGTCCTACCCCTGCCTTTTTACCTCCAATTACAAATGTGCTAACAGAAAAAAACAAAACAAAACAAAACAAAAACTATTAGGCAGACAATTCATCAAAGGACTGCTGTCATAAAGTATGGGGGCGAAGGGTTAAGGGTATTCAAGGAGCTAGAGACCTATGGAGCTTATGGCTTCTGACTTGCTCAACCACCAAGAAGTAAGGGAAGCACAGAAATTAAATGTATAAGAACTGGGATAATTAAACTTAATAATGGTCCATATAATATATCTATATCTATATCTATCTATCTATTGAACTTTGATAATATTCTTAGAGAATGATTGTATTTGTTCTAAATTCTAATTCATTTTTAGTCTTACACCAGAAAGAAAGAAGAAAAAATCTTAGAATCCTTCTAGAATTTGACAAATGGAACAATGCAAAGGTATAGCAAAAATATATTTTAAATCACCTGTGTTTTTAGTTAATGTGGCACAGGAAGAAACTATGGGATAAAAGACTTTGAAGAAATAAAAAATAGTTTGCCTTTCAAAAGACAAAATCTTTCTCAATGCTTCAGTGTGGAAAAATAGATGGATTCATATGCATTAATAAGCAGCTGTAGCACAGATATATACAGAATTAGGAAATAATTTAGTTGCATTAAACAATTAGTTAGAAAAAGAGGTTAAAAATTGATCTAAAATAATATTCTCTCAAAATGTACTATTTTCTCCAAAATGATAGGAGTTACACAAGCCCCAGCCACAATGATAAGAGTTATACAAACCCCAGCCACAATTATGTAGCTTAGAGATTGGAGAAAGTAAAATGGTCAAGTGGGCTCAGAATGCATCGAAATGGAAGATACACACTTACGCACATACACGACACCATCCTGGCTCTTTCTTCTTTCCTGTCCCTTGCCTGTTATTGTATCTCTAAATCTTTGGAAACAGTCATGTAATTCAAGTTTTAAAAAAACAGTGATTCTGTCCCATCAGCTTTGAAAGACACATGACTATTAGGAAATAAAGATATAATCCATATTTTGGAGCACTGGCAAATTTCTCTTGGAGGTCCTATCAATAAAGAGGGTATTTCAAGGGTTTCAGCTGCATTAGCTATAACAGTAGAAAAATAAGAGACTAGAAGTTTGAGCATAATCAGAGAGATCTCAGTATATGCACATCTGGGCCACTGAGCTGAAGAATGTATAAAATACCGGGTGAGTAATGTGAGGAGGTGATAATTTCTGAAAAGTGAGGTAGTAGGTGTTCATATAGAAATAATCTATGTTATTATATTTTGTGGTAGTAGATTGTTTTGTCCAAAGATATATGAACTAAATTCTAACTTTTCACAGAACACTACTTATATCCCCCTTTCTATTTAATTTTTCTCAATCCTCAGTTAGTATTAAAGATGATATAAATTTTAATAATTTGTCACATCGATTATATGTCCCCACTAAGCATACAGTGTTTGAAGCACAATTTTCTTCATTCATTGTGGTAATGCTAGCATTTATAACAGTGCCTAGAACAAAGTAAGTACTCAAATATTTACCCTCTGGTAACCATTAGTCTATTGTCCATGTCCATGAGTCTCCACTTGTTTGTCCTGTTTGCTTGTTGCTTTTATATCCCATCTATAAGTGATATCATGTGGTTTTCAACTTTTTCTGTCTGACTTATTTTGCTTAGCATGATTATCTCGAGGTCCATCCATGTTGTTGAAATGGACATATTTCATCTCTCTTATGGCTGAGTAATATTCCATTGTATATATGTACCACTGCTTCTTTAGTGAATCATCTATTGCAGGGCACTTTGGTTGCTTCCATGTCCCGGTCACCCTGAATAATGCTGCTATGAACATCGATATGCAAATATCTATTTGGATATGAGTTTTCAAGTCTTTAGGGTAAATACCCAGTAGAGGGATTGCTGGATCCTATGATAGGTCAATTTTTAGTTTTTTGAGGAAACTCCATACTGTTTTCCACAGTGGCTGTACCAACTTGCAGTCCCACAGGTGTGAGATGATATCTCATTGTGGTTTTGATTTGAATTTCCCCAATAGCTAGTGATGTTCAGCATGTCTTCATGTTTGTTGGCCATTTTTATGTCCTCTAGGGTAAAACATCTGTTCAGGTCCTCTGACCATTTTTTAATTGGATTGTTTGTTTTTTTGTTGTTATTGAGTTATATGAGTTCTCTGTATATTTTGGATATTAGGCCCTTATTGGAGGCATTGCTTGCAAACATATTTTCCCATTTGGATTGTTGTCTCTTTAGCTTGTTGATGGTTTCTTTTGCTGTGTGAAAGTTTTTTAGTTTAATGTAGTCCCATTCATTTATTTTTTGCTTTTATTTCCATTGCCTTTGAGGTCAAATTTATAATCTGCATTTATATCATTGTTTTTGTTTGTTTGTTTGTTTGTTTGTTTGTTGCCACAGTCACAGTAGAGAAACAAAGTAAGAGAATACAAGGTGCTACAAATAAGTTATTTTATTTTTGAAAGGAAAGTTGAAGCACGTCGTCATTATCCTATCCTCTTAAAATTGCAATAGAATAAAAAAATAGGCTCTGAAGTTAAGTGGAGAATGACAGTGTAAAAGATTCTGCTTCTGGTTATAAAATGGAGTATCCTCTATTAGACAACAAATCTTCAGATAGCAATTATAAAGTTTGGATATAATTGAGATATACATGCACACTCATGTACACATATGCACACATATATACACTGTTTCTAGACATGTAAAATGATCCAAAGTGGGAAGAAACTGCGAGAAATTATACCCTTAAAATAAGTTTGATATCTAGCTCTTCCCAGGAGGGTACTTCTTGGCCCACTTAACATGGAATGGCTAAGACTTACTGAATTGTAGTTATTTGCCTGGAAAATGGAAGACTGAGTTTGGGATTCTCAGATTGATCATAAATGTTATGGAAGATGGAATCCTAGAAAAAGACAATCACAGAAGTGGAAGCCCCAAAATATAATTTTAAATTTCTCTCACATTTTTGGCTTACTCCTGAATTGAATATACGTGGGTGAAATTCAAAATAACTCAATAAGAAATCTATACATAGCAGAGATTTTAATATGGGTTCTACAGTTAAGAATTTGGAGTTTGATGTCCGCAGAGTTTGAGAAAATATGAATTATAAGATTTAAATGAAATCTCAAAAGAGACATCCCTTAGGAATAAAGCAAATATCCCTAGTCTTAGAGATTCTCCCTAGGACTGTCAGAAAACCAAAAGGGATACATGAAATAATGTTTTGTGTTTTTTTTTAAAGCTTCAAGTTTACAAGTAATCCACTATTAATTTAACTACTTTTATAAAGCACAAAACTTTTCAGAAAAAGACACAGAATGAAAATAAACAGTAAAATGTAATCAATAGTCAAGAGAAAAGTGAGTCAGTAGCTAAGATCCATAGTTAAATCATATGTTAAAATTAGCAGATACAAATTTTCAAATTGTCATAAATATGTCAAAGACTAAAGGTAAAGACAGATATAACATAATAAATAGGAGAAGAAATTGAGGAAAGATTTTTAAACTATCTAAAAGACTCTATGCAGTACATATATATATATATATATATATATACATATATATATATATATATATATGTATTTTAAAGATGGTATTAAAAGCAAGTGTCGCTCAAAAAGAATGAGGTTTAATGGAAACTGGGGAGAAAGCCCCATTAAAAAAAAAAAGACACACGCACACATAAAGGGAAAAAGAAAAATGGCTTGTGATATAGTGTCAAGAAGTTTTAACATATATTAATTAGAATCTGCAAAAGACAATAGAGAGAAAATGGGACAGAAAAAATTTTAAATTACATTTATATGCTAAGTTAGACAAGACAAACAAAGAAAAACAAGTATTGTATGATATTCCTTATACACAGAATCTTAAAAAAGCTTAAACAGAGTAGAATGGTGGCTATCAGAGGTTGGGTGGTAGGGGAACTGGGGAGGTGTTGGTCTTAGGGTGATAGCTTATAATTAAAAGAAGAATAAGTTCTGCAGATTTACTGCATAGCATTGTGATTATAGTTAACAATACTTTATTATACAATTCGAACTTGCTGAGAGGCTAGATCTTGAATGTTTTCACCACAAAAAAATGAAATGATAATTATACAACATGAGGGAGGTGTTTGTTAACACTTCAGTGGTAATCATATTGTAATATATAAATGTATCAAGTGAACATGTTGTACACCTTAAATACAATGTCATATGTCAATTATACCTCATTTTTTAAAGTACAATAAGAAATTGTAAAATCATTTGTACTAATATTTTTAAATTTGAACAAAAAGAATAAACTAAATATATAGAGAATTCAGTAAACTCCAAAAAGTGAATACAATGAATACTGCATGGAGGCATATCCTAGTCAAATAGCTGAATTATAAAGACAAATTTTAAAACCTTTAAGAATAAAGATAAAATTAAAAATAGCTTCTGATCTTTCATCAGAAAAAGATGGAATCAAAATGCAATGAATAGCATCTTTAAAGTATGAAAGGAAAACAAGTCAACCTGGAATTTTATATCTGGCAAAAAATATGTTTCAAAAATGAAAAATAAAGACAATTTTAAATAAATGAAAGCTGAGAGAATTTGGTGTCAACAAAATCTCTCAAAAAAGAAGTTAAAAAGAAAGTTTTCAGCTAAAGGGAAAATGAGACAATCTAGAATTACAGATTGATAGGAAAAAAGGAAGAAAACTTAAAATGGTAAATATATAAAATAGTTTATCTTTCTTTTTTCTTTTCTTAAATCCATTAAAAGTCAATTGCTGGTTCAAAGCAAAAGTAACAAATGTACATTTAAGGTTTATAATATATGCAGAAGCAAAACACATGACAACAATAGCACAACAGACAGGATAAGTATAAATGGTTCTAAACTGTTTTAAAATACTTACATTGCATATTAACTCAAAGTAAGACATGGCTATAGCAACTAATAAAATAAGTAAAATGGTATAGCTAAAATATAAAACAAAAATGGAAAATAAAAAATACTTCATTAACTTATAATGACAGAAAATGAAGAAACAGAAGCAACAATCACAGGGGACAAGTAGAAAAATAATACATCAACCATTATGTTAAATTAAAATGGATAAACACTTAAAAGGCAAAGGTTATCAGATGAATACAATAACAAGATCCAATTTTATGTGTTTTATGTTAGATAGATTTTAAATATAAAAAACAAATAAGTTGAAAGTAGACAGATGGAACAAATAATATGCCAGGAAAACGCTAAACATAAGAAAGCTGGTATGGCCATATTAATACCATGTGACAGTAGACTTTTACAGAAATGTATTACCAGGATAAAGAGATTCATTTCTGAGTGACAAAAGTGTCGATTCAACATGAATTAAGTGGGTGTGCACTTCATAACAGTGATTTAAAATATAGAAATTAAATATTGACAAACCAACAGGAGATATAGGTAAATTCACAATCACACCTGGAAATTTTATCACCCTGTCTTTGTGATTGAAACACTAGTCAAATATTAGTAAGGCTATAACATAAATGAACAATAATTTCGACCAACTTGATATAATTTTTTATGTGAAACACTACAGCCAGTAAATGCAAAATGCTCATTCATTTCAAGAATACATGAACGTTCAGCAAGACAGACCATACGTTAGATCATAAATAAGTCTCAATAAATTCTAAAACATTAAAATCATGCAAAGCATTTTATCTGACCTCAGCAGTATTAAACTGAAAATCGATTTTAAAAATACCTAGGAAATCTCCAAGCATTTTAAAATTAAGCAACACAATTCCAAATAACCCATGAACAAAGAAGAAATCACAAGGGAAATTAGAAAATATTTCAAACTGAATGATAATGAATACACAGCCTATTAAAACTGGTGGAATCCTGCCAAAATAGTTTTAGAGGGAAATTTATTGTTTGAAATAATTATGTTAGAAAAGAAAAAAAAAATTGTAAAATAAAAGATTTGCACTTAATCTCAAGAAACCAGAGAAATAGTAAATTCAAATGACAAAGCCACCGTTCTTGACCAAATTTTAGCCAGGCTTCTCTAACGTCTCTTCTCAATTAGGCTTCAACTTTGGGCTTTGGTTTTCATCCTTGTTGGGTTTGCATTGCCCAGTTTTTGCAAGAATTTTGTTAAGCCATTTTAGAGAGGATCCCCCACATTCAGTATCTAACTGAAGTTTTCTTCTCCTACCATACTCTAGATGATATCTGTTCACCCTGGCCTGGTTTAAGCAAAAATCCTGTCAAGCTGATTTAGCCAGAATTCCCCATTTCCCCTGATGTTACCTTTTAGTAATTGTCCATCTACTGACTCTCTCCCTGTTCCTTAACTGTAAACCCCGATTTGTCCACTCTGTATTTGGATCGAGCTCAGTTCAATACCAATATATATATTTTTTCTCTATTGTAATAGTTTCTGAATAAAATTTGTTTTTACCACTTAAATCACTGTCCAACTCTGGTTTTATTTAGCACAATCTAAAATAAATAGAAGAAGGAAATAATAGAAATAGAGTAAATCAATACAATAGAATATGGATAAACAATAGAATATGGGTAAACAATAGAAAAATCAATAAAGCCAATAATTCAAAAAATTGTGATAGAATAGACTAATCAAAAGAGAGAGGGAAGGTGAGAGAGAGAGGGAGAGAGAGTAATGAAAAGGAATGTACTACTGATATGCTGAACAATATGGGTGTGTGGATCTTAAAAACATATTGAATAGAAGAAGCCAAATCCAAAAAACGTACACAGGGTGTGATTCCTTTGTATGAAGTTCTAGAAGAAGCAAAAATATTCTGTGGTTATACACCCAGAATAGTAGTTGTCTCTAAAGAGAAGAGTTTACATGGAAGAGACATCAAGTAACTTGCTGGAGTGCTGGAAAAGTTCAATACTTTAATTCATGTATGGACTGATATAGCTGATATTTTCAAAAACTCATCAAGTGGTACCCTTAAAACACATGCATTTTATATTATTAAATTACATCTCAGTTAAAAATCAAATAGATGTGATCAGTGATCAGTGAAGTGATTCCAGTCACTTATGGATATGGCTTCTAGAGTCTACTATTCATGTTATCAGATACAAATGGCACTCAGCTCTACATTGACATTTTCCATGGAACTGAACCTCCCTTGAGGATCAGCTGCAAACTTCTGTAGAGCTAGACCATGCTCGTGAGTTTAACCCTTCGGTATTGGCAATTGTCCAAACCAAGCCCAATTTTACTACTCTTTGGACACAGTGGTCCCAATTTCATGCCCCTCTCCATAAGCTGGTATTTAAACTGTCCAACCATCTCTCATTTCTAAGTTTATTCACTTACTTAACAGCACTACCGTGTGATTAAGATACTTTCTAAAAATTCAGTTTAGTTTCAAGCAATAATGAAGAAGACCAGTAAGGTATGAGTCATATCAAAATTATCCTCAATCTCAGGTTATCCAGCAGCCCTTCCAAGTTCTAAAACCTAAATAACACTTGTTAAATGAACACATTAAACTGCTTCCTATTGAGTCTGGCCAAGTGATAAATTGTGTTTTCCCAGTGATATTTTACACACTTCAAGTGATAATAGCTTCTTATGAAAACAATAAAACAAACAATTCTTCAGGCTGAAAACAGAATTGACAACACAGAAACAATACATTATTTTTTGATCAGCAATAAATCTTTGTCATGCTTCATAAATCATTTCTGTAAATAATAAAAGTATTTCTCAGCAGCATTTTGAACCTTCCTGATCCCATTCAACATTATCTCATTTGGCCCTCATAACAACTCTAAGCTACAAGATGTTAGATACCAGTCTTATTGCTCTGTTGAGTAAATGGAAGCAAAGAGCCTTGAAGTTATTGTACAACATTACGAAGCAGGCCAGAGGCAGCCAGGGGAAGGTCCTGAGCCTTCAAATTCATAATCCTGTAAATGCTTTTTCTTTCAGGCCGTAGAGCACAAATCAGACACCCTTAGGTTTTATCTGTCCTGCAGGCATATTTATGGCTTACACAGTTTTAGTACACACTTAAATTATGTGAAAAATTACAAATTCAGAGATTTTTACTTGAAAATCTTAATTTTATACCTCTTTGTTGGTTCGCAAATTCAAGAGTTTCCCTGGCAAAATTTGAAAATAACTTTCAGACACAGAGGGCAAGAAGAAATGGAGAAAAACACAGACCAGTCCAGATTGGTAGACAGCAGGTTTAAGAAGCAAGGAAACATACACATGTGGCTTCTCTTCAGTTGTTGCAAGACGAATAGATCTCAGCACCCTCTGGCCAGAATCTTAAAAGTTTTTATAGAGGCCTTAACAGAGTTTAATCACTCATTTAGTCCATATATTCTCAACAACTGCTCTCTCAAGGCTGCTTGCATCCTTGAAACTGGCTCTCACTGGGGAAACAGTGGGCGGGACCAAGCATGAGAAGCCTCCAAATGCTTGGGTCCAATTCTCAGTTCATCCAGTGGTCACAGCCTCTCAATGACCTGCTTCCAACACTTTCTTTAATAATAAAAATATCTGAAAACACTCATCCTTTTATATAGCAAAATTAGCTGAGCTGAGTAGTGAGTGTTCTTTTAGGTAGCTTATGTGCTTTCCAGTTTGCCGTGGTTCGCATTAACTAGTCCATCCCTCTTCCCTTAGATACATTTGGATCTGCTTGGATGCTGTGAGCATGTATAGTTTGGGATCCCTCAGTAGAGTGTATTACTCTTTAGAAACCTAATCTCATACCTCAGTTTTGTTTCTTTGCTTGTCATACTCTATCTTTAAAATTCTCCTGACTTTCAGAATATAGCAGGAAAGAACCACCTCAAAAGCTACAGATGGCTTGGCTCTGCCTCTTCTATTCACTATGATGATTACTCAGCATCACCTTTCTCTATATGTATGACCATTCCAGACTAAAATGATCACACTTCTTCTGAAGTTCAGAACATTTACTTGACAATTTAGTCACATTTATATCTTTTCTAATTGCCCTTTAAAATGTATTTATATAACTCACGCAGCTTTAATATATAAATGTTATGACAATGAAAGCTTCATGACAGCAAAAGCTGTTTCTCATTTACCTTTGTGACCCCAGTTCCTCAAGCAGCCTCTGCACACCATAGTTGCTCAATAGAAAACTGTTTAAAGAACAAAATCTTTGTTCATAATCCATCCTTGTAATTCTCTATAACTTTTGTTCTTATCAACTTGGGCTCAGAAATTTTCTCAGGAAGATGGCAGATTAAAATGCATAGGGTTTGAAGCCAATAATCCGGTCACCACAATTTGGCACCTTTGTGACTTTTGACATGTCACATAATAAACTAAATTTTCCTTATGAAATACAACTTACCTCAAATGTTCAGTTAGGATCAACTTAGAACTTTTTGAGTAAATTACTGTGGAAATATATATATGATGGTCCATATATTGAATATTCTCCACTGAACTCTCCCAAGTATTTTGAGCAGTTTGATATTTATGAAAATGCACTACACGGTCTTATCATGCTTTATTAATGATTTATTTTTAAATAACCTAAATGAAAACTCTTTGAGTTAGATATTTAAATTAATACTAGCATTTTATTTTGAGATTATAATTTGTATAACACAAAAATAAAGTCCCTGAGATCCCAGGAAACTAGCTATGAAGAAGTGCTTCTAGCCTGTTTTCTTATTATTTCCATGGCCACTGCTGGAGTTCATGAGAGAAACCTGACCAGAGTGAGCCAGTAGTAAAGATAAACAGATTCTCTTCAGGTACTAAAAATCACACATTTTCACTCTTGAATCACAGACTGGTGGGGGATCTGCTAGGAATTTTTACTGAGAAAAAAATATTCTCTATATCACAAACAATATGGTCTTAGACAGGAAATTTAACTGTTTTTAAAGCAGTGAAAAAAATCAGCCAGTTGAGAGCAGGCCCTCTTGCCTGGCAATGTAAGATAGATAGATGGAGGTAATTAGAAGTTTGAATAGAAATGGCAGAGAATGTAAATTAGATGAACCAGAAAACAAAACACAATAACTTATTCATTCTGGCCTTTTCTCCCTCACTCTCCCTGCAACTTCTATCTCTTATGTCCTATTCTTTGTTAATCCTGATAAAGCAAATTTTCTAGGTAAGTAATTTTTTTCCTATCAAGTTCCATATCTCTGTCTGGCAAGTTAGTAAGTAGGTCATTTCCACCAATTCCATTCCTGATTCGATTGAAAGCCCTAAGGCTCACTTCCAGCCTCAGAAGATGATAAAGTTGAGCTAAGACTGCACACTGCTGTACTTCTAAAAATTTTAAAACCAAATATACCACTCTTTGTCTACAGCATTCTCCCTCCAGAGCTCTTACATACCCTCTTCTTTGCCTCCTCAGGACACCTGTCCCTTGACCCATCTCTTTTTCCCCAGTTTGCAGTCCCCTCCCTCTGGATTTTCTTCTTTTCCTAATCAATAGAGATCCCAAGGTCAATATCCCTGATTTCACTTCCTCAAGCAAGGTTAGCTCCTCATTCTTCTAATACACTGACCTCTTTCTTAATCCAGCTGTAGATATACTCACCTCTTGGGCTACTCAAACCATTAGAATAAAAAAAAAAGAACTTTTTTGATTGATGTTGACACAAATCTATGATTTTCAGCATAAATGGATTCTCCTTTTTGCCACCAGACCTTCTTTTTTTTTTTTTTCGTTATCCCTTTCCAATTCTCCTAAGCACCTGCTGCAAACTTATATTACTTTCCTCAAACTCATTCCCTATATTCTGCACTGTCTGCTTTCCAGAACAATACAGTTCCCACAACAAAATGGAGGATCTGACTAACTCCTCTTGACTACAACACTTTTTTTTTTAATTTTATTAAATGTATTGGGGCAACATTTGTTAATAAAATGATACAGGCTTCAAGTATACAATAATCCTATAATACATTATATGTATATTTGAGTGCTCACCACTCAAAGTCAGATCTCTTTCTGTTTCCATATAGTTGACACCCTTTACCCTTTTGGACGTTGCACCCCACCTCTTTCCCTTTGGTAACCACCATACTGTTGTCTATGTCTATAAGATTTTGTCTGTTTTGTTTGTCGCTTTTAGTTTTGTATTCAACATATGAGTGAAATTAATTATATGGTTCTTGACTTTTTCTATCTGACTTATTTCGCTTAGCATGATGTTCTCAAGATCCATCTAACTTGTTGCAAATGGCAATATTTCATGTTTTCTTACGGCTGAATAGCATTCCATTGTATATACATACCACATTACTTAAGGACACATCTAAAACCACTTGTTCGCTCTCTGCTTTTATTTATTTTAAATGTGTGTGTGTTACCTATTTCTTTTAGGATTTATCACAATATCAGAAAATATATGCAAAGGATCCATTGCTCACTGTAAATTATAATTTTTAAAACTAACTCCAGAATCATCTTTCTTTGGACACAAGCCTACACAAACAATGAACGCAAAAATTCAGAGCACATTTCAATTCTATGTAAAATATTTATGCCTCTTTACTCTCTTTCAGAGCAAATTTGAACTTACTGTGACCCTTCAAAATCTAACTCAATCTGTTTTTTTACTCTTTTTTCCAATATATTATATTTGGGTAATATAATAATAATATTATATTTGAATAATATAATATAGTGGAAAAAAGAGTAAAAATAAGGAGTCAAAGATATTAATAAGATATATTGAAGATATATCGTGAGTCTGTGAAGCCCCAGAATTTGAATTCACCATTTTGAGGTATGTTATTTTAAAAATAATACAATGTATTAAAGTTTAACTTATATACATTTAAATGAGGTTTAACCAAAAAAAAAAATGCTCTTGTGTAATTAGCACCATAATCGATATGTATAATTTTTCACTTTGGAAAGTTTCTTCTATCTCTGTGCAGTTATCTCAGTGCTTGGCCAAGGAAACTGCTGACCTATTATCTGTCATTACAGCTTAATTTTGCCAGTTGCATATAAATAGAATTATACACTACGTATGTTTTCATAGCTAGTCAGCATAATGCTTTTTAGGTTAATTTATATTGTTCTATCACTAAGCTCTTTCTCTTTTTGTTGAGTAATATTCTTTTGAATGGATAGCTATATTTGTGACTTTTTGTAGAGTACGTTCATGACTTTTTCATCAGATTCTTAAAACAGAATATTATCCAAAAGACATATAAAAGTCATTGTTTCAGGTAAAACTCATAGATCCCCTCCCCTGATTCATCCCTAGGGGCGTGATCTCTGCTATAAATGAGCAACAAAATGATGTCCTCTGTTAAATGTAATTAGTGCACTGTCACAGGTACTGGAATTTTAATTGGCAAACACAGTTTATAAAAACAACTTGGCAGGGCATCATCTATTTATCTCATTTTGCTTTTTGCTCTTGCATACTTCTATTTTCTATATCTCATTTGGGAGATAATTTCCTCCTCCACACTTGGGAAGGTCAAATAGAATCAAGGCAAGGCAAGGGGCCAACTTCATAAAGTGGAACAAGCTACTTAAGCCTGTCTTTATTGAGCTCTTGGGATAAATGTTGATCATCATTCCTGGAAACACATTGTCTAGTTTAGCACATTAGCAAAGGATATAGGAAAGGAATTTAAGATCCACAGCTTAATTTTCAATTAAGAATGTATCAGTCTAGAGTATTTCCTGCAATAAACATATCCCTTGAAGAATTACAGTGATGAGAATACTGCTCCCTATCAAATGTCAGGGAATTGACAGTTTAAGAGAATTTAGTGATCATAAGTAAGGCCAGATATTGATATAACCAACAATATAGGACTGGAAATATTCTGAGGTCATCAAATCAAATATTTTCCTCCTAACCCATGACAGCTAATATAGTCTTATGAACATAAAATACATCTAAAAAGAAATGATCAGTTCAGATTAATCATTTAGAGATTTCCAAGAAACTAAAAATATATTTAGGATTTTTTTTATTTAGGAAATATTTTATATTTAGGAAAGGCAGCCTAGGAACTTTTCATTTGCACTTTATAAATGATGAATGGTTCCATCAAAAATGTGTAAGTTCATCTATAGATGCAAAATAATGAAATAAAAACTAGTCATGAACTTGTTCAGCTTTACCTATTATTCTTAATATTGAGAATACTTCTCTTTGGAAATATTTATATTTCTGATGATATTCTTCCAAGTAACTTCATTTTCTCCTTCTTTTTTCTATGTTAAAGTTTTAAGGAACACACATGTGTAATATATTTAGAGAGAATTTAGATGGAGTTCTAGATTTTCTCCATAGTTATATTTGTCTTTCCTTCTATGTTTGCAGTATTGTTATTAGACTGCAATTAATCTGCATTAGTTCAGTTATCTTCATATTTCTTCTAATGTCACTTCTGAAATTGACATATTTGTGGATTAAAATTTCTATTTTTTGCTCTAAATTGAGTAATCTAGATATGAAGGTGAAATAGAGTTCTCATCACCCACTGTCTGTAGCTGCCAAAGATATGGTTTTACAAAATAAAAAACATAAGTACTTAAATCTTTCCTGAATAGTTTTTGCAGGAAGATTAACGGTTGTTGTGCAGTTTCTAAAATATCAAGCTGTGAATGTTAGTGGATATCAAAACTGTAGTATCTTATACAATTTCTCTGGTTGTTACATGCCAGTATTCTCCTGTCTTTGAAAGATCACATTACTTTCCAACATACAAAGGATATATTATTTGCAATTATTATTTCACAGAGTTTTAAGGACATTATATTTCTTAAGCACCACAAAGAAAGGGAATGATATTAACCTCAAATATTTGAATAATATGTATGGATACTTTTATTAATACTATTTAGTCAGGAACCACATTAATATTAAATATTAAGCCCAAATACTCCATACTAAGTATTTGTTGAAATTTAGAAATCTCTTTCCTATTTTTTTTCTGAATGTTAACTCATAGAGCACTTTTCTTCAGACAAATTAAAAATAAATATAGCTTGAATATTCATGAGATCTGTCAATAACCAAATTAGTTAATTTACCTCCAAACACTTATCCTTTCATCCGATTCACCTTTATGACACTTTTAAAAAATACTACAAGCATCTTTATATTATGTTTTTTAATAACTCATACTTTATCACCATCACTATTTTAAACAGTTAAGAAATAATCCTTATATATATAATGAGATGTTAAATAAACTTTTACTATTATCTCAATTTAGATGAGAATTGGGAACAATAGGTGAAAAGTTTACCCCAAATTTCAAATAGAAGTCTCACTAAGGGAATAGAAATTTAGCTCATTCCCACCATAGGTGATATATCGGGGAAGACAGGAGACCAATTTGAGGAGGGAATTGTTAGAGAATTATTTGAAGGGAGTTTTCTGTGTGCTGCGTTTCCTCCACCCATCTTGCCCACTACTATTTCAAGTCAGCTGAATTTAAGAGATCAATTGAGTCCTTATATGTGTCTTTTGGTCTTTCACCAATGCGGAGACTGGTGTCTGACACTCTTCAGTGAAATCTAAAGGTGCAACGATAAGTGCATTCATCTCTGATGTTTAGCTATAATCAACTTTCTAATATTTATTATTTATTATTTATTTTTTAAGCCTACAGCACTTGGTCTTCCAAGGTGGTCTCCCATCCAAGTACTAACCAGGCTCAACCCTGCTTAGCTTCTGAGATCAGAAGGGTTGGGTCTTGTTCAGGGTAGCATGACCATAGAATGATCAACTTTCACTTCTAGACTTTGGCTGCATTATATGTCTATATGATGAAGAGCTGGGTTGGAGAGTAATTTTGAAGGGAGTCTGCCTCTAAGCTCTGTAATCTTGAGTGAAGTCATTCCGAAAATAAATCTTTGCAAGATGTCCCACTAATTACAGAATTTAAAGAGGGAGTCCTAAAACAAGAGCCATCATTTTCTTGGAGAAAAGTACAAAAACAAGTCACTTATCTGCAAAATACCAACCAAAGTACCTTGTATGTTTTGAGGCATTATATGAAAATTTGCCAGAAAGAGTTTCCAGAAGCTAGAATAAGATACCATCAGCTATATAAAACTTTGCCATTATTCTTTAATCCTTATCCCACTCCCCACACTGTCATCTGCCAAGTGAGAGTCAGGCCTGAGATTGCGTGCAGAGAAAAAAAAAGTATTAAATTGAATGAGAATTATAAGAGTTAAAATTATATAAAAATGGAATTGTTTCTTAATACCCAAAAATGAACAAAAAAAGCTCTGAAATTTGCATGGAATAATGCCCACATGTAAGGCAGAGAGATCTAATTGAGCATCTTTGAAAGTCACTGATAAGATGAAATAAAACCAATTTCTGCATTACAGCCTTTTGAATCCAATTCATTCAATAATAAGTAGAAAAGTTCTAATACAATTATTTTAAAAAATTGGTTGCCCAATCTCATGGTGCCCCACCCATTATAAAACATTCTATAATCAAATTACTCTAGCTATATGACTTAGAGAAGAATTTTAAACAAAGCAGGTTAAAAGTATACATGTACAGATATGGGCTGAAGCATAAACTGTATAACTAATGGGATTTATGGAGAGAAGGTATAAGAATACAAATTAGTTATTATTGTAGAGTCAATTTTTAAAGTGGGTTGGAAGAGCTTCTGAAGTAGAAGTAGAAATATTTACTCATCCTCACTGTCTTTCATACCTCTGTCTATGCAGGTAAAGCCCTGAGCAAAATGGTATTAAGAGTCATTACTTTAGGGTGAGACTAGATAATCCCTATGTAAAAAAGAGTAGAAAACACCATCTCTTCATAATCACATAGGGTTTATGCTAGTCTTAGCTCTAAAACCTGAAGCCAGTAAAATTGGACCAGGACTGTAGTAGCTGTGAGTTGTACAACTGATTTTCAAAGATCTGATTCTAACTCTGATTCATAAGATTTCTTTTAGATTTGGAATTATCTTTCACTATACTTGTAGTTATTTCTACTATCCAAAATGTGTATTAACGCTGCTTTTTAAAAATATTTTTCATGTATTGCTTCTCTCTGTATGTTCCTGTTAACAGAAAGTAAAACTTTGCACAATGTACCCTCCTTCGGTTCACTCTACTATTTTCTCATTTCATCATTTATCATAGCTGCTATCTTCTAACTACCAGGTTCCATTTACTCAGTAGTGTTTCCTGGCTTCTCAGCATCATTACATGTCATAGAGTTGCTGCACAAAATTCTGAGTAGTTACTGATGGCTTTTCTATGTTTCTTTCAAATTTCATGTATCATTGTCAACCAAGGTGTAGATGATATTTTTCTTTGTCAATTCTGTTGGATTTTCTATGTGTATATAATTCTTTGTAAAAGTTTCTCTCTGCTCTTTTTCAAGGGCACATAGTTAGCACATCTACATGATATTTCTAATAGCCTGCACATGAGTCATTTATTTACTATCTCGTGAGGAGAGATTAAAAGAAAAAGAAATTCACAATAAAATGCCCATGAGTTATGCCCATACAAAGAAATGCATACGCATGCATACACACACGTGAAGAATAAGCATGTACATTAAAGTTCCTATATCAACATAGATGTATTTATGAACATGCTAATGTGCAGTTTTTAAATCTGTTTTAATTTTGCTTTAATTTATTATAAGTATACTTGAAATGGTATAAGAAAGGAAGATGGTAATATAATGGAAATATTTGAATTGTAGATTTACTGCTTCCTTTGGCTGCTATAATTTATTTTTTTGCTTTCTCTAGATATTCTGGCCAGTCATTTTCTATTTCCTTTTCAAGATCATGTTTATAAGAAGGTGGAGTTCTTCCATCTGAGTCCTAGTCTCTGTCTTTTCACTTTATATTCTCTACATATGTAATCTCATTCATAAGCAGGCCTTCAATAACCAACCATGCTCACATAATTAGCATTTATAACTTTAGCACAGATGTCTCCTCTGAACTCCAGACCCATATGTCTAACCGCTTGTCTCAAAGGAATTTCAAACTCAATTTAATATATTCTGCTACAACATGTGGTTCTTTAGTGAGAATTGACTCATACAAAATAGTCATATGCAAGGGAGTGATGTAAGTTTAATGTGAAAGTCACATTGGTTCATATGTGATGTTTCCCAGCATGATATGTATTAAATTAATCAGTAACAAGCTACTTCACAATTAGAAGAGAAGTCTGAGTAACACATGAAGATCTTAAAGAAAAGCTGAAAGTTCTGCAAAAGCACAATTAATGGATGGCTTGATAATTTTAAGAACCACTAAACCTCCAACAACATTAAACTGACAGAGTTGTGAGTTCACATTAAAATTCAAAGGTATTTTCCCCTGTATTAAAAAAAAAAATGGAAGAATATACCTGGATCAGATTTTTAATTTAAAAAATCTTCCATAATCTCTTGCAGAATTGTAAAATGTGTTTATTATACATGTGACTGTTGGTCTGTATAGCTTTAATATCATTCAAGGTCAAACAGCTCCTGAGAAAAAACAAAGGAGGTAGATCCGATTTTGCTAGATTCCTTTCCTAAGAACTTTAAAACAAACCAGGAAATATCAGTAGGCAAAACAAGACAGTAACCATTTTATTAAATTAATGAGTACAAAATTAATTGTTGATGTACTTTAAAACAGAATGACACCAAAATGTCTTGGTCTATGCTAACAGTGAGTTAGAATATCAAAAATAAGTAATATTTAGAAAAGAGTAGTCCCAGGAGAAAAAGCAAAAAGTAAGATGTGATGGAAAAACTATGCAGTAGTTAATAAAAAATAAAATTGCATAGACAAAAATATGAGCTGATTTTGAAGGTATCTAGAGATACTATAGACATATGTACTTGGTATAGAGGAAATATTTAAAAATAAATATAGGAATTTAGTAAAACTGTAACATTTATCATATGATACTCTTATATCATCAACTTGCTTTGGATTTTGGACAGACCAAAACTTATTTTGCTTTGCCTAGTTTTCCTTAGTCTTCAGATAACCAGTTTCAATTTTGAATTAACAAATTTAGCTAAAAATATGTATATTACTAACATGTTCTTACTAATGTACTTGGTGAATTATCAAATAAACTAATGGATCTTTACCTTCAGTCTTGTTCCTCAGTCTATCCCACATGTGACAGCATTATTGGCATTTGGGAGATATGCAGAAAATGTTTATTGATAAATAAATGAATGCTTTAGAAAACCACAGAAATAGAGAGTAAAAGACTATTAACCCCAATACAAAATATTTGTTTTTTCCTTTGTTTTCAATGAAAACAAGGTTGGGTTTGGTTATTTCACAATCCTGAGAAGCATAGAAATCATCATGCTAGCAAGGACTCCAGTTTTTTCTACAAAACTATTTTAGGAATAGTACATATTTACTGACATAGGTGGATTTATAGCATACTGGTATGATTCATAAAAAGAAAAATGGAGATTATAGTCCTGCATTACTCTTAAATATTTTTTGCTTTCACCACACCATGGATATGTTATTTCTTTTCCTCTACATTCCCTCCAACAACAACCAGGAGCTGTTAGGATAAGTCTATTCTCTTTTGGTCATTCAACTCTGTTTAATAACAACATTCCTCATCATCATGTCAGGATATAATTATGTCACTGTGGTGGAGACATTGCTATAGTAGAATAAACTCGAGACCTCCTCCTCCGTTTTAGAAACAATGGAATAGACAGTCTGTTTTGGGCCTAAAGAAACCCCAAGCACTCAAAAGCTCTTAACTTTATCAGTGAGAGAGTAAAACCTTGGGGAAAAGAAGTGTATGACAGCATAGAAATCATCAGGCAACCCAATTAGCTTGTTTCTTCCTAGGTTAGTAATCTAATTATCTTAATATACTTATAAAACTTGTCTATTTTCGCCACTCAAAAACAGATACAAGAAAGTTAACTGTTTTTATCTTGAACAGGAAGTAAAATACTAATATTTTAGTTTTACATCTAAATATTATTTATCCCTTTAAAATAGTTATGACAAAAATTATCTAAGAATATATTTAAAGAAAAATTTAGATAAACTATATTTAGATAACTTCAAAACATTACTGAGAGTTCTAACTGGAAAAGTAAAAAGAAATATAAAGAAATTATATAATATAAGAAAAATGAATATTGAGTCCATCTTGAATATTATAGAAATATGACCCAAATTAATATTATATTATTTCCCATGGGCCTCTAAAAATGATGCTTAACTACATCAGAAAAATTAATTTGCAGTATTTGATTATTTTTTTGAAAAACAAAGAATTTATATAAATTATGAATTTGCCTCATTAAAGCATATGGCCAAGAATAAATGGATGATTGAATGAATGAATTAGTAAATAAATGAAAGAATGAGTAAACAAAATTTTAAACTAATTCTAGAATCATTTTCTAAAAGCAAGGCCAGCTTACAACCTGTATCAGGATCATCTGTAATTCTGCCAATATTGTAGAATTCTGGGCTTCACTTCAGAGTTAACTAAACAAAATTCTTGGAAGAGCAAACAGACACAATAACTGTGCTCCTTGAATTTGTGGTTCCTCACCTCATTCCAGAAACAAATATCTGCAAAAAGTGTAGATCATTAACAAAGACCGAAGAGATCTGAAGTCCCTAAAATTGAAGTTCCAATCTTAGTTACTTTTGTGATGAGGAACGGTATAAGCATAATATAAAATATAACAGTGATAACAATGATAATATGCATGATGATAATCATAGCCAATATTTAAAGTACTATCAAGTCAACATTCTAAGATTTCTACTTGTATTAATTCATTTAAAGCTTACAACTTTGTAAAGTTGTTACTATTGTTAACCTCATTTAAAGATGAGAAAGTAATGCAAAGTCAAGCTACTTTTCCAAATTTGGTTATGATCAGATAAGAAAATAAAATAAAGCCATAATTCTTCACTGGCTATCTCTAACCTAACCACAGAATTAGTTTAATTCTTAGTGTTAATAAACTGCTCAGTAAAATACAGTAATGGAGCCAATAATTATCTGGCCTCCAATTTTAAGAGCAAGTTGTATGTAATCCAATGTAATACCTTTCTGACTTATCACTCCGGGAGAGATGAACCACACCAGATGATTAAGCTCCTCCTATTGATGAGAAGTTGGAGATTTGGGGGCAGGAAAACACAAGACTACTGATCCCTAGATATGGAAGAAAGTCATGGCTCATCAAATTTACCTTCTTTTATGGGTGAATAACTGAACATGAGGATATTGTAAATTATGCTGTGGTCCAAGAGGAGTAGCTTATGTGGCATCTACCTGTTTCAGACTAAGGGAGATCATGTGGTCCTTTAAGAAAGACGCACCTTTGAGAAAGAGTTAGAGTGAACTAGGGGCAGAGTTGCCACTACTTAATTCTCTGCCTTTTAAATCCATACAAATAAATCTCTTCTCTCATTCTCCTTCTTTCCTCCTTTTATTCCTTCCCTTCCTCCCTCTTACCTGGTGGTAAATATACTTATATAAACCAATTTACTTGTGTGAATTAGTGAAGACTGGCATAAACTATTTTGCTAACCTGTGAACAATTGGCTAAATTATCTAGAAATATAATTCCATGTAATAGATTTTAATTAAATATAGTTTTAATTAATTTTTGGGCCTCACATTGGTAGACTCAGCATATTTATCACGGGGTTTCTGAGGCTAGAAAACAGAGAAGAATACTAAAGAACTCCCTCTCTCCTCTAAATAACCGTTTGCTACACTCCTTTCTCTACTACTTGGCACAAAGCCATTTTCTGGAAAAATGTTAATATATTTGCAGTTCTAGACTCTTAGAGAAAATTGTCACTTAGAGATCCCTCTTACTAAATCCTTGAACATTTTCATTGATTTCTTCTGGAGAACCCCAGACATATGTTTCTTTTTATGCACTTTGCTAAGCATTTTATTAAGACCTACAAGAAATTGGCCATACTGGATCGCCCACAGAGTGCCTGCATAACACCAAGGTAGTTATAAAATTCCATTTATCTCTTTTATTTTCAATTTTCCTTTACTATATTGCCTATCTAATGGCCAAATATCTTCTAAATACAGCTTTGTTTCATTTGTATTTACCAGTTTTTTTATTTTATACCATCAAATGTACCTCCATCCATATTCTCTTATTCCATATTACTTCCAAATTTGCATTTGTTTCTTCGAAATTCATGAATAAAAATAAAATAAATCTTTCATTTTTTGGTGCTTTAGAATGTTTTTAAATGATGGGAAATAAATGGACAGCATAGAAAATATAGCCTTACAGTTTCAAGCTTACCAACTTTGGCTAGATTTTTCTCAAGAATAAAAACCAGCCTGTTACTCCCTGTCATGACACAGTAGAAACTTAATAAATAGATCTAGTTGTTATAACTAACTTTTCTTCAATTTTTATTTGATTATTTTTGTGAGTTTTTGGGGGATGTGTTGAGTTATTTAAAAAAGGTATAAAAGAATAAAACAATATGCTGAAGGGTCAAAAAGAGAAAATTGTAAAAGAATAAAAGGAGATTTTCTGATCAAGACAGCAAAGTAGGTAAAGGCTGTGCTTGCCTCCCTTCACGACCACATCAAAATTACAACTAAACTACGAAACAACTATCGTTGAGAATTGCCTGAAGTTCAGCTGAACAGAAGTCCTACAACTGGGAACACACAGAAGAGGCCACCTCTAGACTTGTAGGAGGGGTGAAGACACAGTCTCCATACCCATGTGTGGCACTTAAAAATTGGGAGGGACAGCTCAGCTGTGAGGTCCATCCAGAGGACTGATGGGTCCCTGCCCCACACTAGGATCCCTAGCCCTTGGTTCCAGTGCCAGGAAGAGAAGTCCCCACAACTTCTGGCTGTGAAAACCAACAGAGATTGTGGATAAGTGAGACTGAGGGCCACTGATTCTTAAAGGGTCTGCCAACAAACTTACTGGCTGATGAACTCTCACTCTGAGCTCCAGTGCTGGGGCAGCAGCATGAAAGGCACTAGGAATATACAAGGAGAAATTAAATTGTCTGGCTTCAGGGTGAAGGCTAAAGGGGAAGCTTTCTCCCAGACGAAAGTAGTGGCATAACCCATAGTTTCTTTGTTGAGCTATACCCACTCCCGGTGTGCAGACCAAGTTGCTGCCATATCTAAGCCTCCATTAATCTAGCTAACACTGTTCACTCCACCCTAATGATTCCATGAGACCTTGCCCCCCCAACTTCAGGCCCATTCAAGTCACTTTTAGTGGCTTTTCCATACAAATGGCCTGTCTTGGCTCAGGCTGCAGACTGTCCTAAAATATCTAAAAGGTTCACAAAACCCAAATAAGCAGCATCTGGCCTCAGCATGCCCCGAACTTCTTGCTGAGCAGCCCCAAGCTCAGCACTAGCAGCAGTTGCCTCAGTTCATGGCTTGTCCTTTCAAGGCACCTCCAAGCTCAGTGCAAGTGGCAGCCATCTGAAAATTGCTTGGTGGTTCATGCTGGGTGATCCTAGGCAAGGCACAGACTGCAGATTAACTTGGCTTGCAATGAGGCCTCACTCAGAAGGCCCTGGGACCAGCATGCCCAGTAGCTGGCTTTGGATCAAGCCAGAACACCACCTGGGGACACACTGGAGGATTACACACATAAAGGACAGACTTGGACCAACATCAGAGCCCTGGTAAAGAGAATTCTGCTTCATAGGATCAGCCCCTACACAATAGTTCTTCTACTACAGTCATGACCAGTCCACCCAATCAATCAGCTGAGGGTCAATCCATCTTATTGGCATGCAAAGAGTAACCAAGGCTCAACTACAGCAGTAAGGTATATGCAACCCATACAAGGGACACACCTGGAGTACCTGGCTCGGGCGAGCAAGGATACTGTTCCATTGAGCCCCACAGGACACTTACTACATAAGGCTACTCCACAAAGACCCAGAAATATAGCAGCCTACCTAATAAATAGAAACAAATGCATGGAGGCATACAAAATGGAGAGTCAAAAAACATTTTCCAATTGAAAAAAAAAAGAAAGAAAGAAAAGAAAACTAAAAATAGAGACAAATAATCGAACATATACAGATTTAAAAACATTGGTTATAAGGATGCTCAATGATCTCAATGAGAATTTCAACAAAGAAATAGAAAACATAAAAATGAAGATAGAAAATATAAAAAAAGACCAGTCAGAAATGAAGAATACAATAAACAAAATGAAGAATATAGTAGAGAGAATCTTTAGTAGATTAAATGAAACAGAGGATCGAATCATCAACTTAAAAGATAAGGTAGCAGGAAACACCCAATCAGCACAGCAATAAGAAAAAAGAATCTAAAACAATGTGGATAGTTTAACAGGCCTCTGAGACAACATCAAGAATACCAACATTCACATCACAGAGGTATCAGAAGGAGAAGAGAGAGAGAAGGAATTGAAAACCTATCTGAAAAAAACAATGACAAAAGACTTCCCTAACTTAGAGAATGAAATAGACATACAAGCCCAGGAAAAACAGAGAGTCCCAAATAAGATGAACCTAATGAGGCCCATACCAAGAAACATCACAATTAAAATACCAAAGGTTAAAGACAAAGAGAGACTCTTAAAAACGGCAAGAGAAAAGCAGTTCATTACCTACAAAAGAACTCTCCTAAGACTGTCAGCTCTTTTCTCACAGTAAACTCTGCAGGTCAGAAGAGATTCGTAGGAAATACTCAAAGTGATAAAAAGCAAGGACCTACAACCAAGATTACTCTACCCAGCAAAGCTATCATTTAGAATCAAAGGGCAGATAAAGAGCTTTTCAGACAAGAAAAAGCTAAAGGAACTATCCCTACCAGACCAGTATTATAAGAAATGTTAGAGAGACTTCTTTATGAAGAAGAAAAAAAAAAGAAAAAGAAAGATAAAAATTATTAATAATAAAATGGCAATAACTACATATTTATAAACAATTACTTAAAAAGTAAATGGATTAAATACTCCAAATAAAGACGCAGGAAGGCTGAATAGATAAGAAAATAAGACTACTACATATTCTGCCCACAAGAGGCTCACTTTAGATCAAAAGACTCACAGATTGAAAATAAAAGGATGGAAAAAGATATTTCATAAAAATGAAAATAAACAAAAAGCTGGGGTAACAATTCTTATACTAGACAAAATAGACTTTCAAACAAAGGTTATAGCAAGAAAAAAGAAGGACCCAGTAATCCACTTCCCGATATTTATCTGAAGAAACCCAAAATACTACTTTAAAGAGACCTGTAAATTTATATATTCATTGCGGCATTATTTACAATAGCCAAGATATGGAGACAACCTGAGTGTCTATCAATGGACAAATCGATAAAGAGGTGGTATGTATATACAATGGAATATTAATTACTCAGCCATAAATAATAAAACCTTGTCATCTTCAACAACATGGATGGGCATAGAGGGTATTTGCTGAGTAGAGTAAGTCAGACAAAGGAAGACAAATATCTTATGATTTACTTACAGGTGGAATCTAAAAACAAAACAAGCAAACAAACAAAACTCATAGATACAAACTCATAGATACAAAGAACATTTTGATGGTTCTCAGATAGGAGCAGGATTGAGGAGAAGCGTGAAAAGGCAAAGGGAATATTAAGTATAAATTGGTAGTTACAAAATAGTCATGGTACATAAAGTATATAATAGGAAATAGAGCCAATAATAGTATAATAACTATGCATGGGGTCAGATATTAACTTTGTAAGTTATATAAATGGTCAATCACTATGTTGTACACTCAAAACTAATATAATATTGTATGACAACTGTAATTTAATATATATATATATATATATATATATATCAAAAAGGAAAAAAGAATTTAAAAGATGAAAATAAGAAGAAAGTGTTTTACCAAAATCATTTAGAACAAGACAGTTGGCAAATCTGTCATTGACCTAGTTTTTCCACTTGTATTTTTTTCTCAGTTGAAACTGTCATTATAGTATCCCCCAAATAACAATCTTACTGCCTTCATTAGCTTGTTCTTGGTTATCATCTTTAAAATCTCAATGTCTTTTTCTATCTATTTCTTTATTCACATTTTTATTTATTATTGTTATTAACTTATTTTTACATGTTGAATTGACAAATATGGTAGCCTATATTTAATTGTAATTTTTTAGTAATATTTAAGTACCTTATAAACAAAATGCTAAATATATTTTAAACAAACTTGGTTGAGATTATTTCCTTCCAAGGATATATTAAGTTATAGCCTTTGTAACTTTCATGATGGAGTACTAAATTGCTTCCAATTCATATGAATAATTTATTCACAGGGATTCTGTAATCGACACACAAAGTTTAATTCAATGAAAATGGTATACTTGCATTCTTCTTACTATCTTAAGATCAAGTCACTTTAGCAAATTCCCAGTATACAATACAGTATTATTAACTATAATCATCAGCTAAGTAGATTCCAGATGCTCTCACCACACATACACACACAAAAAGTAACTATGTGAAAAGACAAATATGTTATCTAGCTTGACTGTAATAATCATTTCAATATATATATGGACATCAAAACAGTATGTTGTGTGCCTTAAATACATACAATTTCATTTTTAAAAATTGGATTGCATTTACATATATAATCAAGAAAAATAAAATATTAAGCATTACAGAGGAAAATAAATGTTGAATTCAATAAAAAATTTTTAAAGACCAAGTATTTCTAACTTACTGTTTTGTTAATTTTTGCAACATGTTTTAAATATATTCTAGAATCTGTTATACTATTCTATACAATATTTATATTTTAAATATTTTTATTTTTGAAAATTAAAGTTTCTAATTATTTATGCACACAAATGTCATAATTTGATTACCTTTAATTTAGCAAGTTCTTTTGTGTTTAATTAAGATCTTTCAAAATGACTTTGATATAATGGTCAATGAAATAAAATAAAGATATAAAAATTGAATGAGGAAATATTGTAAAGGGGATGGTTATGTGGAAATATGATGATCCGTAAATCATATTAGGCCAATTGCTCAGTATATATTATGTAATAGTATTGAATATGTAATCATCAACATAGGGATAAAATGATGAAAAAAAAATGTCGTTGTGTCTATAACAAGCAATTTGATTCATTTAATCACCAGTAACTGTTATTGGTCTAAAATCTGTGTGCCCTATGCTTCGAAAGTTCAAAACTCACAATCTCAGAGTTCGGAGTAAGAAAAGCTTTATTGATTGAGAAGGCACCAAATAAGAAAATGGGAGACCTAGTGGTGCCTCAAATCCATCTTTTAAAAGTACAGAGTTCAGGCTTCTTTTTTGTCAAGGGAAGGGGAAATGGGAGAGGCAAGCAATGATTGACGACTGTGGATATCTGGGTGCCAGAAGGGGTCCAAAGAAGGCTGTGAAACTTCTTTTGATTTTAGTCTGTTAACTCAAGTTGATGTGAGTCCCATCACGAGGTTCCTGAAAATCACTGAAAAATATGTACTTCCCTTATCTCCCCAGAAGAGGCACCTTCTGATAAGGTACTGTTTTTGTAAAACTCAAACCACAAACAGAATTCCCCTAATTATTAGCATGTCTTTATGCAAGAAGCTATTAACCTGAATGCAATGAGAACAAAACAAGCTTAAATAAGATGGAGCCAGAAATGCCAAGCATTTCACTCTGTTACATAGCTAACCATTTCAAATTCTTGCTTGTATCAATTATTTAAAACTGCACAATAAACCACCACAAACTTAACATAATAACAAAGTATTTATCTCATGATTCTGAGTGTTGGTAGTTTGACCAGGGCTTTACTAAACAGTCTTCCAGTACCAGCAACGATGCTTTGTTGACTAAAATTTTTGATCTGGACCACAGATCACAGAAAAATATTTGTGTATTTTTTAAATTATCCCAAAGGTGACATACAACTAATACCATGTTAAATACATATGAAAAAACTAATGTATTACATACACTGGATGCCTTAGAGCATTAACATATAGTCATTTTAGGGGAAAAGATTAAAAAGGATATAGGAGATAGGTTCTGAACTGAGACAGATCATTTCTCTTCAATATCATCTCTCATCCTTTAGCAGGATACTTAGTCTTATTACTGGAAGAACCTCAAATAGAGAAGAAAGGGGCAGAGTCCAGTGAACGTGTACTGTTTCAAGCCTATCCTTGTGCCACATTGGCTACTGTCCCATTTGTCAAAGCAAATCACATAGCAAAGTCCTGAGTAGTATGGGAAGACAGTATCAAAGAGCATAAATACAGGTAAGGGCCTCAGCTTGGTCATAAAAAAACAAAAACAAACAAACAAACAAAAAACCCATGTTGTGCATGAAAACTCCTAATATAAAAATAATTAAGTAAAAATAGACCATTGTTTGATTTATTTAGATGACTTTTCAAGTTCTTTAACTTCCAAACAAGTTTCCTGGAGAAATTCAACTACTTAAAAAATCCACTAATTTTCCCATGAGGGGAGGGTTAGAGAGTGGTGAGAAGGAAGAGGTTCATTGAAAATAGAAGATCTAAAAAAAAATTATTGACATTTATGTGCCTTATATCCATTATATGCACCATGTATTAAATAAAATATTTATTTTCAACTGAATGTAACTCATTAATTAAAATTCTCCTTCTTAAAATAAGTTCAAGATTTTGATAACTGTTGGGAAGATATCACGTGACACAATTTTTTTTGATGGTGGGGTAAATTCTGGATGATGGAAGCTGTATGGTTTAGCAGTGGCCTACAGAACATGTGAAGGAAGCAGTTTCTCATGAGCCAACTCAAAGTGAAGCCCTGTGTCTTCATGATAGAGCCTGCAAAGATCAGTGGTGGATAGAGGCCTGAAAGGTGACAGATGGGCAGAAATTGAGATACTTGATACACTGGTATGTTAGCCATGTTTATGCTAAAGACACATTAAAGACAGAATCACTGAAGAAATGGAGCATATACTTGGATAGACTGTGACTTCCAAAAAATGAAATGCATGTCAGAATAAGCCCAAACTTTCAGTGTCCCAAAGAAAAGCTTGCCAAGGATTTTATTCGGCTCTATACTATAGGAATACCCTATGTACGGTCAAGCAATAGTGTACCATTATAAGATGGAAGGAAGGAGAAAAAGAAAGAGAGAAAGGATGAAGGGTGAAAGAGAGAGAGAGAAAAACAGAGGAAAAAGCAGAAAGAGAAAAATAAGAAAAAAAAAGGGTAAGAATGACAAAGGAACTAATTTTAATTAATTTACTTTGTAATGTTTGTAAAAAATTCACCCCCAGAGTAATTCATGTGAAAACTTATCATATTTGTTACTGAAATCCATTCTCATATTAACTCAGAAAAAAAAATCTAAGTTTTGTCTTAAACAATTACTCATAATAATCTCTGAATAAGAAAATTCATAGAAATTTCAGCTGAATTAGTTAAGGACCAAAGTGAGATGATACAAGGATCACTGGAAGAAATGTTTTACACTGAATAAACCACTTTACAGTCTACACCTCTGCTTCCTGAGGGCAAGAAACACTCATCATCTTTTCTAACAGTCTTCTCTTCACTGATTTGCATATGAATGCATATTTTTTCTCTATCCTTTTCCATGAAGAAAACTAATTTAAAAACTACCACATTGTGTATGTAAACACAAAAATTTTAACTTATAACTTATGGAATTTGGTGAGTTAGATTCTGATATTATTTTGCTTTTTTCCTCTCTCTTTCTTAAAGATGACATCCAAAAGAAACTCACAAGTATATTTATTTATTTATTCTCATCAATAAACGTTTTCTACTCTGTTTTCTTTTTAATACTAAGAGGTATGCTGCCTCCAAAAGCAGCATTTATGTTCGGTTAAAACACTTAAGGTTATTTCTAAATAGTTTTTAATGCAGGAAACATTTTTAAAAGCATCCATCTGATTCTATAGTAACTTAAAAGGCTGATATGACATGCATTGTTCAAAGCCTTAAAACTTTTATTGCTCGTCTGTTCATGCCAACATTTAGAGCTTCTTCCCTATAAAATATAGAAGGCAATAACAAAATTTTAAACCTCTGAATGAAATTCAAGGTGACACTGACTTGGAAATTTATACTCAATTGTCAGTGACACCAATTTTTTAACTTAACAAAATTTTAAGAAAAATAATTTATGTGCCACTAAAATTCAGGCTATCATAATTCTCTACCCTATATCATCCTATTTCTGTTACTGTCTGTTATTTATCCCTCGGTCTTTGATTTTAAGCTTCGATTCATTTCTAATATTTATCACTTTCATCTCGTTTTCACTATAATCCACATTTTGTGGCTTCCAAACCATTTTATTCTATATTTCTTTCATTCTTTAAAACTAGGCTACTAATTATAATTAGATCACCACCTTACTACTTAACTAACAAACTTCTCAAACCATGGGAGATCAGGTTTATTTTACTACTATGGGTTCAACTATTAATTAAATAAAAAGAAGTGGACTATCCATTTTTTCAGAGGTGAGTCCTAGCTTAAGGTGGTTGGCGGATTTGACATCCAAATGCTAGAGTACAATCAAGGAAGGGAATTCAGAAACTTCTAGGCTATGAAAAATCCAAAGATTTCTTTGGTACATAAGTTGTACTGTTTTTGTTTTTATTGTTGTTAATATCTGCTTTCATTTTTGTGTTCTGAAGTCATTCACTCAAAATCATTATCCCCTTTGATCACTATTTACTGATTAGTTAAAATTTGTGGTGCAAACTCTCCTCTGCTAGCTAGAAAACAAAAGACATATGAAATATGCTATTTTCTAGGAGTCTGGGATTGTCTTTTGCCAATCACAACATCTTGCTTCACAGGTGAATATAGGAATAAAGATTTATAATATCAAAGAATAGAAGATGTGTTAGGAATGCAATAGCTGATACATTTCGTTCTCTGTTCTTTACCATTTGGCAAGCTGTTTCTTCAATAGGGCATTAGACATAAGAAAAGGCCCAGGGCCATTTTCCTGACAAGAAAGACTCAGGGCATTTAAAATTCTACTGAGTTCTTACGTATAAGGTTATGCTAAGCATTAGAGAGAAACCTCTTGTGCTACTATAAATTTGCTTTATTTACTTTTTATTGTCCCTGCACTTATGTTCAATCTGCCTGAAATAATTTTCTTGCTAAAAACTGAAACCATCTGCATCCAATAACGTGTAACCATGACTGAAAATTTGACCAACAGATGTAAACATCTTAACTCTTTAGTCTAGAAAAAAATTTCCAGAAAGATAAAGTTATATTTTACTCTTTATAGTTTGATTCAGGACATTCCTGAAACCCAATTCATTTGTACAATATGTTAATAATTTTAGCAAACTTTTTAAGATAGTAGGTTGCCCATTGGAGAAAAATCTCACTCATCAGACAACTATTCACTTATCAATTTGCTTCAAGACTCTCTCACTTTGCCATGTCCTCCAATCTTAAACTATTAAATTAGAAACTTTGCTTAATCACAATTAGATTCTTGCATTTTAAGATGTGTCTTAAACTAGTTGAGCCTATACCTGAGCCCATATATATAATATTTTATATATATGTATAAAATTTCCATCCTTATCTTGCCCTTCTAAACAATTCTCATCCTAAATCTCTCCTTTACTTTAGTAGGTAATAAACCTGACTTTGACCAAGTTATTCTAGTGAGATATTTTTGATGATTCAGCATTTATCAGCTCACATATCTCTATAATTTTTTTCTTCATTTCAATTAGATCTATGCCAAATGACTACTTTTTTATCTAAAATTGCTGTCCTGTTCACTCATAATTCTAGTAGTCTATATTTTTTATAAAGCACCTATCACCACTATAGGGTGCATAACAATTATAGATATATAGTTGTTGACCATATTTATTGTCTAAAATAAATGAGTTCCATGAGATCAGGGAATTTTACTTTTGGTCATTGTTCTATGTCCAGCAACTAAATTAGTAACTGACATGTATTCTATAGCTAATATATATATTTGTTGAATAACTTTCATCTAATTAATAAATTTTCATGTGTATTAGTTCAATTGCCACTTTATCTACTGAATTTTTCCTCTATATGGGAATATTTATAATACCCTACAAATTTTGTTTTGAAAAATTCAGACACCTGTGACCATTGTGCTTCAAATTATTATCTTTGAAAAAGACATTTCAGAAACTGTCAAATTTTTCATATGCTATAAATTTTATTATAAGTTGTATTTTTAGTTAGTTAACTCTATGGGAAAACATCCAGTAGTTCTTCAAATTATCTAACAACTAGAATGTGTAAAGTATGATACTAGACATTGTCACTAAAACTAAATATAAAAAAATAAACTTGACTTTAAAATTTCCCATAAAAACAATTTTTAGAGCAGGGCTACGAATCTGATTTTTATTTAGAGAAATGAAGATAAGAATTCTAGAACACTAAAATCAAAATATTTTTTTTATAGTAGCAAGATATTTGACCTAAATTATCAATATTATTGACTTTATTCAGAGTTTTGCTTTTCCTCTCTAGACAGTTTGGAAATGCATCTCATGTTATATAAAGAGATTTTATATGAAATTTATTTATCGACTAAATCAGTGGACACTATACTGCAGAATACATAAATGGCATGAAATGTAGATATTTTTCGTATCATGTATATAATTAGTATATACAAATTTACTTGAATAAATAATCAAAATTAAATATATATTTTGTTATTTTTCTCATGAACTCCTGTCTACAATCATAAAACTCACCTAATAATCAATCAACCATGCTCTTATTAAAAATGTTTAAAGGCTGTGTACACCTACGAAATGTATCATTTTTTTAATATAAAGAAAAATTAATGTACGAATGTGTACACATTGCAAAGACATACATTTTACAGGTATAATTCAATGCATTATTTTTTCCATATTCACATCCTCTCAAATCCACAGTTTTAAAGAAGGTTTAAAAAAATAGGCTATGAATTCCATCAGATAAAGAATGTATGTCTAGATTTTTTTTTAACTTAAAACAAGTAGGTACAACTTAAAACTTACCTAAGAACAGAGGTACAAAGTATATTCATGACAGGATGGTAAAAGTCCACTAAATTATCTTTACCTTCCTATAGGTCTTTTGAATTATCTTACCCCTGATCATAATGCTTGTAATAAATAGTCTCATAACAACAAAGAACCTCAAACTGATCAGATTCTTCAGTTAAAAAAGAAATAGAAAATATGGAGAATGTGAGATTTTGATAAAGCTGAGCTAAAAATTTAGAGTTAATGATTGTGTATAAATTATTAATCATCAGTAGAGTCAAGTCTGTAGAGAGAAGATAGAACAGATTTAAGAGGTTATTTAATTAAAAAGAGAGACATAAGGACAAAGAAAGGAAGAAAAGATTCCCTGCCAACTTTTCATATCCACCCTCAATATTCCCATGACACCCCGATGGTCTTGATGCTGCTGAGTTTGCAGCATCCCTAATAGAACTCAGTCCATTGAGGTAGCTTGAATAAGTTTTGTTCTTTGAAGCTGGAAGCTATGAGAATAAGATACTTACCAAAGTTCTTCTAAAGTTTACTTTTCACATACTTTGGAGACCTAGAAATCACTTTTGTAGCAACTACAGTGAAACATTTGAGTGTTTGTTGAGAAAATATCAGTTCATCAGTGGATAAAAAAAAAAAAAATATATAAAATAGTTTAGGAAAGCTGATGGAAAAATAAATAAATATGCCAAATATTGCTGTTACTGCCTTCACATTTTTATTGTATTTTCATTTTATTGCACAATTTATGCTAACCGAAGTCAATCTCAGACATTAATTTAAAGTAAGAACTATAATTTTTAATGGTTTTTAGAGTGTTAGCTGGGTTGTAACATGGAAAATTTTACTCCAGGATTATTCTTACCTCCCTTCTTAGAGTTGACTCAGGAACATCTAGTTAGAAAACATTTTTTTTTTTTTTGAAGCTCAGGATGGATCTCAGTCTAAGTTCTAATCAGCAAGAAGAGATCTGAATGAATGCAAATTCTAGATGAAAAACTTGTACAGGAGAATTTTTTTTTTCCTTTATTCAGAATAAGAAAGTGATACCAGTGAGCCAGCTTCAAGCATGTGGATGAGGACAATAAGTAGAGGACCATGGGTGTGACATTACAGAAGGAACCTGAACACCTGAATGACCTATTTTCAACCTCTCACCTCTGAACCACTACAGAAAGAAAAATAAGCTTCGTCTTCCTTGTGCCAGTATATTTTGGGCTATTTCTGTTAAAAATCAGGCAATTTAGTTATTTTCTCCTTTGCTTCAATTATTTTCTCACTAAATTGTTTTTATACCACCAATATCTTTCTCTGTTTGGACAGTCCTAATCTCCTGCCTAGAGAAATACAATATGAAAATCACATGCCATCTAGAGTTTAAGGATACACTTGGTTGAATTAGATAAGTATACAATAAATAAATAAGAATTTATAATGTTATGTAAAAGAAAACAAGTTAGTAATAATATAATTTATTCAAACTTTACGATAATAGCAATAATTGAAAATATTGATTCGGTACTTATCTAATTCTCATAACAAACCTGAGGGAATTTGCTAATACTAATTATGTTCTCTGGATGAAAGAACTGAAAAAAAAGAGGTAAGTGGTAGAACCAGGATACAAATCTAGTTGCCTGATTCCAGATGCCATGTTCTTTAACAATGCCTTCTGTTTCTTCTTACTTAGCCAGGCTGATTCTCACCATGCCAGTCTCTCTACCTTGTGAATCAGGCTCAAGAAATCTAGTAACATGGTCAAGATCATACAACATATCAATCATATTGTCAGTATTCTCAAATTATTGCTGCTTTTTTTATATCCCAGTCTTCCACGGGATCTGAATTGAGAAATTAAAAACAGTCTAACTAGATTCCTAGAAGAAGAAAAATATCTCAAACAAGTGATCATGCAAGGTTTGACGACAAAGAAAAATGTTTATACAAATGCCTAGAATGGTCATCTAAGACTTACTTACTTTTTATCTTTTTCAAACATTAAATCTCCATGTATGATTAATTTTAGTACTCACTTTATATGAAGATTCACAAAAGTTGCTATACGGACAGTTGAGTCAGACTTTGTCCTGAATTTGTTCATTCTCTTATTCCTTCTGCTTCATACTTTCATATTTTCATCTTTAAAGTGGGGATAATAATATTATGTTGACATTGATACTCTCTTCAGATTATAAAATATTCCAAATATAAAATATAATATATGTGTATATTAATACACACAAAAGAAGAATCTCATATATATGTATAATATTATTATATATCATATATTAGTATATTATATATATAACTCATCAGTCTATTTCTGCATTTAACATAGAATTTCACATTTTATTAGTAAAGACTCTACCCCTTTCTCTCAAATATGGCTTAGAAAAATTATATATGTATATACAAATACAAATACACTTGGCCCTGCGTGAATGAGGCCAAGCATAGCATTATTATGGAGGTTTAGGGATTTTATAAAATTAAAATAACAAAATCAAAATTTATAAAACCAAAACTAGTAGAAAATTTTGTTGACCAGTATATATTAATATTCCATGGATATCTAGGAAGGGAACCCAAGTATATTAAGAGGGCTTGTTTTCGTTCTATAACTTATCATCTTACTACTTCAGATTAATTATAAACAGGAGCTTAAATCAGGGAAAGACCTTTTAATTATTACTTAAATAAAATAGCAATTTATTTATTTTTTTTCCAAACATGTTGACTTCAAATCATAATTAAAATTTAGTAAGATTTTCTTTAATCTTTATAAGCTTAACTTATACTATAATTAGAAAGTTATAGGACAATACAATGTTGTACAAAAGAGAAATACTAATAATCTTACTTGAAAGGGCATTTACACATTTTGTGTTTATAATTGCCTTGCATTATTATTATTATTTCCAAGAAAACAAAATTTTAAATGAATAGATTAAAATATATAACATTTTCTCCAGAGTGATCTAGAAAATCCAAGTAATATGTCTTAACTTAGAATAAAATATTTAATTAATGGCTATAATAAGTGATAGCATAGCAAAATAAAAATCTCATTATTAAAATATGGTCTTATGAGATGTGTCTGCTGAGTATTATCTTTCAGGAGAGACAATGCAGCCAGCTATTGTCACACAATTTAATCATCAATTCTGCATTTGACTGATGTACACTCTGGTGGACTGCTGTAAATGATTAATATATATTTAACTCATGATATGGTAAAATTTTGATAATAAAATTTTGCCTCATAATAGAGTTTATGTAAATTTTAAAAATTAAATTAAGATGACGGCACTGAATTTAGCAATAGTCAAGCATTTTCTGAAAAAGAAAAATGGTATGGATAAAAGTTAGCACACCATCCATGAATAATTAGGCCAGGATAGTTCATAAGTTCACAATTGCTTGTGACCATCCATAAAATACAGTTATTTCACACACTAAATAGAAACATTTTATAATTCTGAATAAATTTATACACTACTGTCACAATTCATATTATAAGATGCTTAAAACAATGTATGGAATAAACCAAGATATAAATAAGTAAATATATATGTATTTATTTACTCAGGTGTTTGCTTTTTATTTTATTCAAAACTCAAAATAAAATGTCATACTATTCAAACATGTTATTTAAAATTCAAGTAGGAGAAGCATTAGGAAAGCACACAATTATATGAGAAAAAGAAAATCATAGAAAGTAGAAGAGAAAAATTTATGTGTAAATCATGATTAAGATTTATCTAAAAACTTAGAAAGAATATTCATTTAATGAGACATAATCAAACTAGAATATTGAACTACAGTCATTACAAAAGCTAAAAGGAAAAAAATTAAGTCTATTAGATTCCTTGCAATGTCATTTTTCCTACAATTTTATGCTCCAATTTAAAAACAAAAACTCCTTTAAGAAGTAGAATGTCTGTAGTTCACTACATGATGCAGGTTAAATAGAAATAAAATAGAAGCATTCTAGTCAAATCCACTATGTTGCAATTTTAAGAAGGCTAAACTTTTAAGAAGGCTATATTAAAAAAAAAGAATGTTTGGAAAAATGAATGTCTTTTTTACAGATTTTTATCTGAGCTCTCAATTTATTTTACATTTGCAGAAAATAGAATTAAAAATGCCTGTAAATTTTCATTAGAATCAACTGAAAAAATGCTTCGCTCAGCCTCCTTTTTCTCTTTCTCTATTATATATACACATACACACAGATACATTTATATACATTTACATACATACACATACAAAGCAAGGCATAGGTATTCCTTCTTCATAATATGTGTATATTCCCTCATGTGTGTTAGAAATTCTATATGTTACCTCATTTAATCTTTAAACAACCATTTAATCTGAATAAAATTATTATCCTCTTATACAAAAAAGAATAGACCTCAAGTAAGCCATGTAACTTACTTAAAGTCACACAACTTGCAAATATCAAAGTCTGAATTGGACCCCAGTTCAGATACACATGCACACACACACACACACACACCTCACACACACATTCTACAAGGCTCTATTATGAAAGAGTTCACAAAAAAATTCCACTAGAACTAGCATGGTATAATGGAAAATGCATGAGTTTTAGAGAGAGAATATTCCTAGTTTTGGTTCCTGGCTACAGTTTTTCACATTGCTGTTCTTTGGAGTTAGCGAGTTACCATCTATGGGACATATTATTTTAACTGAAAAATGGAAGTAAAAAACACTTAATTGCATGATTATTAGAAATAAAATATGCACATACCAATTGCTTATCATTTGATATTATTCTAATAAACAGCTGATGTCATTATTTGTAATATTATGTAATTATTATCTATGACCAGGACATGTATACTATCTACTAAATTATAAAAATTAACACACTTTCACACACACACATACAAACACATCTTTTCTTAAAATTAATCACTTCAAATTATGTGCTAATTTTGTATAACAATTTGAATATTAATTTTTATCAAAAGTCTAGTAAATTCTTTCCAATTATCTATTGGACACGCCTTTTTCTAAAAGGGTTTTATTTTTAATGGGAAGATGTATAATTTGTTTAACTTTGGCCTTTATAATAAATTATAACAAAACAATCGCTTGGAAAAACAATTGACACTGTAAATTGATTTAAAATTTCTCCTTCTTTTTGTACAATTAAACTCATCTTCCACACTATTTTGTAATAAAGAATAGGACTGCGAAGAGATAAAAGAAATGTTTCAGGTTAAGTAGCTCATTTAATATTGACAGCAACATCAAGATTTCCAAGAATATCAGGCTAAATTCTACCCAATAAAATAAATAAGAGCAGAACATTCATTATAAATGCTTGCATAAATAAATATATACTCTCCATAGCTGCAACATTCATTTTGATTTAAATTTGTGAAATGTTTCTTAAGATGTTTATTTCTAATGTAAAGAGACACAGAATTTCTGATCAAAAAGTTTAAATTCTCCCTATGTCATCTGATACAATTTTAAAGATGTAGAAGGCAAAGCTTAATTCAGAAAACTTGTTATTATAAGAATAGTTACAACTGTGCTATGTCCAGTTATCTTTGCAGATTGTAGTTAGAAAGAAATATAATTATGTAAATTAAATGAAAATTAGAAAATTGAAGACTGAAATTCTCCATCTAAGACAAAGACATAGAGTTCAAATCAGTTGCCAATCTTTATGTTTTCATGAAACTTCAGAATATCTAGCTGATTTCATTTTTCCATATAAATAAAAGTGGTCTCTATTCATGTAGGAGTTTTATGAGTACTTTCTATAATGAGATATAATATTTTTAATTTTTTCTTCAAAAAGACATTATAACAATTATAGGGATAGTGTATATATGAATTGAATATTTTAGCTAACTACGAATCTGTGCACCAAATGAATATGTTAATTTTGCATTTAATTAGTATAGGCCATGTATAATTAGATGTAAATATTTATTCTAAAAATCAAAACATAGTAATCTTTATAAACCTCTTTTAGCTTCCTTTTATAAAAGTCACTTTTTATTCTTTGACAAAAGAGTAGATGAAAAAAATGACTCTCCTGTGAACACTTTCTAGATTCTCCTGTGAGACATAAAATCTAATTATGCTGAGTTTGCCTACTGACAGAGCTGGTCTGTGTGCTATCATCATGATTCCATGTCTGTAAAACGCCAGTCCCATAACATGATTTGCCTCACTAATGTTTGTCTATTTCTGTTAATTTGTGATAAACGTGAGGGTGATGGTGTGTTTCAGGGTGAATTCATTATGACAACGTCTGGTAGTAACTTGTAAAAATTTAAAACATGAGTTTATATAAATTCTCATTTAATGAATTTATGACGTTTTTAACATCTGTTGTAACTATTTTATTTTGCACTCACAAAGTTGTCATATTACCAGGGAATCATTTCTCTTTTATTTTTTAATTTTTTTTATTATTATATTCCTTTGTTTATCCTAAATATTGCTTAATGTTACCTTATTATAGATGCTTTAACTTTACAAAAATGGAGTAAAATGGAAAAGAAAGGAAATGGAGAAATAAGCATTTGAATTTTTTATTTACCAACAACACTACTTTAAAAATCTGCCAAAAAAGATGCAAAAAATATCTAAGTAAGAAGATACAGATTATTTTTTTCAAAAATAATTTGTTTTTTTTATTTACATCATAACTTTGTGTATTTTAAGTGATATTTTTAAAGGGTTGAACTCTCTTTCTGAAAGAGAAATAAATAATATTGTTTATTAACTTTAACAGAAGTGATTTTCAAAATAAAGAAAATTATTTGATAGCATTCTATGTATAAAATAACTTAAGATTTCACACTGAACAAAACCTCATGAGAACAGATTTTTCTGGCCTCATCACTGATGAATCCTCCACGTCATTAGAATTGCCTGGAATGTATTGAATAGGTAATCCAGAAATATACCTGCAGTAAATTGTGAAGTGGATACATAAAGTAACCACGTAAATAGCAGTTTGTGTTCAGATTTTATGATGCAATACTCTCCCCTCCCCGCTCCCCCCTACACTAGTCATTAGTCTGACTGTCTCTTTTACACTGGGTGGCATGTTAAAGGGCATTCTCAAGCTTCGGGCATCTAAACAAAGTGCTAATGAGCAGTCCTGGGACTATTCGAATGAAGAATATATAATCTTGAGACTATTTGGGGGAGCTGAGAATTTAAATTCAAACTGTGATTTTAAAAAAATAAACTTACTCTGTAAAGTTGTATAAGAATTGGACGAACTCATGAAAGATATAGAGATTACACATCATGAAAGAATATTCTAGACTGTGAAGCTGTAAGAAAACTGAATATATTTCATCTGCTCCTCTCCGTCAGGACAGCAATGTATCTTATTGTGTGCAACAATGTCATTGTTTGTGTAAATGAACCAGTTTGTAGCACAGGCCCCCTAATATGTTGGGCTTTGAACTTAGTAAATTGGAACATGCCTGTGGTCTTATGCTTTGCTATTCATGAAAGGTTTTCATTCTTATTGGAGGAAGAAGAATTTGAAAGTATACAATAATGCCCCAAAACATCACCCTGAAATTCTAAAAATAAATATTTTAATCAATTACTATAAACACTGAGGGGCTAATTCTAGATTACCAAAATGCCCTTTAGGCTTTTTTCATAGGATGGCATATGAATGATGAATCGTCCATTTTTAAAGGCCAATGGTGAAATATGAAATTGCTTAGGAAACATGTTTCTAGGGTCTTTTTAAAAATGGTATGGATTATTCCTCAAGATTTTACTTTTCTCAGTAAAAAATGAAATCTCCATTGATTTTAAAAGGAGATCAATGTTCCAGGGGCAAGAGTACTGGAGTAGATATGATAGGTTGCATTTACTCACAACTTTTTCAACTGTTCCTTATATCCTTTGTGAAGTTTTTGAAAAAATCTGTCATATTCAATACTATATTTGTTAATTTGAATAATATATTTCCCACACAATAAAAACAGATTTTAAATGTAAAAAATTTGTTTAATTTTTACAATAATTTTAAGTTAATATTTTATTTCTTTCTTTGCAATTCCATTAGAATGTTTTTACTTAAAATGTTCTTGATATATTTCATATACATTAAAATAGATATAAATACTTTTTTAAAAAATTATATTTTATACACTGGGATTGCTAGATACTTCTGTGATAGGAGCAACATTTAACATTCTTTGCTCTTAATTAGCAAGTTTTATTTTTGTCTTGCTTTTCTCTAGCTCTAAGAGGCAACATAGCATAGGTAATGGGTTCAAACTCTGGAATCAAGACTGTTGTGTGAAGTATCTTCACTTCACAGATAATGAGTAATGTGACCCTGGGCAAGTTACCTTCCATCTTTGTCTTTTATATCTGTAACTACTCTGTTTTTTGTACCTTAATTTCCTCTTCAGTAAAATAGGAATAATAATGGAATAAATAATATGGTTATCTTAGGAATTCAATACTTAAATATTTGGGAATCACTTTGAAAAATGGCTGGTACACAGAGAACATTCATTTAATGTCAGATAATCAAAAGGAAAGCTCGTTCACCCAATTTTTTTCCTCTTTCACCAAAGTGTGCATACCATTCTATATATTATCACATTAGGCATATCTCTAAATTACAGTGATGCTACAAAGTTTGCAACTCTTTATTTTTCTTTTTGACCTTTAGATTCATCTCCAAATAGTGTAGTACAAGACCATCCCTCTCGCTGTCTTCACTTGAACAGCAACTATTGAAAGAAAAAATAAAATTCTAGTCATTCTCTAAAGTAACTAGGATTCAGAGTATATCAAATACAGAACTCACATCCAATTTGTCTATGGATGCAATGACAGACAATAGAGAAAATAACACGCCTCTGAGGTTTTGTCTATAACTGCTTTAAAAGCTTCAATTTCAAAGGAGGTGTCATTATTTATCTTTTATCATGGGCAGCTTTAGAGTTGAATTTAAATTACTTAAATGCCTTTAGATAAATATAGATGTCTTCCCTTTGTTTCTTGGCCTACTCTGATTCGGATATCAAAATGTTCTATTACACTGAAAGTGATTGGCTTGATGCAGACAAATACTATAATAAACGAAGAGCTTGCTTAGACTCCTCAGGCTCCATTCACAAAACAGAGTTTTAAATACGATTTTCCTTTGAGGATATTTTTGTTATTATAAAAGTTTAGATATTTTTAGGGTAGATATCTTTTACATGTAGGATATTAAAGGCTTGTAGAAAAATTATTTTCTAAGTGTCAAATTTTTCAAAGTATAAAACTTCTAAATATTAAATTTTTAGCCCTTTGCCATATAATTATTCCTAAAGGGATATAAAGGGCTACACACACACACACACATACACACACATACACATATTTTCATCTATAGGTAGGTGTGGTTTCTTAATCTCTACCTTATTTCTAGATTTTTCTCTATGTCTTTGTAGTTGTTTAAATATGATATGCTGTGGAATGGATTTTTTTTTTTTTGACACATACTGCATGATGTTCTCTGATCTTCCAAGATCAGTATTTTGTTATTTATAATTAATTTTGGAATGTTCTCAGCCGTTATTACTTCAAATATTTCTTCTGTTCTCTCTTTTCTATCCTTCTGGTGTTCCAATTACACATACGTTACACATTTTGTGATTGCCTCACACTTCTTGAATTTTATGTTCTTTTTTTTCCCTTTCCTTTGCCTCTTTGCATTTCAGTTTGTGAAGTTTCGGTTGATCTATATTCAAGCTCACTCATGCTTTACTTAACTGTGTCCAGTCTACTGATAAATTCATCATAGAGATTCTTTATTTCTGTTATAGTGTTTTTGATTTCTAGCATTTCCTTTTTCTTTTTTAGAGTTTCTGTCTTTCTGCTTATACAATCCATCTGCTCTTAAATATTTTCTACATTTTTTTTCTATTAGAACCCTTACCATATAAATCGTAGTATTTTTAAATTTCTTATTTCACATTTCTGATGTCTGTTATATCTGAGTCTGGGTCATATGAAAACTCCTTTGTAAATATAAAAATGTTAAAACAATGTGTATGATTTACTCCTGTTAATTTGTTTTATGTCAGTTTAATTATTTAGCCAACCATACAACCTAAGGGTGTAAAAGGAAAGTTTTCTTTCCCTACATAGGTTTCAGGAATTTGAACACCTTTTATGTCCTTATTTTGCCTTTAGTATTCCTCAAGCACTCATCCTTAGAGAGAATCTGCATCTTTTAGCTCTTTCAGCTGCAATCCAGTTATAATGGTACCCCATTTGTTTGGCTGTAAAGTGGGAGGAAAGAAACATGTTCTATAATTTTATTATTATTTTTTTTAATTTGTATTTTTCAGAGTTGACATTTAATATTATTTTATATTAGTTTCAGGTGTACAACATAGTGTTCAGAGATTTATATAATTTATGAAACGATCTCCCAATTAATCTAGTACCCACCTGGCACTATACATAGTTATTATAATATTATTGACTATGTTCCCTATGCTATACTTTACATCCCATGACTTTTTTGTAAATACCTATTTGTACTTCTTAATCCCTTCACCTTTTTCACCCAGCCCTCCAATCCCCCTCAATTTTATTAAATCTTACTGTTTAGAACCTTCAAATGTGTTTTTCTGATGGTGTGTTTCTTTTCCTCCTTAGGTGAAGACAGAAGGCTGCAGAAGGCTGCAGTTGGAATAAAGTTCCAATAAGGTCTTTTTCATTGACTGTAGGTCTTTCTTATGGACTACATTCCGAATGTATTTCACAATAATTATTCTTCTTTTTCCCCTGCCAGAGAGAAGAGCTGTCTTTTTTGAATCTTCAACGTGAGAAAATGGAGATTTTTGAGTTTTGAGTTCTCCCAAGATTGTAGCCCTCTGCAGTTTCTCTCATACTAGTCTAATCTCATTCTTCAGCAATTTGTGAAAATTACCAGTTAAGTATTCTTACTAGTTTATGTATCTAGCAGCACTGCTCCAAGTAAGTAGATCTCCATTTAGTCTCTGGGTTTATTTTTCTTTAGAGGTGGCAGTTTGTCCTCTACTATCAATTCTCTGAAAGTCATTGATTTTTAGTGTGTTTAGATTTTTGCTTAAGGTCAGGAATTTTGACTTCCTAGCTCTTTATATGCCAGAGCTAAAACAGAAAGCTAATTTTGTTTATGTTCGGTAGAAACAAAAATAATCACTATGCTCAAATACACTGAGAAGCATTTTACACAATTAAAAACGTTAAAAAAATTAATCCTTATTCACTAATTTACAAATATTCTCTAGTATATAATATGTTCAAAATGTGCTATATGTTATAGTTAAAGAAGGCAAATTCTTTGCTCTGTATTTTATAGAATTTTATCATATATTTTGTGAAATAAGATTTATTGACAAATAACTACAATGTAATAAATTATATCTTGTGATATATATATATATTTCTTTCATTCTTCTCAGATTTTATAATAAATAAAATATCACAGAGGTACTCTGAAATGGTCATTCCCTTCTGTGGTGGTACAATATAACATTTACAGGAAAAAATAACATGAAAGAAATATTAATAATTATCTTCATTTATTTTATTGAAACTTGAGTAGTTTAAGTTATAATTAATCAAGCTAATTGAATAATAACTAAAAATAAGCAGAGTGGTCAAATCAGCAATGTAAAAGTTAAATTAAATAGGTCGTTTTTATGTTAATTGGAAAATAACATTGAATTATGTTGATTCTGTAATGTTTTGCAAAATGGCATAAATTATATACTTTGTCCTTTTTTCACACATTTTCAGATTAAAACTTGGTAAAATTTTACACTCAACACTTTTAAAATTTTAACCGGTACCTTGTATCAGCATGAATGACTTTTGCTTCTTACACTTTTCCAAATTGTATCATAATCCTGAGCCCTATAAATGAAAGAATGTTCTTCCAAGATTTATAAACTCGTGGCTTGCTATTGTTCTTTACAAGCCACTGTGACCTTCTTGGCCCATCACTCATTTAATAAAATAATTTCACTTTTATGGTGGTGCTAAGACTATGTGTTTAGAAAACCAGTGACCTTCTCTCTCATAATAACAATGTTTTTACAAGTCTAACCTTCTTAAAACTAAATTTGGTTGAGAATTTCGCATCTTTTTCTAACTGTAAGAAAGTGAACAATGGCTAGTGCCATCCACAGCTTGAAATTTTGCCAAGTTATATAAAAGCTCAAAATATACTTGTATTTAGTTTTGTGAGCTACATTAAATAAAGTGTCTTTCACTGTCTGTCAAAGGGCACCATCCATAAACACATACTTCACATCATAAGATTATTTATAGTGAGTCTCTCAAAAACAAATGATACTCTCTGAGTATGTTATGAAGAATTGTGATATGGATGTTTGTTCTATAGCACTGTTTCTGAATGTATATATCTGTTTGTTTATCTTGTTCTTCTTACCTGATAACAATATTCCTAGTGTTTGTATAATATTTTTATCTTTAACAATGTTCTTGGTGTTTTTTATAATGCTTTATCTTCTGGGCCAGAATTTTTATCAATATCATATGTGCTTTAAATAGCAATAGTAATGGTAGTCTATAGAGTTTTTTGCATCCCTCTTAAGTAGTATTTCTTTTAGGTCCTACTCACATGCAAATAAAGCAATCTTGAAAAATATACCTGTCAATTATAGACATTATGGCTTACCCTTGTGCATTTTGATTGATGTGTATGAAAGAGCTGTCCTGATAACTACACATCGAACTGGTAGAAGCCTTGCAAAATGTTTATGAATATAAAGAAATAAAATAAATATTATATTTCACATAATATGTTAGGATTTGCTTAATTATAATTATTAGTAATTTTACTCAAATCTAATGGGAAAAACAGTGTCAGGGACACTTTAAAAGGTATTAAAATTGACTCCTGGAATGCATTATATCATTTTCTTCTTAGTAAAATTAATTTCCTAACTTTTTTTTCAGATTCCCTAAGTCAACATACACTTGTGGGAAAGTGAATATGTACAAGTTATAATTATTTCTTCATAGAGACTCAGCCAGGATTAAAGCTTTGCTTAGACAACATAAACAAAAAATACAGATATGGAAAAATAAGCAGTAGTTATAAATTTGCCTTCTCAAAAAAATAGAATGTGCTGTGACAATAACAAGAACAATAACAATAATAACATACAGTTATTGAGATCCTACACTGGATCAGGCACTGTTCTATTAGGAAATTTCTCAAAACTCTCTTTATTAAATCAATACTGTCATTAGTTCCTTTTCGTAGCGGAAGAAAATGAGGTTCAGAGTTTTCATTAACCTTCCTAAAGTCTGTATAGCATAGTATTTAGTTTTGTGAGTTACTAAAAACACTAAAAACATTGTTAAATACAGAACAAGATTTTAAACTCCCTTATTCTCCTTTGAGAACTTGAAAGTCATAGACCCTGTCTTATTGTTCATGCGTACTATGTGTGAAATACTGTCATAAAGAATGCATTTGCATTACTTTACATGATTTTTTATAATAAAGCCAATGGGAGAAAAAAATATTTCCCCAGTTATAGAGACAAGAAAACCACAAAGTTGAGGAAGTTTAAATAAATCATACCAGCTACACCCCACTAATGAATGGCATACTGAGGATTTGAATTTGGTTTTCTTTTATCCTGTGGTCTGTGTTCTTAATCCCTGTAGTGATAGTCTTTATAAAATGTGTTCTCTGTTCCTCAAAAACAGTTTTATGTATCAGTGTCCTTTTAGCCTTTTTAGTAGAATAGTACTTACTTTCTAGTAGTATAGTGACCTAATTGCATCTTATTTTCATTTCTCAGCTATCTGTTGAAGCTGTGTGTTTTAAAATTTATATCTACTTCAGTATTTCTTTTATGAGTCATTGTGCACTATTTCCATTTAGTTCTTCTCAATAAGATAATTTATAGTTGCGGTAATACATGCATTAAAAATACTATTATTATTTAAATTATTATTTATAGTAGTAGTATTATTTTTTATAATTGTCAATGATATAAAGTAGACAAAATAATATGAATAGGTTTGAACAAGTTCAGATGTTAAAAAAAATTGTACTTTTGAAAACTAAATTGTCCTTTTCTTGATCCTCTGTTACAGTTTCTGGAATAAATGTTAATGGTTAAAGTAATTATTGAGTTCATGGATTTAAGCATGATGGAGTGGCACAAGCTTAGAATAGATTTGTCATATGAGAATGCAATATTTTGGAATATTATTGATTGTAGTTTCCAGAGCAAGAACACTTTATACATCATTTATTATTATAAGCAACAATTTTTATTACCTATGTGTCAAATAAATGGAAAGTTTAATCTAACTGAGAAGTTGTTGACATAAGTGTGCACAATTCCACTAGATTCTATCACAATTTACAGTAAAGATAACCATCTATGGATGTGAGAATTAGGATAAGTCTGAAAGCAAAAGAATGTGCTGCCAGTAGTACTGCCAGATAGAATTTATATTCCATATCTACTTCATGTAGCTATTGATTATTTGAAAGATATTCTTTCTAATACAGTTCTGGAATCCAGCTTGTCTTCTCATTGCTTTTAAACTAGCTCTGTCTCAGGAGGCAAAATATCTTCTAGGAAAATCAGAGTAACCTGAATACTGAAACTTTTACCACCATACTAGCCTTCTGGGCGCCTTGGCGCTGATGTACTTTAGCAGATTAGAGTATTGGGAATACTAGTTTTACAGGCTGAAGTAGTTTTCTGTACTCTCCGAACAAGGTAGAAAGTAGGCAGCTTTGCAAGTCAAATCTGGAGCGTTACAGAAATGTAGGATCGTAGCCCTTTTTCTCACACACCGACATGCCTCCAAAACATCCTTTAGAAATGTGTCAGTCTTTATGAAAGTGTAGTCCTCATCCAATTCTTTTGGTATAGATATTGAAAATACGGAATTCTGGGGCCAATCTCATATCCACAGAATCAAAAAAATGGGGTTTGATATCTCAGAATATATATTTTAACTAGTATCTTAGATGATGCTTATGTCAACTTAGGTTTGACGACCAATGCCACAGTGGAGTTTAATTCAGACAAACATGAATTAGAGTGGGACTATTAAACTATTAAACTATTAAACACATAAACACACTATTAAATGCATAATTTTTAGATATATTTATTTCTTATGTTCTATTGAGAGAATTGAATTTGAATTTTTTGAAGTAAAAATATATTGTTTTGATATTTAGAAAACTGAAAATTTAGATAATCTAAAAGTGGTACTCTCCATCTTAAACATTACCAATCAATTAAAAAAAATACTAACACCATACTACAAACATTATAGCTCTAGGCCAATTTTGTACTATGGGTGAGGTCTGGTCTATTGTATTAGCTTATGAGCATTTTTTATGTTTTTATTTAATATTATTATTATTATTTTATTCAGTGGTATGGCAAATGAATCACATGAGAATGAAAAGTGTTGTCTAAGGTAAAATAGTGCCACTTTGGGAGAAGGCTCAAAAACCTTTGAATAAAAAACGAGAGGATAATTAAAAGAAGAAAGCACTTTATATTGCATATATAATTCCTCCTCATACAATACAAGCAATTCTATCTTTATCTACAGCATTGCTTCCTAAAGCCCCAAGGAAGACATCTCTGAGCTCATGTGGGTATTGAACCTTATCATTGGCATGCAAAAGTATTAGCCTTTGGCAAAAAAGGAGGAGTGAGAATTAAATCTTGAAAATAGCTTCAATTATAGAAGTAGGATTAATATGTAGTATTTCTCTGAGTTCTCACATGGATTTAAAATCTATTGCTTTTTTTCCCTCCTATAAAATTTTAAAGTGTGTCTTTTACGAAGAAAACAGCATTATCCTTAATTAAAACTCCGGAGAGAGCTTTAGAAGTCTATAGTTCAGATTGTAATGTTTGAATCTTTTCATTTAAGAATTTAAGCTCATCCTGCCAAGTTTCTGATTTTGTTTCAAAATTGGTGATTTGAGGGGCATAGGAATCAATTTAACTTCAAGGGCTTGGATAGCTTTCAATATGGTTTATAATAATACCTCCTTAACCAGCTACATGGAGATTAAGATTTTTGTATGTCAGTAACAATAGCAAGACAGGTTCACTGAAAATTTATGGAACTATTAAAAACAGATGTCATTAAATAAACATCTCATAAAATTACATTACTTATTATGTAGTCACTGAGTATTTTGAAAGTTACCCAAATTAGAATAATGTTCAATAGATGGAAGAAATATTTTGTTATGAAAGCAAATATAAGTAGTCTATACAGTCAAATGGGCATACAGGATTCAGGAGACAGGTTTTAGTTCTGCATCGCCCATTGACTTGAACAAGCCACTTAATATCTCAACAGACTCAAATTTCTCGTTTCAAAAAAAGTAAGTTTGAATTTTATCTCTCCAAAATATTCTTTAGTCTATAATTCTGACTTTCTGGTTCCCATTTTCTGCATTAAAATGCTTTAATTGTAAAAGCCTTGGTCAAGGAGAAGAAATAGATGTGCATCGAAATTTCTAACCAACTAATCGGTACCATTGTGATCTTGAAAAAATTATCTACTATCTCTGAACGTCAAACCTCGTTTTCTTTTTTTCTCTTAAGTCTTAAGTTTTATTTAAATAACCTCCAGTGGACAAATTACTACTCTCTCCTGTAATACCAATTAACCAAGACAGGAGAGTGAGCACACGCTACAGCCAGCCTGCCAGCCACTCATGTGAGGGGTGGGATATCTCTCAGTGGGGACGGCCACGTCCTCGGCCCCAGCCAGCAGCTGGGGATGCGTCCACTGTCGAGCGAGGGTTCTTAATGGTTTCATCTACAGACACAATAAGGCACGCGGCCTTAGAGGCTGCAGTCAGGGCATTGATCTGCGCACCTAAGTGGCTCCCATACAAAGGCTTCGAAGTCGTCAGCAATGTCTTTGTTGTTGATGTCTACCCGGTAAGCACATGCCCCCTTCGCATGCCGAGCCCGCAGCTTATTGAGGATGTTTGTGGCATCAAAGCCAACATTGTCACACAGCTGGCGTGGGATAATTTCCAAGGCCTTGTCGTATGCCCCAATCGGCAACTCCTGTTTTCCTGGAATGGTTCTTGAATAATCCTGCAGGTACTTGGAGAGCTCCATCTCAGTGGTCCCACCACCGACCGCCACTGAATCATTTTTGATGGCCCTCCTGACAATCATAATGGCGTCATCAGAGATCGCTCTGTCTTCTCCATAAACTTCTTGGCGCCACCGCGGAGGATGTTGGTGCAAGTCTTAGCCTTGGGGCAGCCCCTGAAGAAATTGTACCCTTCGCCTCCAATCTGGGTCTCTTCAAAGACCTGGCAGCGGCCCAGCATATCCGCTTTTAGAGCTATCACACAGGTCTGGTTGGGGCCTCTGCGGGCCTTCATTGTCCTCTTCAGATCCTCTTCCGGCACTCGGCCAGCACAGAACATGTCCCTGTCGGCGAAGTACTGGGTGACCACATCACCAATAGAGAGTTTGGACAAGAAGACTTTGGCTCCGGAATGATGGATCTTCTCAAACTTGTCGTAGAGAATGTTCCACTCAGCATCAACGATTACCTGATAATCCTCAACTGTGTGAACTTTGATTTCAGCATTATCATTCTCGGCTTTCAGTTCGAGCTCAACATTTAAAAGGGCAATCTTTGGATTATGGTACTTTTTGGGTTGCATTTCAAATCCAGTGTAAGAAAAAGTCTTCTTGAATGCAACACCAGCTACCAGCTGGAACTCCTCTAAGGCTCCAACTTACCTTCTTGATTTTAATCATTTTAAGCTGCAGCAGATCATTGAGAGTTATCACTGTAACCACCATCATTTTAGCAAAGAAAGCTTTCTGCTATGAGATCAGCTTGGAGCTCAGAGCGGTCATAGCACACTTCTCCAGCAACTTCCTTTGCTCTACTTTATCTTCCTTCTTCACGGTCACAGCAATCTCTTTGATCTTGTTAACTATCAATTGGGTGGCAGTGAAGAAATCTCGGAAGATGCAAACCTCCTCCACACGGGTTTCACTTGTTTCAGAAACACTACTGTCAGCAGAGTTACCGGGGTGGTGTCATCACCAACCTCAGCATCTTGGGATTTGGCAATATCCACTAAAGTCTTTGCTGCAGGATAGACAATGTCAAGGAGTTTCAGAATTGTGTTCCCATCTTTAGAAATTGTGGCTTTGCTTCAGCCATCCACAAGGAGCTTGTCCATGCAACGGGGGACCAGGGTGGTTCTTATAGCCTCGGCAATGACCTGACAGGCACTGATGTTACTTACAAGCTGGGGATACCTTAAGAACTATCAGTTTGATACATCATGTATGCAAACAAACAAACAAAAAAAGTAAACATAACCCCCTTGGAACCACGTCTCCAGAGTCTCCTTGCCATTGGGGCGTCAAATCCAAGGAGTGTAACTTGAAGATCAAACTGTAATTTTAACATACTTTGAGTTATTTATTGTTTGTCTTAAACTCTGAAAGTAACCAGTTGTGTGTGTGTGTGTGTGTGTGTGTGTGCGCGTGTGTGTGTGTGTGAGAGAGAGAGAGAGAGAGAAGCTGAGGGGCATGAGTGTGGTGTTTCAATCTTACCTACCAGGAATGCAAGATAAAGCAGGAAGTCAGAAGCATATTAGTGGTAATGACACAAAAAGATGACTCTCAGTACCTTCATTAAGAAAAGTAAAGTCATTCCACATAGAATTACTACTCTAGGGAACTTTAAATTCATGAACAGTCTTAGTGAAGAGCTTCCTAAACTTTCATATGCCTTGCTTGGGTAAGTCTCTACTGCTTTTTTATCATCTTAATGGTATATACTCATCACAGCTCAAAGGTCTTTTCTCACATCCACAGCATAATATTTCCTGTGTTTTCTGTTCTACTTATTCTAAGTCCTGTCCAAGAACCTTGCCCACAGGTACACAATTCACCGGCTATTTTTCAGCCCCTGACTGATAGGATAGTGCTAAAGCCTTCAACAAGTCCCTGTCACTGATTTTCTCTCTCTTCCCAGAATTGCCTTTAATTTCTTTTAAAACCAGGTATCTTTAAGGACATCTGAACAACAACAACAACAACAACAACAACAACAACAAAATTCAACCTGTAATTTCACCAGGTCATTTTTCTAACTTTTATTTAGCTAACTCACATTTGCCATATACTTCTGTTTTTCTCTCTGGAACATGCAGTCTCAAACTGGATATTCTTTGGAAGGGAGAAAAAATAATTTCGAATTCAGCATGATCTTTATAATATCCTTCTATCTTTCTGGTGATATTTTAAGAAACATATCAGCTTGTACAACATCCTGTTTTAGTCCATCGAAGTATAAGTGCAAGTTCAGGAAGCTATGGTAGAACTGCTTCCACAGGCAGCTAAGTCCTTGGTCCAAATTCCGCCATCACAACTCAGTTTTAATGCTAATAAAGCCATAATTTTCTGGCTTCTGTTACTTATTCTATTAAAAGCTCAATCCTTTACTTGTATTTTTAGAAAACTGTAAAACGAAGCTCTTAAAACTCTAATTCTCTCTTCATCTCTCCCATTAAATGTATTTCTGATGTTCTAATACCTTAATTTCCAACATTTTAAAGGAAAAACAACAATTATTTCCTCTCATGCTACCCATTAAAAAATAAAAATGATCTAAAATTTTTAATTTTAATACCGCAGCCACACTCATCCACCTAGATGCAGTGAAGGTCTGGAAGCAATACGCCCTGTAGTGCACAGAACCTAGGAAAGGTATTTTTCTTCACATCTCACCAATTCACTCTAGATAATCAGCATAGGTGTTGAACTCTCTTAATCTCCTTATCTCATTTTAACTTGAGAGTGGAAGGCAACACAGGAGAAGTCTTTAAACTCATAAATTAATAATTTTCTCCTCTTAGATATACTTTTTAATTACTTTGATAGCATAGTTACTATCACAATTAAGGCAATAATTATTGGAAGATAGCAAAGTAGAGAAGCAACTTGCTTTTGGGAAAAAAAAATAACAAGATTAAGATATACATGACCAAAAGATGAAGTGTATTAAAATAAATTTTCCATTTTACTCATTAGTTTTTAACTTCATTTCATGAGAATACTAGCTCAAAAAGCCAATTATAAAATTATGAGTAGAAAGAGCTAATTCATTTTTACCATGTCTCCATTATTATCAGGTATGCTATTCACATGTCTACTTAAACTATTTGAGGGTCTATGAACTATAAGGGCTATAGACATATTGAAGAAAAATTTAACTAAAACACATATAAAGTCATAAAACTTACCTTCAAAATTTTTATTATGGTGTAGAAAAAAGAGAAAATTGTACATGCAAATTAATGTAAGCTAAAGAGGAAGTGATGAATAGGGCTATAGCATGTGGAACTAGGCATATTTAAGAGTCTAAGTTTTGGCTTTGTTGAATTAGAATAAGGTTTGTCAAACATTTTCTGCAAAAGAATGGATTATAAATACTTCATGTTTTATCAGCCATTCTCATCTCTATTGTTGCAATGCAAAAGCAATCACAGAAAATTAGCATAAACAAATTAGCATGCCTGTATTTCAATAAAACTTTATTATGGACACTGATATTTGAATTTGATATTATTTTCACATTATATAAATTATTAGTATCCTTTTTATTTTTTCCAACCATTTAAAAATGTAAAAACCATGGTAGGCTGAATTTAACCTATGGACTACATAATTTGTCTGTCTCAGGATTAGGAATAGAGGGGCTGGCAATTTCTTCATTCTAAGAAAGCCATCTGTGTATGAAGTAGGAAAACTGATGGAGGACTATGTTTCTGTTTGATGGAATGACAGACAGAGCTCTATATCATATGTAGAGGTTAAAACACATGTCTTTGTGCAACTTAAACATTTTACAATAAGATTTTTTTTCTGTCATGTCCTCTATGCATCGTCTACCCTTTGCTTCCATAACTTTTCCTTTAGTAATGGTTTAAATATCCAAACTCATTAAGCTCTCTCCTTTTATTCCTTTGATCCCATATTTTCTTTGTCTCTACATACATTTAGGCCAAAGTTCAAATATTAGAAAGGGAGCCTAACATTAGCTAGATAAATGTATCTAAATTAAATTTCATAGAAATCAAGCAGATGCTACTTAACAAAGTTTTTAGGGAAGTGTCAGTTTAAAATATTAAATAATTTGTCTTCAATAATTTTGCACATGTAATTTTCTATTTAGGTTTCATTAATTTTAACTAATGTTTCTCAGGTAGACTAAATGTGTTATTATTGATTTTATTCTCAAGGTAGACTCAAAATAATATATTGTTTTGCTCTTACTAAAGCATACTTCCTCTTCATTTTTTTTCTAGCTTCTCCCTATTTCATACTTGATTTCTTTCTTCACATGGTAGATTAAGCATTTTATTTAAAAAAAAAAAAGGCAGTCTTTTGAAGTTAATTGAAATCATTCCAAGTACATCTATTCTCAAGGATATTTTACTAGACAGGCAGGCCCCTTCCCAAACAGGAATAGTGGAGTAAAAAATAACAACTGTTGCCTCTGAAGATGTGAGAAAGTTGCAAAGTTGGTTAAAACAATCAAGAGAGATGAATAGTTGAGAATAATCCACATAAGTACATGACAGGTTAGAAATCTAATCAATTTTTTAAATAAACATTTTGAAATAAAGAATTTGAGATTTCATCAATCTAATCTTAAATGTAGATTACTTAAATCAATAATATTTCTATCTTGAAATATTATGTACCATAAAAGAATTAATGCTACCAAAGAAAAAATATCTTTCCTGACATTACTACTATTTCTGGGAAGGAAATATTAATGTGGCTAGATTTATACATATAAATATTCAATCTTTCTAATATCATGATTAGAATAAATAATAACCTACTATTAAGAAAATTATATGAAGTAAAAATAAATTTGTCAAAAACCAATCTAGAATTCATAGTTAGTAAATATATATTTTTAAAAAATAATACAACACCAAGGGAAGCTGAGAAAATTAAGCACTAAGAAATTCTCAGTACAAGAACTTTTAAAATAATTTCTTCAGATAGAAAAAAAATACTAGAAATAAATGTGGAGGTATCAAAGGAATAAAGAATGATAGAAATGGGAAATGATGCGTGTAAATGTAAAATATATATGTATATTTAATCTTATTTTTAATTATGATTTTCCTTAGAGATTGTTTTAGAAAAAGTAAGCACAGTCTATGGCCATGCTACCCTGAACAAGCCCAATCCTGTCTGATCTCGGAAGTTAAGCAGAGTCGGACCTGGTTAGTACTTGGATGGGAAACCACATAGGAAGACCAGGTGCTGCAGGCATAAAAACAAAAAAATAAGGAATCGTAAGCTGACAAGGTCCTTGCAATCTGTGAGGTCAACTAAGGGTTGCCTCACTTGAAAAAAAAAAAGAAAAAGTAAGCACAGGATATAGTTTAAAAACTTCCCTAATATAACTTGAAAATATAAATAATTCTGAAACAGAAATATTTAGTGGATATGAACTAGTATACAGAATCTCCAAGTGCACTAGAAAGCTGGATTCAAAAATAATTTATCCTCGTTATTCACAGATTCCAAATTTATGAATTCACCTACTCACTAAAATTTATTTGTAACCTCAGAATCAATACTCACAGTACTTTAGTGATCATCTGTGCACATGCACAAAGCAGCAGAAAAAATGATTCATCTTATGTGCAAGTAACCAACTGAAGTCCAACAAGGTGACCATAATGAAAACAAGTGTCCTTTCAGCAGTATAATTAGTCCATGGGTTTAAGGGTTTTGTATTATTATTTTCACATTTTTTGCAGGGTTTTTTTTCACGTATGATTTTACTGTCTAAAATGAACCCCAAGCACAATGTCACGGTGTTGTCTAGAGCTTGTCTAATGTTTCTAAACACAAGAAGCCTATGGTTTGTGTTATGGAGAAAATGTGTATTAAATCAGCTTTGTTCCAGCATAAGTTGTTGTGTTGTTGGCTTTGAGTTCAAATATATATTAAATAAGTTGTCTTTAAACAGAAACACATAAGAAACAAAGTAACATATTGGTTTGTTGATGAAAATATTGTGACTAGAGGCTTGCAAAAACCTTACCCCATATTTTTCCCAGCAACAGTGTTGAATATTCTCCACTTCAGTGTTGGCAATCATGTTTATGGAACATAATAGCTATGAACAAATAATCATATTTCATGAGCATATATGTTCATATATGTTCACAAGAACAAACCTACAGCGATACTGCAGACTTCTCCAAGGAAGCACCAACCGTGACTAGTTCAGGGCATGGATAGTTCAGCTGACACCACTGGTACTATGTCTGGGACACCAGAACATCTGTGAACACTGTTCTCAAGTGCCAAATGCTTTGGACTCCACCCCAGGCCAGAATATAGAGTCTGCAGGTCCATGCTTCTGCCTGGAAGCCTCCTCTGGATGTATGTTTTGGGTGGAGCCTAGATCATATGATGAAGTCCTTTCTTCAAGGGAGGCTAAGAAAAGGAGTTTCTGGTGTGTACCATTTTAAACAGGAAATTCCCCAAATATAGGAAGAATTTTCCAAAGATGTTTGATAGCAAAACAAAAATAATGAACAAGTTGTCAGAAGACTTACCAGTCAACACTATTTTAATGATGAAGATGATTATAACAATTACTAGCATTTATTTAAAGGTTCTAAGAATGTGTCAGTTACCTTTCTAAATTTTGCATATTTTGTATGATTTAATAGTCATAATATGAATTCTACTTATTATTAATTTTTCTATTTTTCACATGAGGAGAGTGAGAAAAAATAACTTAAGTTTCTATGCTCACATGGCTAGTAAGTAGTAAAGCTTAAACTTAAACCTAGAAATTCAGAGAGCTTTTGAGACTTTGGAAAAAACTATTTGAGCAAGTATTACAGTAAGAATAAACAAACAAGCAAATAAATGTACAGTAATGCTTCAGATAAAGGAATGTAAGACTGACTAACCTAGCGGCATTTTTGTTTGTTCAAAAAATTAAAAATATCAAAATAAAAGTGGAAAGAAAAAAGAAAAAAGGAACAGTATTTTTATCGTTATTAAGTATAAACTTTTGTTGAACGGTTCTTAAATATTATCTCATCTGGGAGGACCTTTGAAAAATCCCCAGGCCCAAGACAGACCACATGTTAATCAAATCAGAATATCTTAGGGTAAGACCTGGGTGTCCATATTTTAGACAAACCAGATGATTCCAACGTGCTCCTCAGTTTCACAACTGCTCCTCTCTGCAGGATATTCCAGGGATCAACATCCTTTCCTTCTTCCCTTCCTTCCTTCCTTCCTGCCTTCTTCCCTTTTTTCCTTCTCTCTTTCTCTCTCTCTCAATCTTTCTTTTGGCATAAAGACAAGTCGAGTCCCAGTAAGTTCATCATGGCCTGAATCAGAAATGAAAAAATAATGCTATAGTGGAAAGGAGAAAAACATGGTAATAGCTGGGAGCCATTATCCAGATATTTTAGTTGTTTTGTGGTTTTTAGGTTTGTTTTTTGAGTCTCAGCATGTTTGTATACTGCTGGATTGGATTCAGAAAAGAGGGAAGGATATAGAAAAAAAAAATAATACTAGGAGCAAACTTCTTGATTAAAGAGGGAGTATATGCAATTAATTGAAGAAACAAAAAGATTAATCTAAATGGGAGAGTTTAACATTGTAATTAACAGAAAGGAAGACTGAGTATATAGCACCAAAGGTATTAAAGTATGTATAATTAGTGGAGGGATATTGAGGTTTTTCTGGTTGGTAGTTTCTATTCTCTCAGTGAAATATGATGCAGATTTTCAATTTATCATTTATGCATGTTGGACTTTGTTAAATGTACTCTCAAAATAACAGATTTTTTTGTACAGGTAAGATATGATGGCATTATTGGTATAATACCAAGATTTTTTTCTAATTTATAAAACTTTTTCTTTAGGAAAACTCCAAACATTACAAAAGCAGAGAGAACAGTATTATGAAGCCCTAAGTACTTATCATTTAACTTCAACCTTTATAAACTCATCATCCATCTTGATTCATCTATGCTCTTTATAATATTTTCCTCTCTAGAATAATTTTAAAGCATAATCCATACTTTCTTTTATTTTATTCATACATAATTGGCATTTATCTGTAAGGTCTTGATTTAGTCCACCTAAAATATAATAATAGTAGTTCATTAATAACATAAAATAGTCTTCAAAAGGAGAATATGAAAAAAAGATAGGTAACCCTTGTATATATATACAAAATAAACTTGAATGTTCTCTTCTGTTAATCTGCCTCATGTTAATTTGATTATTAGACCAACCAGAAGAACTTAGAAAGGCTGAAGTAAAATTGTTATCCTTCCCCTGCAATTTAAATGTGCTTGAATATTTGGTGAATACAGCCTCTGCTTCATTGCTGGGTTTTTTGTTTGTTTGTTTGTTTGTTTGTTTGTTTGTTTTTTGTTTCAAGATTTTTCTGGCTACTCTTACTTGCTTGTTCTTCAAACTGATTATTATAATGAGTTTGTATGACTCAAGCAAAACAAGCAACTAAATTAAAAAAATGATATTCTTATTGCTTTTTCCATTAAGTTAACTTTGGAAGGATTAACATTTTTATGATATTGTTTTTTCTCATTCGAGAACATAATATGCCCGCCATTTGTTTAAGCTATTTTTGTGTCTTTCAGGAGTGTTTTACAATATACCTTATGACGTTTCGGACATTTTTATTAAGATTATTGTTAGGCCATCAAGGATCCTTTTACAAATACTTTTCTGATATTGTTAATATCAATGACTCAGACTCCTCTGCATGTATTTTGTGGCTCATGGAGTTACTGTGTCACTTGGTTTTATTGCATAAATTGGCTGTAATATTTTTTGTTATATTTTTTTAATTTTTGTTATGTTATATTTTATAGAATGACTTAGAGATATTCATAAACTATACTGCTGCTGCTGTCATTTAGCCCAGCATGGTCAAAATTTTTGAATCTATATACTTTCTAATATAAAAATCCTTTTACCAAATATGCAAAAAATGTTTAAAAAATTAAGAGATAATTTTCCCAAAGGCGCATCTCATCACAGAAGCTATACAATGTATATAATCCTGCTCTAAGGGGTTACTAATTAAGATTGACAATATAAATAGAATCCGCAAGAAACAAAATAATTGAGTCGGAACCAAAGTTTCCAATTTGTTTTGTCTAACTGCTCCCCCTGATAACTGATCTTTGGCCCAGTTTCTATTTCGTGTTTCAAAGAAAGCAGATATTTTGTTTCTCAGCCAAAATTTCCACTTATTCCATAATTTCATGTGTAGAAGAGAGATTGTGAATTATCTTCCAACACTGGCCTTCGTGAAATTCAACCACAGATAAGGAATTACTGAACAAACATGTGGATTGTTAATATATAACTAACTACCTACATGGAGAAGGTCAAGAGTGACTGCTACCTGGAGGAGGGCACGTGGAGGCCACCCCTCTGTCTGTCCACATCGTCTCTCTACTCTCTGTAAGTCTGAACAAGTCTCTGAGAAAATCTAATGCCTACATGGCATTAGGGCAATCCCATAATAAGAGGAAAACATTTCCATTACGGAATCTAGAATTATGTCACATAGGAATGAAATTTTACTGCTAGTAAGGTGATTGTTAATAACAATGGTTTACACAGGTAATATTTTTTATCTCTCATAGAGAAATTAAGAGGAAGTCAGTCTATGACAGCTTCTCTGTCTTTCTGCCAAGCCATTGTTAGTATATAACTTTCCTACTTGAGGTCACGTCACTGTCATAAGATGCTTGCTGAAGACCTAAATGTTATTTCTAGGATCAAAGAAACAGGAGTGAGGAGAAAGATAAGGGAAATAAAGGACTCGCTAGCTGAATCAGGGCCTCTTTCAGAAGTGTTCTCATAAGCTTTGATTAATGTCTTCCATTTACATTTTATTCACTCCTAGTGGCAAGAAAAGCTGCAGAATATAGAAATTTTTTTTTTTTAGCTGACACATTGCTACATGAAGTAAAATTGGTGCTGAGTTACTAAGGAAGAGGAAGAGAATGGATATTGAGTAGGTAGTTGTTTCTGCCATAGAATTATATTGCATTTACCATCTGTCTTGTTGCCTCTTTTTAAGTCTGAATAGGAAGAACCAATTATAATACTTATAAGTTAAATTTTAAAGAAAGTAGTTTAGCAGTTTTAATTATATCTCTTTTCCCCTTAACTACAGGTATCATTAATATTTAATTGTCTTTAAAAACCCGTAAACAAAACATAACAAAAGCATTTTTCTTTGAATGACTGTATAGTCACCTGAAAATTTTTAAAAAGAGCTATGATATTCAATCTTTGCATAAGTAGAAATCTTTTGTTTGTTTGTGTTCCAACATGTTTTAACATTCTACTGCTTTTTGTTTAGAAAATCAATTCAGCAACCAAGTAAAGTTTAACACTCCAGTTAGATCAAGACAAATGTGCCCATCCTCATTAAGTAGGGCACTATTTGCTCTATGCAAAGAAGATATATTACCAGGGCAGAATGATATATATCTATATATATTTCTACAACAGCTTATAACCATACTCCATTAGAAATGATTACCACCACAATGCTGCATTGTCTGAATTAGGTTCATAGTTCTTTAGAGTGCAAAGGCAAGAAATAGACCACCGGCCAGGACAGCATGGCCCAGTCTACTGCTCTGCCTGACCTATGTCAGGAGTAATCTCAATCAAAGTTTAACAGCCACCATGTTAGCCAGGCTACTTCCAAGACTGGTGACTTGTTACAGCTCTGGATCTAAAAATAACAAGCATCCATCAATGTCAGTGAATGAAAAATTGAATTTCATTGAAATTTAAAAGAATTGTGGACTAGACTAATGCCTAGTGACTATAATTTGTTCTCTCTATTACAGCAAGTTGGCAGCCTTCTGATGAACATTTTACCGAGTTTTCTAATCATAGGGGAGAGGACAGAAGAATAGTTTTCAAAAACATTTACTCGCTTTCATTAGAAATACCTGAATATGCATACAAGAGAGTATTTTAAGAATATATTGGTTTGAAATAATTTGCCACCTGGCAATTGTTCTCTTGGCCTCTTAGATTCAACTAACATCAGAATATTCTTAAATATATTTCTCTTTCATGAAGAAGAGGTTTAATAAATACCTAAATTATAGTCTAGCCAAAAATCATATCAAAGTCATTGATTTATTTGAGGATGAATGCTTTTAACTAATGAACCCTAACTAACTAATATTTTAATTTTAGGAGATAGCATAGAAGATTTCACAAATGAGTCTTCAATGTGATCCAACTGGATTCACAGCAGTGTTGAGGGAGAATATGGAAGCTCAAAGCTCTACACAATAATTGCTTTGGTATAACTTGGAGATTCACTAACCTGAGATTTTATTAACTAGCTTTTGGAGTAAATATGTATTAACAGAATTAAAACTAATTAGCCCTAATAATAGAGATAATTAATGCAAATTATGCAGTTGAAATTCAAAACAGTTTAAAAATATTTAAAATTTCCTTCTCATAAGAGTTAAGCATAAATTCTTACTTGCAACTATTAATATAGGATAGCAGTTGATTCTTGGAAAGAGGCCTTGAAACAAAGAGATCTCTTTTTACTCCTGAGAATATCTTTCTAAAAGTACTTTATTTGAAAAGAAAGAGAGAAAGAGAGAGAGAGAATATTATGAGTAGAGACAATTAGTTTTCCATGAAATGTTTCAGTTATGTTTATCAGTTTTGCGAATTTGTGCATGCATAAAGAGAGAGAATATAAAATATATTTTAATCTGCCAAATGCATTAAAAAATGTTTGAAAACCCTTGCCTTAGAGCTGACACTTATATCATAGCTATGTTCTTAGGGTAAAATAATCAAAAAATAAAGATGACTTGAGAAAGACATGCAAAGAACAAAATAAAAACTAAATGTAAACTAGCTTATCATGAAAGATAGTAATTTGTAGAAAATTTGAAAAATAAAAGATAAAAAAATAAATTCGCTGTTCTTTTTTTATAGAAATAAAGGCAAATCTCACTCAGTTATGGCATGCAATGCACACCTATGTGAAATAAAAAAAGATACAGAGGTATACAAAAAATAAAAGCAGCAGGAACAGGAGGCATATTAATACAATAATGGTAATGACATTCTGCTTCTTAAAATTAGAAACTTGGGTGGAGTAATTTTATAGGAGGCTTGGTAAGTAATGACAAAGTGCTCTTTTCTTCCAGGAACAATATTACAATAGACAGAAAAGGTCAATCCAATGAATATTAGAGAAAATACCAAAATGAAGTCAATATCTATGATTGAGACTTCCATTTTCCCCATTCCAAGCTGTTTTATATCTTTACTATCCACAATCTCATATAAGTGACATTATAATTAGTTATAATGATACCCAGAATATTTAGTTATTAAATCTGTAAATAGTTCACGTATATTGTCATTTTGGTTCTTTAAATTACTTCCTATGATTATAATACTTTGAGTTACAAAATATCATTCAGGCTTGTCATATTAAGACTCGAACTTAACCATTCGGGAGCATCTTAAATATCTGGGCTAAAATCTGATGAAGTTTATGTAAGTTTGTTTTTTGTTTTGTTTTGTTTTCCTCACAGGCTAGTTGAACCAAAGAAATATATGTGAACTATTTAGACTTCAAGAGAAAATGATAAATTCATAATAATGTAAGATTAGAAATCAGAAACCGAGTACCAAATTTGTTCTCTGACACAAAATTTGGTCTCTGAGTGAACTTCATTTATTCAATGAATACTCATTAAGCAGCGATGATGTCAGGCACTATTCTAAGAGCTGAGAGTACTGCAATGAATAAAATACATTAAGTCTCTACTATTAGTGACTGAATGGAAGAATACTATATGTATATATATATTACTAGAGACAGAAATGAAGTGTGAGAGGTCTTACAGATATCTAGGAGGAGATCTAGGCAGAAGAAACTGTATAAATGCTTTGAGGTAGGAAAGCGAAAGGCAAGTAGGAAGAACAGCAAGAAGGGAGGCTAGCTAGTTCAGTGTGAGCAAGGGAGATGGAGGAGAAGATGAGAGTTAGAGAGGCAATCAAGAATCATCATTTGGGACTTGACCATGGTAGGCACTTTAGATTTTGAATTTAATTCCAATTTCCATCTAACTGTTTTAAAAATATCACTCCAGCTACTTGTTTTAGTCAATTCCAGTTTCTATTATAAATGTGACAGACTGGATGGTTTAAACAACATTTATTTCTCACAGTTCTGAAGGCTGGAAGTCTGAGGCGAGGGAGCCAACATGATTAGGTTTGTGCTGAAGATTCTCTTCTTTGTTTACAGATGGTCACCTCCTCACATGGGAGAGTGATCCTGGTTCTCTTCTTTTTATAAGGACATTAATCCTAGTATGAAGGCCCTACCCTTATGACTTCTTTTAAATTAAATTATCTCTTAAAGACCCATTTCCAAATACCATCACACTGGAGATTAAAGTTTCAATTAAGAATTTTGGAGGAACACAAACAGTCAGTTCATAGCACTACTATAAAGAAAATGGACTGTGTAAGGATATGAGAAGCAGACTAGTCTCAATGACAAGGGAAGTTGGAATTATTCTAAGTGTCTAGACTCTAGTCAATAATAGATAATGTTTCAGGCCACAGTTATAGCGACAGAAGTAGTGAGAAGTGGCCAGTTTCTAGACCTATTCAGAAGATCCAGCTGGGTATTTGCTAGTTTATTGGATGTGGGGTATGAGAAAAAACTGATATCAAAAAATATTTAATTAGGTTCTATGACCTTTAATTTCCTCACACATACATGGAGAATTTATAATCTCTAATATAGGATTGTTGTGAAAAGCAAATGTCAAGGTATGAAAATAACTTAGACAATTATTAAATCTTATATGATATCAATATATATCATGTAAAGTAATTATTATATTATAAATAGTAAGTAGCAGCTTAATATGAGCCTTGGCACAAAACTGTTTTAAACTTCTCCAGTGAAAGGCAATCTCAAGTTTCAGAACTTGGTCTTTCTATATTCATATGGAAATTTTCTATCTCAAATACTTTGTTTGTGTGCCTCTACAGGCAATACTCCTATAGTTATCTTCTTTATTAGGCAAAAAGTGTTTTAATTCATGCCACGTTAACTTATTTTAAAAGTCATCTAGTTTTAGTTTTCTCTTACCATGATTTGGGCAGCTTACAAGCCATTCATGTGTGCAATTTTCTTTCATACAAAAAGGGTTAATAATTGTTTAAATGTTCCTTTTTTACATTATATGTTTATTCACCCACTTGAATAACTGCCACTTAAATATATCTTTCACATTTACTTTTATGAACTAATACTTACAAAAAATGGAAATGGTTTTTCATCAACAACTGGAAAATAATTTTTTTATAAAATATTTTTTATAGGTAATGAAGAGGGTCACTTATATTTAGTTTTAATAAAAAGTGACTCATAATTATATAATAGCATTTTGTGTTTGAAAAGCACCTTTCATCTTTAAAATTTCAAAAACTACAAAATGTAATATAGTAATATAATACATCCACTGGAACTAAATCTTTAAAGAAACCAATGTTCCTGTGATTAAATACTTTACCAAGAACTCTTCAAAAACATATTTTATTTCTGTGGTTCAAAAACCTCAAAACTTCATAATTTTAATATAATATTGTTTATCCACAGGAGGCTAATAAATCATTATTTTTTTTCCTTACAAATATATCTCAAATGGAAGTTCTTATTACTCTGCAAACTAGCTGTGATAAAAACAAACAAAAATAAGACAAATCTTAAATACCTACTACAGGATAAAATCATTATTTCACTAAACGAAGGATTAATGATAAATTATATTTCATTAGTAACCTGAAAAATAACTCCATGTCCTTGCTAGTATAACATTTTAAAACTCAGATTTCAGAGAGCCTACAATGGAAAATGGAACAGAGAAAATTCTAATGGATAAAGCCTGTGAGATTACCATATGTATCATATTTATAATTTTTTATAGATCGGTGAAAAATTACTTTCTTCTCATTCCTAAATATTCATTTTAGATTAATATAACATTTAAAATAATAATACTATATAATAACTATTATGGCATTAACCAATTAAACCTATAAATAAGCTCCATTGTCTCATAAAGTCTTCTTTGAAGATTCCAACAACAGAGGAGGCTTTTTCAGAATACAGAAGGCCAAAGACATAAAATTTTACATTCTGATCTATCAAAGCCACTTTGGGATTTAACCTAGGTGAATTTCAGTCTGATGGGGTTTAGCCATTTAGAGATTTTTTGACTAGGAGTTTTTAACCTGGAGTTCATGAATAGAACTTAGGGGACCTATCAACTCAAATAAGAAATATTAAAAAATAAATGTTTTTTCCTTATTTTAACTAGACTATAATTAATATTATGCATTACATTCGATTTTTATTACAGGTAACAAACCAGAGTAGTGTTGGCTGTACATGAAATGTGAGGCTTGCTCACCTCCATCAAAGTTGTTATATATATCTCGAAATACTTTATATATTCATTGCTACTTTAAAATTATAGTAATTTTTAGATCCATTACTAGATATTGTTATTTAATCTTTTAGCAAAGAAAAATGTTGCTATATATCAAGTATATGTTTTAATATTTTGTCAATTGAATTTCAATGTAATTTATATTTATTGTAATTTTACATATTTCTTGTATATATTTAAAAAATTTATTCTAAATAAGAATCCACAGACTTCACCAGACTTCCATAGTGGTTCATGGTAAAACCTTAAATTCTGTGATTGTCAGGTCAAGATGATTAAGGGCTGCTATTTAGATCATCTTTATCCTTACTGATTTTCTATCCATATGATACGTCAATTAATGAGAAAGAGGTATAAAAGTTTCCAATAATAATTGGGAATGTGGATACATCTGCTTTCAGTTCTAACATTTTTGCATCATGCATTTGAAATTATGTGTTTATATAGGCATGCACATTTAGGATTGTTACGGCTTCTTAGAAAATTGTCTCCTTTATCATTATGTAATGTTTCCCTTTATCCCTGATTGTCTTTCTTGTTTTTAAATCAGTTTTATCTTGTTAATATTATTTCTGCTTTCTTTGATTAGTTTTATCATGGTATTTATTTCTCCGTCTCTTCATCTTCTTATTTTTAACCTATACCTTCATATTTAAAGTGAATCTTTATATGTAAAGTATTTTTCTTATAGAACTCATGTAGTTGGATTTTTTTTTTAATTCCAATCTGATAATCTCTGTCATTTAACTGATAGGTTTATATCACTTACACTTAATGTGATTATACTGAGATAGTTAGATTGGAATTTTCCATCTTGCTACTTCTTTGTTGGTGTTGCTCACTACTTTCGCTTTTAATTTTTTTATTTCTTTTCTTGCCTTTTCTGGCTTTAATGGAGTATCACTTATGATTCTGTTTAAACTCCTCCCTGAATATCTCATTTATACATTTTGGAAAACATTTTTAAGGTTACTCTTGGATTGAAAATATATATTTTGAAATATGTGTATAATTTTCAAATCATATTATTCACATGTAGTGCAGACATCTTTTAACAGAATAATCATAATTCTTCCCTTTCATCCCTTATGATGTTGTTGCCATTCAGTTAACTTTTACATATGCTATAAACATCCAATACATTGTCACAATTATTGTTTTAAGTTATTTTTAGGGCAATTAAGTATAAATAAATTAAAATTTTATATTTTGCTTCACAAATTCCTTTTCTGGCTATATATGTGATCAGAACACACACACACACACACACACACACAAAGTTTTTGACCTACATAAACTTTCTTCTATTTCAAGAACTTCATTCAGTGTATTTTGTGGAGCTGTTCTATTGGCCATGAAATTCTTCAGTTTTTATTGCCTGAGAAAGATTTTTATCTCTCCTTCACTTTTTAAAAATGGACTTAAAATTTTTAATTTTAGATTTACAGAAAAAATTAGAAGATATTACAAAGAATTTCCATATATCCTATACCAATTCCCCCTTATTATCAACATCTTATAGTAGTATGGTGCAATTCTGTTAGAAGTAAATATTTACAAATATTGATATATTATTACTAAGTAAAGTACATAGTTTATTCAGTTTTTCTTATTTTTTAGCTGTCTTTTTCAGGATCCCATCCAGAATACCACAAAACCTTAATTGTCATATCTTCTTAGGCTTCTTTCGTCTGTGACATTTTTTTAAACTTTCTTTGTTTTTGAGACCTTGATAATTTTAAGGAGTATTAATCAAGTATATTAGAGTATACTCGTTCATTGAAATTTGCTTGAAATTTTTCTCATGATTAGATTGGAATTATAGTATTGGAGAGGATAGCCACTGAGATAAGTGTTACTTTCATTACACTGTATCAAGGGTAGGTACTAACAACGTGACTTATGACTGTTGATGTTGACCTTGATTACCTGGCTGAGGTAGTGATTTCCAGATTTCTCCACTGTGAATTTTCTTTTCTTTTCTTATTCATTGAAAGGATATAATTATGTACAGTCAGCATTTAGGATGTGTTGATTTATGCTACCTATTCTTCTGAGGATAAATTATCTGCGTAAATTATTTGGCATTCTGATACATGGAAGGTTTATCTCCTCCATCCCATCTCCTCTTTAATATTTATTTAATTATTTATTTTTATCAGTATGGATTCATGAATATTTAATTTATACTTTGGATTATAATCCAATTATACTTTATTTGCTTGCTGATTAGTTCAGCTTCGGCCATTTCGAGCTCTTTTAGTTTCTTCTGTGACATACCTCCACCAATGATTATTTTTATTTTTACTTTTTTATCATTGCCTCACTTTCTGACATTATAAGATGTTCCAAACTGGAACATGACTGGAACTATACCCAGTCGTGTTTAAGACAGCATATTTCTATCCCCAGTCTTAGAATCAGTTTTTTCTCCAAGAAGCCAGATCCTCTTTTTAAAGAATGGTATTAAAAACCAAATCTGGGTACTTGGTGTGTTCATCGTTACCAGACAGTTAGTGGTTTTAGGCCCTATCAGTTCACAGTAAAGGAAATATGTGTGTGCATACTGATCCATTAATAAATACATATCTAAATATTTCTGTAAGTAAAGATCTTCATTTATATTACTTTAACATTAATTTATTCTGAGTCTCCAACTCTAATCCATTACCACATGGATCATTCCAGCCTCCCCTGATCATCTATAAATATTCACTCTAAAGGTGACAAACCTAGCTCTCACCATCTGCCATCTGTTTATGTAATTGTTCAATTCCAGTATGTGTATATATATATATTATATATTATATATGTATATATAATATATATTATATATGTATGTTATATATATATATATATTATATATGTATGTTCAACCTTGTTCATCCTTATCCCAATGAGAAACAACTTGGTCAACTTTATCACATTGTATTGAGGGTCCCTACTATTAACCATGCTTATATTTGTGTAACCATTACCTTGTGTATAGTTAGTTTTTCCTTAATTCTTACAAACTCATTCCCAAAGTTAGTCAAGTTAGGACACTTTCCTCTTGCCCCTACAATGTTTGTTTTATATGTTAATAATACCATTAATTTCTTTTATCATAGTCTAAAATTTCTTCATGGAAATCCTCCAGTCTCCCAAAGAGATTTCTTTTTTCAATTTGCATATATTAATTTTCCTTTTCGTGCTATAAAGTTCTATGGGTTTTGACAATTCATTGATACATGATTTTTTTTTTAATGTTTTCAGTCTGTGATTGTTTGAATCACAGATGCAGAACCCACAGTTATGGATGGCCGACTGTATATGATTTGTTTTTTTAGTCTATTGATGTTGTAAATTATGCTAGATGATTTCTAAATGTTGAACCAAACTTGTATATCTGGAATAAATCACATTCAGTCATGAAATAATTTTATTGATACATTGTTGAATTCAGTTTATTAATAATTTGTTGAGGATTTTTGCATCTATGTTCATGAGAGAAATTGGTCTGTACTTTTCCTTTCTTGCATTGTCTCTGTCTAGTTTTGATATCAGGGTTAATTTGGGCTTCATACAATGAAAGTGTTCCTTCTTATATTTTCTGGATGAGTTTGTGAAAAACTGGTATTATTTATTCATTAAATATTTGGTAAAATTTGCCAGTGAAACTATCTGTACTTGACTCTTTCTTTTTTAGAAACTGTTAATTATTGGTTAAATTGCTTTAATAGATATAGCCTTATTCAGATTATATATTTCTCTTTCATGAGATTTGAAGTTTGAATCATTGAAAGAATTGGTCCATTTCATCTAAGTTATCAAGTTTGTGATCAATGAGTTGTTCATTTATTATCATTTTTATGTCCATGTAATCAGTAGTAATGTCCCCTCTTTCATTGATAAGCTGTGTTTTTTCTCTTTTTTTTTTTCCTCTTGCTTAGTCTGATCAGAGAATACAAATTTAACCAATTTATCAATTTCATGGATCTTTTTTAAGAACCAGCTTTTGGTCTCTGGATTCACCTACCTCCTTTTAATAAAAGCTATTGATTTTTAGTTCATTCAGCTTTTTCCTTGTTATGTTTAGACAATTTCCAAGCCTTTTAGATGTTAAACTAAAACCACAAGATTATCTTTAATTTATCATATACCATAATTAGATAATATATTAATATACAATTCTTGTATAATTATAATTAATGTATAGATATTTAAATTATGTTTATTTAAATTAAGAGATGAACATAATTTATGCATATATAACTAGTTTCTTATAAATATTTTTTATAAATATTTTATTATGCCTTTACTATTACTTATTTATAACACTCTTTTCTCATTTATGGTTTTATGTCTCCTTGTAGACTCTTTGAATAACAGTGTATCTAAAAGTTCTCTTCTAATCCTGGAATTATTTCTATTTCTTTCAGTCACAGATTGTATTTTTTAAATCATTTGTTTATTTTTTTCATTTCGTGTATTTTTTATTATTTTTTATAATTAAATTTATTGGGGTGACATTTGTTAATAAGATTATATAGGTTTCAAGTGTATAATTCAATAATACCTCATATGTATATTGCATTATGCATTTACCACTCAAAGTTAAATTTTCTTTAACTTTCATTGATCCAGAACAGTCCATTCATACTGAAGAATGGTGCCTAGAATATGGGAGAGAAGCTCTATATATGTGGGCAAGATCCATTCAATGTCATTCTTAATATTTTTTGTGTATCTGGTCTAAGAGTTGGTTACTTTGCTGGACAGAAAGTAAAAGTTCTTGCCTAGGGTGCATGCAAATTTCTGTAAGATTCATAGTTCTTGGCATTCTCATTATGAAGTAAGGGAGAAAAATTGATAGTTTAACTGCTTTGTGTAATTTCAATTAATTTTTCTGGTTTTCAACCTTATGACTAACCTCTGACTTTCCTAGTGTCTCCAAATCCAAAGCCTTTCAGGATTACTTTGGGCAGGATCACTGACTTCTCCTCTGAAGAAAACTGTGTAAATAATCTAAGCTGCAGCTCTGACAATTTATTTTATCAGTTACTTCTCCTCTATATTCATTTAATGTTCCTGCCATCTTATGAAATCTCTTATGGTGTTTTTTCCCTTTCTAATTATCTCACCATTGTAAACTCATGTATTTTCCAGTTCTATAAAGTTATCTAATGACATCTTAGGGGAAAGGTGGAATAGATAAATGTGTATGCAGGAGGACTAATTTAATTAGAATTCTCACCTGAAATGTTTAAATTTAAAAAATCATATTAATAAGTTATTTTGAAGTATATTAAAGTTGTTATAAAAATATTTATCATATTTTCTTATTAGTCTGTTCAATAAATACTTCAGAGAAAGCCATAGCAAATCAGATTATTTCTCTGTAAACTGTATTGGCTTCCAAAAGAAAGGAATGCATTGATTTTACTTTATTTGTTACAAGATTTGGGGATTTTGTGATTTTTTTGAAGTGGTAATTTTTATATTTTTTCAAGTAAAAATATTTTTAAAAAAGAAAAAAGGAAGAAATATTTATTAAAGCTGTAACTTCAGAAATACAGAAACATTTTATCAAAAAGTCAGATTTAAACTCCTAATAATGACCAGAAAGATATTGTGACACCCTACACATAATCTTTATCCTGGGCTTACGTAGTTTATAGTCTGGTGATGGGAACCAATAGCACAATGTTTGAAAATGATCACACGTCTACAGTTGCTTTTAGTAAGCCTTTTATTATTTTTCATCTTTTGTTGGCTGTGATGGAATTTAATGCAGACTTCCTAACTAAATAACTTACTGAACATGGTAAGATAATGAACTAATTCTTAAGTAGGACACAAAAGTCACTTTTCGATTTATGTTTTTCTTTTTTACAATTGAATATGGCAAAGTAGATTGCTGTGCATGGTGTAGGCTTCTTTTTTTTTTTAAATTCTGCTTTTCATTAGTTTTGAAAACTACTTCTAGAAAGGTACATTTTGTGAATGATAGAACCTTACAGCTATATATGCAGCTTCTCTGTCTTGAGATGTTTTATTCTACAGGAAAGCTGTTGTGGCCTCTAGCTATTCAATTGCCAGTGTATTCACAAAAAAACAGCTATCTCTAAGTATGCAAGCCCTTCAGCATTTAGGTATAAAATGTATATAAATACTGCATAAGCGAAATATTTATTTTTAAAAAGTAGTGCAAATCCCAGTATTGATACCCGTTTTAAATTAATGCACTCCACCGCAGCAACAGTGAGATGTGCATTCAGGATGTTTAGCCTGTAGTCACTCTGTTCGTTTTCCCTGCTAACTCTGATGAAGCAAACAAACACCTCCATATAAATTTACATAAGAACATAAATGATAAAATTTCAACCTACCAGAAAATCTGTCATAAAAGAGGATATTCTATAATTCTTTGTCCAAAACTTGTTCTGGTACTTAAGTGACAACTATAAGAAAAATCAGGCCTATAGCATAGAAATCAAACCTAAGTTTCCTTGAAAGGCTCTAATCAAATTATTTCAAATTATTAGTTATTTGACTGATTATTCTCAATAAGCTGAGCATAAATTATTTATTATATAAATGTAAATTAAGCAACATAGTATGATATCAATTTTCTAAGTCATAATTTCTACTTTTATTAAAATTTATGCTTTGTTGTCCTTCAGGCAACTCATTCTTTCTTTTTTTTTTTTTATTTCTTCTTTATTACCAATGTTTTTGGCTTGTTTTGTATGGCTAGATGAGCTTTTAAATATTTATTCATTGAGGATCTATTCCAAGTATTAGAGAATAATCTAGTTTAGTATTTTGCCTCTCTCTCTCCCTCCTTCTCACATCAATATATATTAGATAGATATAAATATATAGATATAAAAACATGTAGTAATAATATTATTAGTAGGCAATAATAAAATATAAAATAGATTTACATATGCCAAAACACAAAAGTTTTGTTCTTCCTAAAATGACTATGATATAGATAGATACATAAAGACATACAAGCATTCATGCAATCAAGCATATTTGAATATATAATCTGAAAAACCTAAGCATTGTTTTAATATCTGTATTCTAATTTCTTAAATATTAAGAACTTCTGATGAGAATCTAAACAATAGTTAAATGATGAAAGTTTATTTCTTCCCTCTTTTCTAAATTACATTTCTCAGGGTTCTGATCAAGATGGCAGAGTAAGAAAATGCTGTGCTTGCCTCCTCTCACAATACATCAAAATTACAACTAAACTACAAAACAGAAATTATTGGCAGTCACTTGAAGTCTAGCTGAACAAGGTGGTACACACAGAAGAGGCCACCTTGAGATTGATCAGAGGCGCAGAGACACAGAATGATTTGGTCCCACACATGCATGTGGTGCTTAACAATTAGAAGGGATGTCTTAGCTGTGGAGTTGCCCTGGAGGCACAAGGGATCCAGATCCCACACCAGGCTCCCCAGCCCAGGATTACAGTACCAGGAAGAGCAGTCCCCACAACTTCTGGTCGTGGAAACCAGTGGAGATTGTGGATGGGTGAGACAGAGGGTGGCTAGAGTCACTGATGTTCCTCTTGAGGGGCCTGTGCATGGACTTACTCGCTGATAGTACTCACTCACTCTGTGCTCTGACACCGGAACAGCAGCTCAAAAGTCGCCAGGGACAGGCAGGGAGGAACTGAATTGTCTGGCTTCAGGGCAAGGGCTAAAGGGGCAGCTTTTTCCTAGAGAAAAGAGATGATAGAATCCATTGTTTCTTTGTTAAGCTCTGCTCCCTTCCAGCATGTAGATGCAGGCAGCTGACATAGCTGAGTCTCCATCAACCTGAAAAGCACTGATCGCCATAGTGATTTCCTGAGACCCCATCTCACCTAACTTGCTGGCTCATCCAAGCCACTCCCAGTGGATTTTCCATACAAATGGCCTGTTTTGGTTCATACTGTAAACTTTCTTAAACTTTCTCAAGGGTTTGCAAAACCCGAAGAAGCAGCATCTGGCCTTGGCATGCCCCGTACCTCTTACTGAGCAGACCCAAGCCCGTTACTAGCAGTGGCCAGCCTCAGTTTACAACGTGGCCTCTTGAGGCACCTACAAACTCAGTGCAGGTGGTGGCCATCTGCAGATTGCTTGGTGACTATTGCCAGGTGGTTTTGGGCAGGGCATAGGCTGCTGCTGTACTTGGCTTGCAGTGAGACCCCCTCCCAGGAAGCTCTGGGGCTACCATAACCAGTAGCCAGCTTCAGACAGAGCTATCACCTGGGGCTGTATCTGAAGACAACACAGCCAAAAGGCAGACTGAGCTGACACCAGAGCCCTACTAAAGTAAATCATGCACTATAACATCAGCCCCTCACCCCCACCAGTCCTCATAACCAAATCAGCCCAAGAGTCAATCCCTCCCATAGATGTGCAAAGAGCAACCAAAGCTCAACTACAATAGGAAGGTGTACATAATCCATACAAGGGACACACCTGGCTCAGGTACACAGGGAGGACTGTGACACTGGGCCCCACAGGACACCTACTACATAAGGCCATTCTACTTAGATCAGGACACATAGCAGCTCAACCTAATATATTAAAACAAACATAAGCACGCAGTCAAAATGGGGAAACAAAGAAAAATGTCTCAAATGAAAAAACAGAAAAAAGCTCTAGAAAAAGAACTAAACAAAATGAAGACAAGCAATCTACCAAATGTAGAGTTAGTATATGAACTCAGTGAGAACTTTAACAAAGAGAAAGCATAAAAATGTAGATAGAAAATATTAAAAAGAAACAATCAGAAATGAAGAATACAATAATTGAAGGGAAGAATACATTAGAGAGAAGCAACAGTAGATTAGACAAAGCAGAGGACTGAATCAATGGTTTAGATGATAAGGTAGCAGAAAACACATAATCAAAATAGTAACAAGATAAAAGAATCCAAAAAATGAGTATAGTTTAAGGGAACAACATCAAGTATACCAACATTAGCATCATTAGGGTACCAGAGGGAGAATACAGAGAGCAAGGAATTGAAAATCTATTTGAAGAAATTATGACAGAAAACGTCCCTAACAGGCCAAAGGAAATAGACATACAATTCCAGGAAGCATTGAGTCCCAAACAAGATGAACCCAAATAGATCCACACCAACATGCATCCTAATTAAAATGCCAAAGATTAAAGACAAAGAAAGGATCTTAAAAGCAGCAAGAGAAAAGCAGTTAATTAGATACACAAGAACTCCCATAAGACTGTCAACTAATTTCTCAACAGAAACTTTGCAAGTCAGAAGGGGTTGGCAGGAAATATTCAGTGACAAAAAGCAAACACCTACAACCAAAATTACTCTATGCAGCAAAGCTATCATTTAGAATCAAATGACGGATAAAGAGCTTCCCAGACAAGAAAAAGCTACAGGAGTTCATCAACACCCAATTTGTATTACAAGAAATGTTAGAGAGACTTCTTTAAGAAGAAGGAAAAAACAAATTTCATAAATATGAATAATAAAAAGGCAAAAACTACATATATATCAACAATTACTTTAAATGCTAATGGATTAAATGCTCCAATCATAAGATAGGTTGGCTAAATGGTTTTCAACTTTTTCTGATTAACTTTTATTCTCTGACTCTTTTTCTCTATCGTTTTCATAATCCTTTTTACATTTATTTACCACACATGAGTGTAAAACATTTTTAGAATTATATTTATTTTTTCTTCTGAAGAAAATTTTGTATAATCAAGTCAATATGTATACTGAAATCAAAGACAAGTAGGAATATCTATGTGCTCTGCAAAAGTCTTGAAAGAGACTGTTATAAAAGCCACTCTTAAGAAAAGAGTAGTTAGGAGCTAAGTGTGGAGAAAGACTACTCAATTATCTATGGCATTATCTAGAGATTAATGCCACAGAGAGAATTTGACTTAATTGGGAGCCAATATCATGCATGAAATCCAAGATAGAATAAAAAAAATGAGTATGAGGTCAGTGTTTAATAGAACATGAGAGGTAAAATCAAAGGATTATAGATTTTGTACTGGAAAGAGAGAATGTTGCTATGAAACCTCTTCTACATAGTGCTTGGCACCTAGAAGGAAGTAGGTAAATGCTATTTGCAAAAGCCATACTAGCATGAAAAAAATGTATCCATGAACCATAAATTGTGATATTTGTGTAAACTAAATATTTTTAGTAAATTACAATAGAGAACTTAAGATTTTCATAAAGAAATCACTTTCCCTTATCTTCAATGTTAGCAATTTCCTAAACCAGTCTGGTATCAAAAACCTTTGGTTTTTTCCACTGATATTTACTATCTTTAGTCTTTTCCATATTTTATGTTTTGTTAATATTTGATTGGCAGGCAAATTTTTGTTATAGTGTTTTATTTGTTGATTAGAAAGACAAACATTATTGCCATCTTGGATAATGTTTGAATATTTTGTTACCTGGCAAAACAAAAACTAGCATGATTAAATATCACAAGGTACACAAATGTAGATCTGATATATTATTAAGTCTCTGGGGTGCTCACTAATTACATACTTGTAATGACAGAGACAGTGCTTCCTAATTTACATTAAAAGCATTAAACTATTTTCATTATCCTCGTCCTCATCATCGTGCAGAATATTTTAATCTGAATTATATCTAGTTTTATCTCTTCTCTTACTACCAGTAGTTATTTTGGTGACTTCTACAATTATCCACCTCTAAATTGCTTGTATTCCCATTCCAGATAATTCAGAGTTATTTATGAAAAGTGGAATTATAGAATATGATATAGTTTAAATTCTCGTTGAAATAAATTAGATAATGTTATTTTTTTTACTCTCCCACATACTGCATTACAGTTGAAGTGATTGCTGTTAACCATAAGTTTTAAATGCTAACTCTACACATCTAATGAATCTAGGGATTTAAACAGTTTATATAGCAAACTGACATGTTCTTATTAAAAAAAACAGAATTCACAGTTTCTTACTCTCTACTTACTCAAAGGATAAGTTTTACAACTGTGCTATCACCACCAGCTGAGGTAGATTTAAGAGACATGTTTTTTTTTAAGGTATGACTTTTATAATAATTGATGCAAGAGAGACCCCTAGCAGCATCTGCACATGCTGAACGCTTAAATCAATGATAGTGGCTTTATTCCCAACTAACAGAAGTATCTACATTGATTAATTCTTTTTGTCAGCAAAAAAGGGAATTATTACACAAGGGGCACTACTTGACTTTTCCAAATATTCATGAAATGATGTAATGTTTGCAAAAATGTAGAAATGATGCTTCACTTATTCACTTTGCCTTGCCTGGTCAACCTAAATGGATGGAGTCATAGGTGGCAATAAAACACAATGTGAATGGATGTTAGTTATGATGAAATACTACTTGGCTGGGAATCATAATCCTGAAAACCAAAATTCCTGACTATTTGCCTATTCCTGACAGATTTTTTAAAAAGATATGCAGAAAAGGTACATAAGACAAAAATCTTCCTATTTTTTGGAGTAAGACATGATACTCCAATCCTGTCGGCAAATCCTGAGTAGCCCCCAAGTGCAGTTGGCAGAAATGGATTGAGTTGTTTCTGGCTCTCCTGAATCTGGACTCCCAGATTGATTCATGAAGGACATATAATCCCAAGGTAAAAACATAAAGAAGAATGAAAGCAATAAGATACACAGCAGGATCAGTGATATCCCAAATCTTCCCCAGGATGATATTTCTTCCCAGACACTGAAGGGCAGCCTAGAATCTTCTTATCGTACTGTCCACAAGGATGATACAGAGATATTACAAAGAGAGACAAGAGGATGATAATTTTCCATAGAATCTGTGGCCTGATATTTTATATTCCTTGAGTGGACCTTGAGATTTCCAACAAAAGATGGAAGGAAGAAGAAACTTTACACTCTCCCCAGAAGCCAAAATTTCCCCACATTTTCTTTTTTATTTAGAACCCACTGGACTTAAAATTCACACTGTTTTCAATCAGGACTATAGCTATATGTATGAAGGATGGAGCCCAATACAGTCGAGTATCAGAAAGGTCTCACCTAAACCTTCCAGTTATTTTTAATTTATTCTCATTGATCTAAATGTATATCACTTAGAACAATGGCATATATATTTCAGCCATGGATGCCTCTAAAATGAAATATGAGGGGACAATAATTAAGTTTACTTCAAAAATACAAGTTATAGAATGAAATTTTAAACTTCTTGTTCTCATCTTGATTTATGCCAACTTCATGGTCTATCAAAGTTCATTATGTAAGGGTTACATAATGGATACCATGTAAGAACATGATTCCAGCAACATGAAATGCTTTGGATTTATCCCTATCCCATCAATATTGACAGTGGGAACTTCTCACATTTTCAGGTGAACCTATTAATTCTACAGTAAAAATAGTGTATAAGTATATACATACATCTCCCCCATGCAATTTTCTTCTTATTCTTGCTCAGTGCAAGCCAGAGAGGTTTCACTTGGGTGCCTATTTGGAGTCAGCTTCTTTCAATCAGCTTTCATCATCTTCTCTAGAGCTTGTCTCCTTTCACTTTTCCACCACGGAGTTACCCTAACTTTAAGTTTCTCATGAAATCCTTTAGGAGCAAGAAGAGACATAAAAATATAACAATACCAGCTCTCCATAAAAAAAATAGAAAACAAACTAATTTCAAAATTATATTCAGTAACAGTTGTTTATAATAAAAACACCAATTTCTTAGAATTGTTCATCAAATTAATGTTTCTAAAACCTTGGATAATCCAATCTAGAATCATTCAGGATTCTTAGTAATTTTTAGGATCAACTAATAAGGAGACCAGACAAAGAAGGGAGATATGGGTCATCCTGTGTTACTTACTCCCCAGACTCTTGTTTTCCACATTGGACACATATTCTCTGTTTCAAAATAATAGAAAAGGTTTCTATGAGAGGTTCACAGGTTACTACATGCAACAAAGAGATTTTAAGTTATGAAACAGCTATGTCTTCTAACTCAGAGAGTTGTATAGCTAATGTGACATGCTCCGTTAATTATGTGTGTTTACCTAAGCAATTTTAATCCAGGAGTATTAAGATTATGCAATATCTTAATAAGATAGATAATAACTAGTATTATTAATCTATTTACCCAGACATGCAATCATCATGTTTACAAAGAGATTATACCAGATCACCTGTCTTTTTTCCTTTCCTCTAAAGTGTCCCATCACCCATCAATCATGGAAGAAATTAATCACCAGCCAGCTGTAATAACCTTTTCCTGCCTTCTCTACCATCTGACCTTGGTCAATATTTCCTTATTAAAAATTTAAAAGATATTCTAATATATTTTTTTGCTACATTTCCTTCGGCCTTGTACATACTACCAATCTAAATAGCTTATTTACCCCAGGAGATGTCCATTTGCTCCAAATTCCATTGGTAAGATTTAACCCCAATAATTTGCTTTAAATCTTTCCCTAGTCTATTTGAAGAATGAATAGCAACTATCAAGTGTTTTATTCTCACTATATTTTTTCATCTCTTTATTTTTCTTATTAAAATATTTTGATTCATTGGACTGAAGGGCACTCCTGATGATAGAACCAATCTATGTGGATGCAAATATATTTGATTGTCCAATCAGAGACCTTACCGAGTATCAAGCTTTATTCAAGAGGCACAAGCAAAGTAGAGGTCTAAGGCTTCACATATGTCATCCCAGGTCCTGTCTTCCTACATTGGACATGTGATCTCTGTCTTAGAGTAACAGATGAGCTATCTACTGTGCTTTATTAATCATCTCACACAGCAAGCAGTATTTAATTTATGAAATATCTCCACTCTATATACCAAAAAGTATATTAAAACTCATATTTATCTTAGACTTTATTTCATTAAGGTGCTGATAGTCTCTCAAAATCGAAGGATGAAAAATTGACCACCTATTCAAACCACCTTCTTTCTATGAGATTGTAATCTGAAACACACTTGCATAATTGCAGAATTTTTAATATATTTTCTAAATCTAGTTTCATTAGTTTTCTCTTTCTTAATTTCCATGTACATATAAATCTATAAACATGCATATATGTTAAGGACATTAAGATATGTATATATAAGATATGTAATGTACATTTGTATATATTTAATCTTTTAAAAAATTCTCTACCTTGGTCCTCATGTGTGCAACCCCAGAGTAAACAGAAAATGAGCTTCACTTTGGGACTATCTACAATTTTGCAAGTCTCCCACATTCATAAGAACAAACTCTCCACGTGAACTTTATGTAAATTTCCCCCACTCCCAATTATCTGCTATTTACTCAGTATTTCTCTATCTCCAGCACTGTCCCAAACTGTCTTTTTTTATCCCGATGCTACCATTTATTTTCCAGGATCTGGTTCCTTAGGCCTTTAAATACTATCTCCATGGAGACTAAACCTTGTAATCTGCCTTAAAAGATGTAAAAGTAGTTGTTAGTCTTGCTGTTTCTAAGCCTATGCTCTCAGTTTCCCAAAACAAGTCCCGTCAAGTGATACTTTCAAAAAACATCTCCTTCTGAGTGGCAATTACTATTCCAGTGACTACACAGACTTTCCTTTTCCTGACCTCATTTGGCAAACTTCACAACATCAATATCAGAATAAATTTAACTTATTATTTCTTTACCTCAGCAGTAAGATTCCATTTCCCTTTCACTCTCCCCTCCCCATACTTACAGGTATTTTTCTTTATCATTGTTATTTTTTTAATAAGTAAAGCACTATCACGATTCCAAAGACTCAAAAGAACAAACTCAATGGCACCACAATTGTGTGGAATGGGATAATGAAGAACTGGGTTTAAGGGGCAAGTGGTATCACCCATATGGTACCCAACAGGGAAGCCTCTGATGTCTCCAAGAAAACAACATCAGAAGGAGAGAGAGAGAGAGAGAACATTAGATCATCTGCCCAACCAAATGACTCTAATGCTGGATTCACCACTAAGTGCCATGTAGAACTGATGGGTGGAAGATAAATGATGGCAAATCAGGTTCAAAGTTGTGATTATTGCACAGGACTGAGCGTTTTAATATCTGAATTGAGAATGTTTTTGTAATTGAGCAGTTTCTTAAGAGTAAGCAGATAAATAGAGAATTCTTGAGACCGGCCCAAGTTTTATCTGACAGCAAGAGAAGATGTTCTCCCCTTAAATAGATTTTTAAATGAGAAATAGAAGGCAAAATTTAATTTCGTTAAGATCACATGAAGAGTAGCTTGTTCAATAAGCTGGTTTCGTTGCTAATGGTACATATCTATTAATTTTCTTGAAAGAGATCTTATTAATATATAAACATCATAAAGGCAAACACACTGAGTATCAGCCATCTGTATACTGGTTTAAATGTGGCCCTAGTAATAACAAAAATCTTTAGTAAACATGATAGGTATCTATAATTTGAAGATCATTTCTCACTCTCTGTCCATTGAGAACACATTACATATAATTAGATGTATGTCAACATATTTACCAAGCCTATTTTTTAGTTTAATGTTAATTAATCTATTTCATAGAAAGAAAAAGTGAAGCATAATGTGAATGAACTGTTTATCTATCATACTTCAAAAGTAATAGGCATAAACTCAAGAAAATCAAATTTCAGGCCATAATCTTAATGAGTAGATAAAGATGTATCAGCATGATCCAGGAACCTCTGGGCATCCAGCAAATTGGCCATATGCTAATTTTTCTGTCAGAGCCATTTCCAGAAGCTAAAATGTAGCTCGACTGGGAAATACTTGTGCTGTGCTCCCACAAGCCTGGTATATTTGTGCTTTCTAGACATCTGGAGACAGAGTAAATCAGACCCAAGAGGAATTTCTACGACTCACTGTAAATAGTAAGTCTCATTTTATAAATTACAGGTTATCAAGCAGGTAGCCGATCTCTAGGGCCCCTTTTCTGCCTTCATGTTATTCATTTTACAAAAGCCCGTGGAAATGTTAAGAATACACTATGAGTGATCCCCAAACACACTAGGAAAGGCTTTTTAGAAAAGACTTTAGAGTTAGACTTTTAAAAATTGCAGAATTTTATAGAGAAACAGAGAATGAGAAAAAGAAAGATACTCCAGGCAGAGGGAATAGTACTATCCACTATCAAAAACATGAAGCTCACCTTACATACTTAGGAGGACAGGTTTGCTGATGCAGGAGGAGCCTAGATCTCCTGGCTTGGCTCCTGTTTCCTTTTCCTACAACTTCAAGCTGCTTCTGGGCTTAAGGTTTCTGTAGGCTGGGAGCTACCAAGAGTTGAAAATTAATTAAGTTCAGTCCCCTGGAGATCAATTACGGTTCTCCAGAGTGTCCTTGAAAGAGTCTTGGAAAAGTCTCAGTATTGAGATTCAAAGTGGAGGAGTATCTCTGGGCCTCGAGGATTGTACCCCAGAGTCATCTATCAGTCTGTTACCATCTCCCAGTAACTGACTGCAGAGGAAGAAAGTAATTGAATGCCCACAGGGAACCACCTTCTGAAATTTCATTGTTGATAAGCATCTAATTCTTTGCTGTTAATCAGAAGAAAAGAAAATCAGACCACAGGGAAAACCACAAATGAGAGTCTCTAGTATTATGATAAACTCTTCTATCCATATATAGAAGAGTTTTGCGCTATATGAGAATAATTGATATTGACTTCCTTAATTTCAATTTTTTTAATATTCTTCATTCTCTCAATATCTCCTTAGACTTATAGCACATATATCTTATAAAATCATCACTGCATTTGTTTATTTTCTCTTATAACAAAATAGATTTAGAAATTTTACTCTCTAGAATATATATTTTGATTGGCATGTTTTCCTATTTCTGAAAGTTATTTTCTACTGTTTTTAAAGTGTTGACTTTATAATTTTCATGAAAATCATGAAAAAAGAACAAATGTAAAACTGCATGTCTCTTATTCAGAATAAGTTTCAATGTATAAAAACTCACGTTGCATCTATTTTATACAAGAAATATTATATTTTTAGTAAAATAGTAAGGATAGCAATAGGTCAATTTTATTCTACTTCTGCAAATATAAAATATACTAATAGAACTAAAATTGAGTATTTCATGTTGCTGATTTTATCTTTGCCATTGAAATACGTAAATTTTACTTTCTGTATATTCTATTTTTGTCCTTCACTTTCTTCCTTCAACATTTTCATAAATAATATTAATTTTTATCCACGTTTTTGTTTGATCTCTTGGATGTGCTTAAGATTTTATCTATAAATCTATTCTTTATCTTATAACAATGGAATGTAAAATTTTCTGAAAATGGTAATAGAATCAATTCAATGACTTTATAATTTAAATACTGATGAGAGACTATAACAGTTTAATTTTCAATATACTCTCTTTTTAAAGACTTTTTTAAAATTAATTTAACTGTGAAATATAATGAATCTTTAGCCATTGGAAATAATGTTTTTCTTTAACAATACACATATCTTTTGCCACAAATACAATTTCTTTAAAAGTCTATGAATTAATATAAATAAGATGAATTAAATTTACCAAGCATAAAACAATTTTTCTATGGAGTTAATTTTATATACTATATCAGGTAGGAATTTCATCCAGTTGTTATTAAGAGATATCCTAAAACAGCAGTTTCAATTATATTATAATAAGGATTGATTATTTCTCATAAACAAAGAAAAAAAGATAGTCACGCTCTTTAAGCTCTGTCATGTTTATAGTCTGACTCTCATTCTTATTATCTCAAAAAGACTGCCAGGTATTGGACATTATATACTTATTTCAAGCTAAATAAAAAAGAAAAATAAAAGTTTATAAATATGTATGTAAAATGAAACATTTTGCTTTAAAAAGCCACTCCTGAATATCATCTACTTCTACTTACATTTCATGATTTAGGATTGTTTCATTTAACCACAGATAATCATAAGGAAAACTAGGAAATATATTCTTTTTAGCTAGGTACACTGCTATCCTTAATGAAAGCATGTTGTATCAGCAAGCATAAGAGGTAGATATATATCAGATGGATAATCAAATGTGTTTTTTCTCCACATTTATCATATTTGCCCTTAAATTGATAATTCACAGTTGAGTTATACAATATAGGAAGAATGTTGGCTGGACTTTCCACTCCAAAAAAGATAATAAGAATAAATTTAAATACTTATATAACATCTTACGAGTTGTGTTACAGGAGCAAGATGATTAAGAATTTGAAATTTGGGTCAGTCAAACTGGTTTCATTCCTTACATTATCACTTATAAACTGTAACTTCGACAGGTTTTTAACTTGTCATTCAGTTTCTTCATCTGCAATATGTGATAATAAGTTGGCTACCATATAAAGTAACATAAGCTTTATATAAGTTAAATTATGGAAAATGCCAGGACAGTTTCTGGCATAAATAAAGCTTAGCTGTTATATAACAAAATAATTAAGAAATTTGCAAATTATAACTGAGCTATGTTAAACTATAGAAATGATACTCTCCTTGAAAATATAAATTCCTGCTTCAGGAATATTACAAGAATGCTCTGATATTATTTTTTTCTATAATTCCATAAATCTTGTGGATTTGCTTAAGATATTCTATTAAAATGGCAGTCAAAGAACACTTAATAGAGGAGGGGGTGAGGTTAGATGGGGGGAGGAGGAAAGAAAAATAATTTAAATCATTTCTTCAATTAAAAAATAAAAAGTAAGAAACACTTCATAATTGAAAATGGCATGTGTTAATTTTTTTTAACTTGGCATTTTAACTACTTCGAGTATAGTGATGATGTTTGAAAATCAAGTAAAGGCTTGAGTACTGTAATACTTTCTGATCTATTGTAAATTGGGACAAAATAAAAATCTATTTTACAATTTCTGTCTCTCTACAATAGAAGAATGTTGGAACACGTGGATGTGATACAATCAATTTTGTCTAAAATTTGAATGGAAGATAAATGCTGAATGATGAGTGCACATGCCCAATGACATATGCAAGATATAAAGAATGTGTCCAGAATAAAGAAGTGAGGAGGATCCTGCAGTCTATTCTGACCGAATCCCTTTTTGGTCCTGAAACACCCTTCTGCCATCACTTTTGAAAGACCACAGAAAATTACTTATTTCAGTATTCCTGGGTTCACAGTATCTAGAAAGACTCCATTTACTAAGGGTAAAAGATTGTAGAAATAGAGATATTTTCCTTGTTTTGTGCCCATATATTAAACTCAATATTACTGAAAATGAGATATTCAGAAATGAAAATTAGAGATCTGCATCTGTCATTGACTTTGGACAAATACCTGAAAATTATCTGTATTTCAAGTTCTTATGTCTGGAGATAATAGCGTGTCAACTTTATGACTCAGAGTTGCTGTGATTAGAAACAAGAAAATTAAGATAGTTGTCATTTGGATATTCCATAGCATTCAGTGTCATTCAAAGGCTAGTGTGTCCTTAGCCTTTGAATGTCATCAACAAGACCAAAAATATAGTTATAAATACCAAATCAGTATATAAACAAAACAAAAGGAAAAATGGGGGTACACAGAATAAAATGAGAAAAGGAAATGTGACTAGTCTTTTGCAAAGAAGAATACACAAAACATAAAATACGAAAAAGACTAAAGATAATAAATATCATTTCATGTGATTTATACAAATATCAGAAAATTAGAAGCTTGTATTCTTATAATACATACTTCAGGTTTTAATTTTTATATTATATTAATACATATATTTTGTAAAATTTCTTTTACCTTAAGCAGTTTTCCTAGTGGAAAAAAAAAATTCCGGAAGTTAAGAACTTGAGCTTTTTTGGTTATAAATCAAAGTTTCATATAGTTATGCTATCACAAATAAAAAGTATTAAACTGGTAAATGTGTTTTACTGGAGTTCATACATATCACTGGAGAATAATAAAACTAATATTTCAGGGCATTTATTTGAAATACTACACTTATAGAGACTTTCTGTTAAATGTGACAAATTTCAAATATACAAACTTTACAAGGGAAGCTCTGATACTTCTGAGTGTTTGTGATATAAGCATTTTTATAAATGTCACAGTTATTTATTCTATAAACACTCTTTATTTCTTTACTGACAAAGTAATTTCCATGCCAAAGTAGATAGATTCCTAAAGTTACCTTAGAATCTGCCATGTCCTGGTTCCTTAAACCCAACAGTCGGATATACTCTGTTTATTAACTGTGCTTACTAATTATATCTCTGTTAATTTGTTGGTATTTTATTAAGCAGGTAATTGATTTCCTCTCTTTTAAACAATCTTACTGCTTTCCTTTTTCAGGCTATAGCCTTTCTGCTCTTCTGAATGTCCTAAATTTCATCACAACTTTTACCTCAACATTACCACCTCCTTTTATTTTACATTCTACTTTCAATTTAAAAATTCTAACTTTAGTTTTCACCACCCTAAATGGTCATGTTTCCTCAGTGGAAAGATCTGATCTCTCTCTGTCAGGCTGTTTAGTTCTAACTTATCACAACCTATCCACAATTCTCTATGCTATGAAGCTACACTTTTGTGGACCTTGAAATCAGTTACTACTTCAATAAGAGGTTGCTGTTTTCCCCAAGAAAGCTCATCTCCAGATGCTTCTGACCTAAGAGATTTCTAACCCTCTTACTTAACCTAATTATCTCTTTAAGGTATCAGTTGCTTATATAATTAGACTTGAATATTATTTTGTATCTTTTTTTTTCTCAAATAGTTTTCAAAAAGAACAATCCTCTGAATGAGGTTAATCAATCTATTTTGAATGACTTGTATAATAATTTAGAATAATTTGAATTCAATTGAAAGAAAAATTTTAGTCGATGACTTAAACACTGACTTTAAAGGAGTTCATTAGTATAGGTACATCTTTTATTATAGACAAAGGATCCTTGAGGAAATGGACGACTTGTGGAAGAGATAAATATACATGAACTATGATATGCTTATGAATACTTGGTTAGGTATTGATCATAATAAGGAAACATTAACTGTAAAACATGATGACTATAGTTAATAATTGATAACAATATGTCTTATAATTGAAATTTGCTAAGAGGGTAGAATTTAAATGTTCTCACAAAAGGAAAGAAGGAAGTAAAGAAGGAAGGAAGGAACAGAGAAAGGAAGGAAGGAAAGAAAAGGAAGAAAATTAAAGAAAAAAGGAAAGGAAAAGAAAAAGGACGAAAGGAAAAAAGAAAGGGAGAAAGAAAAAATAAGTATGTGAGATAAAGGATGTGTTAATCAGATGGGGGAATCTTTTCACGATACATACATATATCAAATCGTCAATGTTTATACTTTAAGTATCTTACAATTTCATCATCTTAAATCAGTAATCAATCAATAATACCAATAAAGCTGAAAAAATTCATAATTCAACATTTAAAACCTCAATCAATTTGTTTTTTCAAATTAACACACCTGTATTTGTTTCAAATTTACTACATTTTCCAGAGACTTTTACTACACATTTTTTCTGTTGCCTAGAAGTCTAAACAGACATGATTATGCACATGTCTTGTGAAACAACAACACAAAGATAAAAAATATTAATGTATCAGAGAGAAAACACACATCAGATCTAAGGTAATCAAATGTAAAATTCAATAAGTTCAATAATTGTTTATCACCTATCAAAATAGTAAATCTCTATAAGAAAAGCTTCAGCAGAATTGTGAAAAATGTTGAAAGATTCCAGGGAATCAGCAAAAAGACTATCAGAGAGCCCAGGCCTAGAGTAGGACAGGGCTAGAAATCACTGCCTCTTAAATTGCTGCTGTTCTTCAGACCAGATGAGTAACAAAGCCTTACATAGTGCTGCCTCTGTATGCTAGGCAAAGATAAACCTGCAGTCAAAAGGACCCCTTTTGTCATGCATGTTTTCAATGACCCCAAGTTTTCCTCATTTAAATTGAGCAGAAGAGCTGAGTCATTCAAAAGCACAGTCTCAGCCTCCAGCACCGACCTATTTCAATTATCAACATTTCAACAGGATCCAGAGTGGTGCATTTGTGGAGTACCGGGAGAATGACGAAGAGCAAGCACTGTGGAGCCAGACTACCTGGGTTCAAGAGGCCTTTCCACCTCCCAGATTGGTGACTTAGGCAAGTTACCTAACATATATGCTTTGTTTTCCTCGTCTAAAAAACGGAGAAAATAGTAGTCTTTCAGGGTTGGCTTTAAGACTAAAGAAGTTCATTCATGAAATGCTCTTAGAGTGGACCTGAAATGTAATAAATGTATGAGAATGTTTGTTATTATTATTTTTAGTCCTGTTCAAACTGTGAGGATATATTATTTTATTTTAGGAAGAATAAAAGAAAACATGGACTAGCTAGAGTTTGGAGGTTGAAATGAGGTGGCAATTAATATAAAAGAGTCTATGCTCACTTCCTGCTTTGTGTGTCTGGAGCTGATCTGATTTGGAACAGTGATGTGCAATTTTTTTATATAGTTGAATGAGTAATTGCACATCAACATCCTGTCCCCTTACCGAACATCTCAAACATCCTTTATTATTATCAATTAAGATGATGAAAACATATTATATAAAAACTTAAAAAAAGAAAACATCCATAATTGAATTATGGTAGCAATTACTTTATTTTTATTGTTGCATTTACAGTTAGAAACAAGCTTTAAAGAAATGTAATTGAAGCAGTGAGTAAATGTTGATAGGATTCATTTGCCAACTGACAGGGTGCTCATCCATATAAAATATGTAAGTCCCAACATTATGGGAGTTCATTCTGAATGATCCAGTGCAGTGGGTATATTTTCACAACTTTGTGTTCACAGTATATTTAGTTGTAGATAAGATAGCAACAGATGCTAATGAAAAATTTTCATCCCTCGTTAGGGTATTTATATTCTCATAGCCCTGCTTGTGTAATTGGTTATTTGATATTGTTCTCTAAATTCTATAGCAAGATATCTAGTCATTTGACTAACAAATTGAAAAACAATGCAAATATTTTTAGAGGTACAATATATGATTTTAGTTTTGAGTATTTGGAGCTAATTTTACACAGGAAATAAAAAAGAATATAGATATTTTTGACTTGTCTATTAGACTTCTACATTTATTGACCTCAATGTTCTAGGGACACAGTAATGAGCTTTATAAACCAGAATAGTAGAATAACATGTTTGAATGTAAATTCAGTGTAGTATACTCTCTTTTTACTGTTTCTTTGTTTTGTTTTGGCATTTTTGATACCAACAAAAAAATCCTTTACTTTAAATGTTTTTCACTGTAGATTCAATTACATACATAAATATTTACATTTTATTTCACTATGATACAATTATTCCCCAAACCTTATAAATCCCTATAATAAAGTAAGTATTTCCATTTTTATTAATATTGAATAAAGAATAGGAAGAAACATTCCTATGTAGGTTTTCTTAAGTACAACTTGTTCTAAAAAAAAATGTGATTATAGTATACTAAAACTCTTTAAAATAGTGCAAGTCATTTGACAAATGAAAAAGATGGCTGGGTTCACCCATCCTTATGAAAAAGTTAAATTGAGTTAAATTCTGTAATAAATAAATTCAAATATTGTTTGCAACCATGAATACAAAAATGCTCAAAATGCAGAGAAAAAAATTGTGAGAGTATGCTTGAACAATTTGACCTATTCAATTTTAATAGGCTATTTAGAACAAATGTGCACTAAAACAATAAAACAGTAAGTGCAAGAAGTATGAAGATTAAAATTCAAAGTTTAAAAAATGCTTGAAACATGAATACTTTTTTCTCTGGAATAAACAAAAGAAACGTTTACTATAACTATTGAATGTGTCAAGAAATATGACTAGATATATGAATGTACTTGCATATCATGTGTTGTGAATTCAGCCTTCAGAGAAAATCACCAAGGGGTTTGACTTTGGGAGAATAGTGAAGGGTTTTGGATTATTTGTGCATTCACATAGAGAGCTTTTTTTCTCTCCTTTCTTTGAATACAGATATAAGTTAAATTAAAATGAAATCTGAGGACTATTAGAAATATATAGTAAACACTGTCATTCTGAAGATTCTTATTGATGGCAGCTTATTGTAAGATGATTATATCTTCATATTAGTAGGATCATTCCTAGAGAAAGCCATTGACTATAATGTTTAAAACATGCTTTCCATGTTTTTTATAGTTATAATATTCAAAGAAAGAACATCTTTAGGATAAAAAACTAAACTTCAAAGGCAAAAAATTTGTTAGAACCGAACAGAAGTATTTGGGGATGTAAATGACTACTATATGTTTTTTATATAATATACTCTTTTTCCCTCACATTAAGGCAGTTATAGACGTAAAGAAGTTACTTAAAAATACACAATAAAAACTTCTCAAACAAAATAGTTTGAATTAAAATTGAATTGCCTAGACTCCTAATAGCTGTATCAAACCATAAAGCTTGGTTTTTAAATATATTTTTCTATGACCACAAAGCCTTGGGAAATTTGACATATTTATAAATAAATTTATTCAAAGATAAAAAATGATTCAATAACTAAAATTTCTACATGTACAATCATTTTGTATTGATTTGAAATCATACATAATTATATATTTTAAAAATACTTCTCGTTTCAAAATTATATAATTATGATGAATTAACGGCAACATTCTACAACATAAAATTTTTTTAAAACTTTTTTGTATGTAGTCGTATTGCTACATCCTGAATTTCATTTATTTGTAGATTCTATATATAAGAACTCAGGAATTTATCCACAAATGGATTAGACACAGAGTAGGTACTTAAGGTTACTAATAAATATTATTATTATTTAAGTCATTTTAAAACCTGAATTAAATTGATCTTAAGAAGATCTAGTTAGATTTGCTAACATGGGCTGTTACTGTAATCTAATAAAAATATAAATATTAAATATTGAATAAAAATATTGAACTGCAGTAACAGCCAGTGGCTAACATTTTAGTAAAGTCATAAAGGAGGTAAAGAAACGCACAAGAAATATCTGGGAATAGATCATCTAAAGTAAAGGAAACAGCATTTTTCAAAGTTCCTGAGGAAGAAGCTTGCCATACCCATTGTAGTAGCTATGGCCAGAGAGGAGGCAGCAAAAAAGTACATGAGAAGGGATGAGGCCAGAAATGTGACAAGACAGTAGGTCACTCTGAGAACAGTGGCTTCTACCCTGTAAGATATGGTAGACAGTATGTTATACTACTTGCATTTTCAAGGCCTTGTTGTCCCTGAGGGAAAAATAGACTATGAGAGCATAAAAGTGGAGTCCGAATAACCAGTTCAGAAGAGATTGCAGTAATCCAAGATATGGCGACTGTTGGTACCTGAGTGGAAGTGGCGGAAGTGATAAGACATGGTCAGATACTGGCTATAGTTTAAAAGTAGGGCCAAGAAAACTTACTGAAGGATTGGGAGTGTTGAGTTTATTATGTTTATAAAACAATACTTTTAATAGTGGAAGTCTTCTGATTTTAGATCCTTCTTTCTTAACATGGATTTTCATACAAATTATCTTTCATGGTTCTTCTGCTAAAATGACATGATCGTTATGAATCAATAACTGAGAAAAACCACTACAGTTCCACATGACAGCTGCCTCCCAAATAAGAAATGTGAATATTATCCACAGCAGGATTGTAACCACAAGCAGAAGAAAATTAGACAAAATAAATTGAAAACTGGTACATTTGAAGTATAACTTTAAAACTAATTATTGTTATTAAGGCACCTAATTTTCTGTACTTTCTCTTTCTCTAGTCGTTCTAGCTAATTTTACTGTGCATTCTATTTTAGCCTTCCACTAGGGTGTTGCCATATCTTTCCCTCTGGGAAAGATATAAAGATATTTATTTCTTGAATTTACTTACTTAATGAACTTTCTCTTTTTTATGGGTTATACCTGTTTTACCTATCAGACAGGTCTATTTTAAAATCTCTCTCCCACAATTTTCTTTCATACAATGATTCATAAATCAGCATTTATTTATTCAACTAATTGAAAATATCATTTTACTATTGAGTTTGTTAGTGTTTGATATTTAAGAAATTTTATACAATGTTATATATTAAACTTAATGCTATATTTCCTAATAATTCTAATTGAATTAGATATCTCTAAGGTCCCTTTCACATTAATTTAATAATTTCCTGACTTTAATTGCCTAAATTTTGATTTTCCTTTGCTACTTGATAAAGATCAAAGACTGGGCAAAATCGAACAGCTAATGATATCTGTAAAAGTAATATATATGGCCAGATTACTGAATACCATGCTTCGCTGATGTCAAGCCATTCTGCCACAAAGAACATTTCTGAGACTTCTAAAGTTAAATATTGATCCACACAGAGAACTTAACACTTTTTGTCCTTATTATCTCAGTAGATAGCCATAGACTCTTCATTGTCTCCATAGTACTTGTACCCACCATATATCTTAGCTGTGTACTTATTTGTCTGCCATGTATGTTCCTCATATATAGTTCTTGAATTCCTTTTGTCTTGTAACCTAGCAGTTTGGCTTGTAGCACTTGCTTAATGAATGTTCATTAAATGGTCGGAGGGACATTACTGAAGGAGAGCTACAAGGCAGCAGGGCACCCTACATTGCTACAAGAAGGGTCCGATCACATAGTGACAATTTTCCCATCTTACCTCCGTCTATCTTTGGGCATTCCTACTTTTCAGTTGCCATTTGTGATTTTTCTATTATTAATGCTTAATTCTAAATAATCGTGAGTACTTTGTGAGATCACATGATCTGGCTTAGCCTCCTAGAAATGGAAATGCAAGAAAAAAGCAATTAGGATCCTCATGTGTATAAATGTGTATTTAATAACTATTTGTATTTTATATATACATATATATGAGAAAAGAATTTACTATTTATCTCCAAAAATTTATTATAACGCATAAGTAGTCTGAACCCTTAAAGAGAACAGTTGACACTTTGAAAGACATAATTAACCACGCAAATCCTAAAAATTATACAACAATTTTACACTTACAGGAGTGAGAGAGACAATCTCCTTTGGGTACAGAACATCTCTTGAAAACAAGTGTTTGGTCAGTCTCTAAATGTGGATTTATTTCTGCAACATAATTTTAAACAATGAAAATTACTATGGAAAATATATTCACAAGCAAAAAAAAAAATTCTTAAAGTCATTAGTGTCACAAAAAAACAGAAAAGCATTTCAAGGGGGAGGAGAGAGAGAGAGAGAGAGAGTGTGGTGTGTGTGTGTGTGTGTGTGTGTGTGTGTGTGTGTTTGTGTGTGAAATCACTGAAGACCTGTCAAAAAATGTTTAAGAATCACATTTCAAATTATACTACATTCATTAAACTTGAAGGGATAAAATGTGAGTGGATTTATTTATTTGTATTTTAATGCTCACATTTGTTTGTATCTCTTTAATTGGATATTCTTTCTCTTTTACACTTTTTAGTCAATACAGCATCAGTAGAAATCAAATAACTAAATGATGTGCTGGGATGTCTCTATGCATGAAAGAACCGTAACCTGCTCATGGTAATGTGGCTCATTTAAATTTCTCCACAATCAATACCTGTGGGAAAAGGGAACAAGTCAATTGAGAAAGAAAATTAGAAAAATATATGAAAAACTTAGAAAAGTAGGAAAATAAGATATTGGAGGTAGGGGGAAAGCTAAAAGATTAATGATCCTGAAGAAAATGTATACATCTAGTTCTGAGTAACTGTGTCATTATTAAAATAAACTGTATGGACTGTATAGAGTAAGTACATCACCAAGAAGAAATTTAAGAGGGTATTAAAGACAAAGCAAAAGTTCACAATGTTTCTGAAACTGTATACAGAATTCTGGGCTAGTAGTCCACATTGTGCCTAGGTTGGCACTGGTAATCTTGAAAACCGTGTGATTCTAATTTGTTTTGGGAATCACAAATAAACACTTCTTTTAGAGGAATACTACATTTTTAAATTACCTAGATGAGTAAAGAACACTTAGCATTATATAATTCATTGATTTTGATTTTACTTGGCTTCCAGAAATTCTGGAACCAGCATTCTGTTAATGACAAGAAACCTTCCTTTTAAAGGGGAACAAATGTATATACCAATATTTATAAATCTGTTCACTATACCCTTACAATTATATCTATATTATTAGCTTAAACAAAACATGCATTTACCGTATTCATATCACTTTGATTTTACCAAACTTATTTTGGGGTTAATATACCATAACAGCAGATGAGATGGTATTGTACAGAATTATGTGGGAAAAAAATCTAGTTTTCTGTCCTTTCTGGACTGTACCAAAAGCATTTAAAAATACTCAGGACTTCAATATTGCTATAGAAAGCTCAAATTTCTTTGATTCAAAATATCATTATCAAGAAAAAAGCCAGAATTCATAATCCTTGGGGCCAATGCACATTCAGGCTAATCACATTCAGTACTTTTGAGGTCAGAATTTATATCTGAGTCTGAATCAATATTAATATTCCTTCTCGGCACTTGGTAGATGAAAAATGTTTTTTGCAAGGGAAGAGTTTCTATTACTTTTATTAAATAGTAGTTAGTTCGCTGCACTTTCCTTAGATTTAAAAAAGATATTGTAGAAATGGCTATGCTTATAGTTTCAGAAGTTGCAAGAAGTGCTTTTGAGAAATGATATTTTAACTTTATGGGATTCTATGACTTCACAATAATAGTATTTTCACTCAGTTCAATATGCTTCTTCCTTAAAAATCTAAAAGTGTTAAAGTATACTAGCTCACTGGTCTTCATAACAATCTCATTAGGTCTGAATAGATTCCTATTTGATAAATCTTTGAAGAACCTGCTTCAGATGAAGCAGACTTATTGTTCTCCAAAGCATAGATTAATTCAATCCTCGACCAATCTCCTTTATGAGAATGGGAGCCCGTGAATCACTTTTTCTATATCTAAGTTCAGAGATAGAACTTCTTCCTTTACTTATATGGATTTTCCCTCCCAAGGAATAATCATCACAGGGTCGGGAGGCAGACAAGGTAAGTTGCACAGGGAATAGTCCTGCCCATTTTACCATACTCTTCCCCAATTTGCCCGTCACATTTCTTACCCTTTTTAAGAGTATACTGTTTTGCCAATAAAAGGAGAGAAAATTGAGAAAGGGAGAAATGTCAGAGAATTATTTTTTCCTACCCTCTTGAGCTAAAGATCATTTTCAGCTAAGATAATTTTAGAAACATTAAAAAAATTTTGGTGTATGAAAAAACATCTAAGAAGCATATTAGAACAATCACACACTCCTTGTTGTGCATCAGGCAATACAGTATATTAATTTCCTTGTTCGAAAAACCTCTCCAGTTGTGTCTTATTGGAGAACATACAGTTATTTACAAATTATTTATGTTCCTGAATGTTCACAGCTGTCACACCAGTCACCCCATGGCATATAAAATAACTGGTTCTTTTAAGACACACTTAGCAGCTGCTGCTGTATCTAAGAGCATATAAAGAAGATAAGACTACTTCACAAATAAGGGAAACTCAGCAGTTGAGTGACAGATCTGTATTTCATGAACTAGCACAGTCTAAATGTCACTTATAAAGGATTTACTTTTGCAAAACAGAGTCAAATTTTACTTTTTACTCTCTAAAAAAATAAACAACTATAACAAAGTAATAGCAGGTTGTGTAATTATTATGAACTCATAACATCAAATGTTGGATTCCTCTTTTGGACTGTTTAAATTTCATGAACTATATTTTAAATTTCATAGAGAATAAAAACAAATAAACAAAAATGTTGTTTTTGGTCTCTTGGTAAAAATTTGATTATTCATCAGCTAAATGGCCTTACCTGCCAAAGAATCTTATGTCCTCATTTGTTTTGCCTCCTACTTTACCCCTCAGGAAATGTTTATAGCAAGAAGAAAAAAGTCATAAGACCTTTGAGAGTTATTCTATTCTATTGCTTGTTGCTAAATTTTAACCATATTTAGTTTTTGCTCCTGTGGCTTAAAGTTCTGCCTCTTGCCCTAGTTTTCCAATTTCAATCCAGTCCCATTATAACAGATCCCTATGCTCAAAGTGAGATAGTGTCTTTTTGCTTGATTCAGTAGAGTAACCTTTTTATTTCTCACATCATCCATCTGTATCTGGACCTCAGGATAGGTCCCCTACTCCATAGCAATTGTACTCACAATCTTAAAGTAAATCATTTGGAACAACATACCTGGGAATTATGTCAGATATACTTTTCAGTGCATATATTTTCCCTTGGGATAGTTTATGTAATGCAAGAGCAGAAACAAATTGAGTAAGTCTATTTAATAGAGACTCTGAAAGCTCTGCCTTGCTATCATTGAAGACGAGAGCTGTCAAGAAACAAGCACTGAAAAGATGCATGCTGCTCTCTGCTCAGTGATGTAAGCAGAACAATCTTGGACAGAAGGACCAATATTAGACCATAGAATAGTTAGCACGAAATGGTGAAACGATTAATTCCTCAGATGCTAACTCAATGTCACAAAGGAAAAAGGAAGGAAAACAATAGAGCTATAACAATCTTGTAAACATTATGTAGATAATAGATTAATAAAGAGTAAGAAAAATGAAAAAGAGAAATACTTTCAATTCACCTCATGCTAAATGTGATTGGAAATAGCATAGCATTGCAAAATTGTTTTTATTTTATTTTTTTAATTTTTGTAATGGAAGGAAAGTTGGTATTTTTATGCTGCCATCTCAAGTCTATCATTTACTTTCTTTCCCAGACACCAGGCTGACATAAAGTGTAAATTGCAGGAATAGAGATGGTTTGAGATTTGTATTTCCTTACAAGATAAATCAGGAGCAACTTAAATGCTTCTAATTCAACAATATAAGAAAAAAGGTAAATTAAATAACAAAGTAAGCCCTCTGTAACGTGCTTCTGAGGGCAGTAACTTGGGAAGAAAGAATCATACTTCAAGGTAAACCACCTTCACAGTACAGACAAGCACCACATGATTAGTTTGAAATTGTCACACCACATTGTGGGGTTTATCCAGGTGATTTCACCAATCTGGTTTCATTTTAAAGCCAGAAGCAACTTAAATGCTCCATTTTCGTATTCCAAAGTAGAAGTTCAAATTGTCTTAAGAACATAGTTGTTAAGTCTGAAAAGAAGAGGTAATCATGTCCTTTGGATTCAAGTCACCTACTTATTCTCTCTGAGCGTTGCCATGTTTAAATTCAGCTGCTGTGCCAGCTTTCATTGCCTTCACTATGAGAGAAGTTAGAGTTAAGCTTGGGAAGATAATTAGAATTATTACTTCCTGAATTAATGAACTAGACCTTGCTGTCTCTCATGTCAGTAAAACAAGAAGTTGAAGACAGGTAAAGAGTCACTTGAAAGGCAGAAAAATATGCAGTGCAAGCAAATATTATAGTAACTGAATGCAAGGGGAGGCTTTTCAGCCTATACAAATTGAATTTACATTCCTATATTGATCAAAGTTCTTTTTTCTCTCTTCCTCAAATTCTTACTAATGTTTCCTATAAAAATAGGTTGTGGCATCTGAGATCCAAGCTGTTGCATACATAAATCTCATAAACATAATAAAAAATAAGGGAATAGGAGAGGCAGGAATTCATATTCGTTCCTTAAGGCCATTACCAGCTTACATGTCATTATTTTATGTCTTTCTGAAACCAATATGCAGTGACAACAATCATTTCAAAAACTAGTTAAATCAATCTAGAAACCAATCAGCTCATTCTGAGACCCATAAAATATCCTGAGATTTGAACTTAACTTATACAACTATTTTTGTAGTTATTTTGTATAGATGTTGTGAGTATCCAGTTGGAAAGTAAGGGGTGACTAATAAGATTTATACAGCTACCATTATTAATACCTCTTTGCCTAATGAAGTTAAAATGCTTCACGATTTTTACATTTAGGCTCTAAATATGAGGATATAATATTATATTATTCAATTCAAATCTGAAAAATAATCTTCTTCACAATGTTAGCTAAATGCATGTACTCTATAAATGTTTATGTTGTCTTGAGGCTATGCTCTTCAACTATACAATTGTATTGTCCAATTGAGATTAATTTCAAAGTTTTAAGGATTATTTTAAAGGAGGCAAACAAACATTTACCAAGAATCTCTAACTGGAGTGAAAGGCTTGAGAAGAGCTAATACTGATTGTCACATGGAAGGAAAGTTTAATATGCTTAAATAGAATTATTTTTATATCCTTTATTTTAACTGTATGTCATAAAGTAGAAGAAAATACAAAAGCTACAATAATACAAATGTGTAATGTTTAATTGTCTCAATTGTATAAAAGGACAGATCACATAGTGCTGACGGTTCATTTTAACAATACCTAGACTTAGAAAATTCAAAGAGTTTTAGTAGCTCTGTGCCAAGAAGTGGAGGTAGGGACAAAGAAGACCAAATATATATTTCTTATATTAATGTTTTCAAGCTTCCGGTCAAGATGGCAGAGTAGGTTTGTGCTTGCCTCCTCTTAAAAATACATCATAATTCCAACTAAACTACAGAATAGCCATCATTTGGAGTCACCTGAAGTCTACCTGAACAGAAGTCCTACAACTAGAGACACACAGAATAGGCTACCTCAAGCCTGGTAGGAGGCTCGGGTACACGGAAAGAGCTGGTCTCACACCTATATGTGGCAGTTGAAAATCAGGAGGGGTAGTGCAACTACAAAGATTTCCCCAAAGAGTGAAAGATCCCAGCCCCACACCAGGCTTCCTAGCTCAGGGTTCCAGTGCTGAGAAGCGAAGTCTTCACAACTTATGGCTGTGAAAACCAACAAAGATTTGGGCTGAGTGAGACAGAGGGATGCTGGAGTCTCAGGCATTCCTTTTAAGAGACTTAAACACAAACTTACTTGCTGACAAATTCATTCACTCTGAGCTCCAATGCTGGGGCAGCAGCTCAAAAGGTACCAGGAACATACAAAGAGGAAATGAATTGTCTGACTTCAGGGTAAAAGTTGGAGAGACAGCTTTCTCCCAAACAGAAGTAGTGGCAGAATCCATTGTCTCTTTTGTTGAGCCCTCTCCCCTCCTGGCATGCAGACCCATGTTACTGCCATATCTGAGTATCCATCAACTCGGCTAACACTGGTTGCCCTGTTCTAGTAGTTCCATGAGATTCTACTCAACTTGTAGACGCAAGTCACTTTGTGGTTTTTCCATACAAACAGCCTGTCTTGGCTCATGCTGTGTACTTTCAGAGGTTCACAAAATCTATGCAAGCAGCATCTGGCCTTGGTGTACCCCATACCTTTTGCTGAGTAGCCTCAAACCCAGCACTAGCAACAGTGAGCCTCAGTTTGCAACTTGGCCTCTTGAATCATACCTAAGCTCAGCGTCAGTGGCAGCCATCTGTACATTGCTTGGTGGTTCATGCCAGATGGCCCCAGGCAGGGCACTGGCTGCGGCTGAACTTGGCTTGTAGACCCTAGCCTGCATGCCCAGTATCCAGCTTCAGTCTGAGCCAGGGTACCACCCATTCGAGATGACACCTAAAAAGCAAACTGGGCAGGCACCAGAGCCTTACTAAAGCAACTCTTCCTTTGTAAGGTCAGCCCCTGTACAACAACTCTAGTCACCAGCCAGTCCCCATAACCATCAGCCCGAGAGTCAATCCCTCCCATTGACATACAAACAGCAACTAAGGCTCAACTACAACATGGGGGGGGCATGCACAATCCATACAAGGACACACCTGGAGCACCTGGCTTAGGTGACCAGAAAGACTGAGCCCCATGGGACACCTTCTACATAAGGCCATTCTACTAAGACCAGGAGATATAGCAGTCCTACCTGATACATAGAAACAAACACAGACAGGAAGCCAAAATGGGGAGACAAAAACATGTCCCAAATGAAAGAACAGAACAAAGCTCTAGAAAAAAATAAACTAAATGGAGACAAGCAATCTGAGTTAAAAATATTGGTTATAAAAATGTTCAATGAACTTCGCAAAAGAGTAGATAAACTCGGTGACCACTTTAACAGATAGAAAACATGAAAATGGTTAAAGGAAATATAAAAAAGAACAAATCAGAAATGAAGACTACAATAACTGAAAGGAAGAATACCTTAGGAGGAATCGACAGCACGTTAGATGAAGCAGAGGATCACATCAGCTTAGCAGAAAACACCCAAATCACAATAGCAACAAGAGAAAAGCTCCTTATGTATGCTGCCTACAAGAGACTGGCTTCAGACCGAAAGACACACACGGACTGAAACTAAAGGGATAGAAAATGATGTTTCGTGAAAATGGAAATGAAAAAAAAAAAATCCGGGGTAGTAATACTTACACTAGACAAAATAGACTTTAAAACAGAGGCTATAACAAGAGACAAAGAAGGACCCATTTATCCCACTTTTGGGTATTTATCTGAAGAAACGCAAAACACTAGTTGGAAGAGACATGGGAATTCACATGTTTATTGCCACATTATTTACAATAGTCAAGATATAGAGACTACCTGGGTGTCCGTCAATGGATGAATGGATAAAGAAGAGGTGGTACATATATGCACAATGGAATATTACTTAGTCATAAAAAAGGAACGAAATCTTGCCATCTGCAACATGATGGACCTAGAGGGTACCATGCTGAATAGAGTAGGTAGAACAGAGAAAGACAAATACCATATGATTTCATTTACATGTAGAATCTAAAGACAAAATAAACAAACAAATAAAACTGAAACAAACTCATAGATACAGCGAATATTTTCATGATTGCCAGATGGGAGGAGGTTGGAGGGTGAGTGAAAAAAAGGAAGGGATTAAGAAGGAGAAATATTTATGCGATTGTAAAGTATAATATAAGGTCAATAATATTGTAATAACTATGTATGGTATCAGATGAGTACTAGATTTATCCAGGTGATCATAGTGTAAGTTATATAAATGTCTAATCACTGTGTTGTATACCTGACACTAATATAATATCATATGCCAACTGTAATTAAAAAATTAAAATACATAAAAAATATATCCAGAAGAACATAACATATTACTTGATTTTATTTTAGTTCCTTTTCAATACCCACCTCAGGCAACCAAAACATGTCAGCCCTAGCTTCATGCATCATAACACAGAAAAAGTGTTTACTAATAGACCATATAAATGCCCATGTCATGTTTATCTTTAAAATCTATTTGCAATATTTATATGCTTGTCTATGACAAGTAGTCACTTTGGGAAGAGCCATTAATTAAATTGACCATAAATGATCCAACTGCTGCTAGAGAAATATAATAGGTAAAAGCATTTTTCTTTAAATTCTATATCTGCTCTCTCTAGAATCAGCCTGTGCTTAAAGTACATCCTAAACAGTTATTCCTACCATTAGTCAATATTTAGTTAATTTATTTTTAAATAACTTATTATTATAGTTATGTTACTATTTTTTCTTCTTTATAGTCAGTAACTTTATAATTTAAAACAATTGCATTCTAATACAAATTACTATTATGTAAATTTAAATGACATCATAAATATTACGTAACATCATTAGAATATAGTTAAAGTTTAAAATAATATGATTAGCTTTTGCCTATAGTTAAACATACGGATATAACACCATTTATAAAAAGATTACTTTAATTTTCTTTTATCTGTGTGTGTGTTGTTTTCCTCTGTATTTTCAAATAATTGCCTTTATATAAAGTAGTAAAATTTATGTCATAATTTAAAAAAGGATTTTTAGTGATGTTAAAGGAATAGTTGTTTATATGTTATATTGATTTTAGCATGTGCAAAATGTCAACTAATAGCAATTATTTTGGAAAGATGGTATATAATACAATATGTCCTCCCTAAGACTTAATTCAATTCAAAAGTAAATTAATATCATTTTATTCATTAGTTATTTGTATGTCTCTGTGTTCTAGACTATATATCAATTTCCTATGGCTGATGTGCTAAAAGTTTTGTAAAAAATGGATCCATGTAAATCTATTACTTTTAAAAACTCACTTCTAAACAGAAGATTTGAAACCAAGAAAGTAGATTGACATGGTTACTTCTTTAAGTATTAATATAAAATGCTTACACATAATTTGATCATTTATTTATTTAATATTTTTGTTAAATAAGTATATTTTGAAAATGTTTTGGATAGGATGCTAAGACACCGAGAGAAAAAATAAAGAATTATTTCTTGAGATAATTAGTTTAAATAATTTGATGAGACTATAGACATAGGAATAAATTATTATAATATGGTAAAAATAAGTGACAATTAGAGAAATGTAAAAAATAAAATAAAATAAGGATAAAAACTCTAACTAAAAAGTGCTTAAGTCTCTACCAAATGTTGGTCCAAACATTGTGACAGTATTAGGTGTACTAGAGATTTATTTACTGGGGGAAATGCTAGGGAAGGAAAATGATAAGAGACCCAGAAACTAAGACATCTTCAAAGTTTCATTTGTGCTCCTCGCAATTTCTTTTGTTCTGAAGTAAATATTCACTTCAGAGCAAAAGAAGTGCAGCAATGAGCCTATACTCAAAACAATGGATTATGGAAAAACATGATGGTAGATAAAGCATGCTATAAGCCCATGGGTAGTAGTTTTGGCAGAAGCATTGTGTACAGAGAAGGAAAATCTATACGCAGAGTATATAGTCCAGTAAAAACAAAAATGCTGCCCTTTTCATGATGAAAGTGGTCCAATATAATCAACTGACAACCAGTAGCTGGCTGATGACCCTGGGAAATGATGCCATATTTGGGACTTAGTGTTGGACTCTGAGCTAGCCGATTGGACACTTAGTGATGGCTGTAGCCATGTCAACCTTTGCTAGTGGAAGTCCATGTTCCTGAGTCTATGCATAACCTCCATTTTTGTCACCATGGCCACTTTTTTCATGAGGCCATTGGGCAATGACAAGAATGGCTGGAAAAGGAAGCTGATTGATATCTACAGAATGAGTACTCATATCCACTTGATACTAAAATCCTCCTCGGCTGAGCATTCATGTGAGACACAAATTTCTTCATATGTTTGCCCATTCAGAGAGGTCTATCCAAATATATCTTCCCTAAATTTTCTTGTCACTAATTTTCCAATCATGTCCATTCAAATCCCTGATCATCCAGACAAACAACTGGTCACAGCCTCATGAATTGGTATATAAACACACATCTGTCCATTTCTCCTTTCAAGTAAAATGAACAACCGGATGCACTACCGAAAGTTTTACTCATTGGGGGAATTTTCTTCACCACTATTCTTCAAGGGGGTCCCAAAAAGGGTGTTGTAAAGCTGCATCTGTCCACTTTTAGGTAGTGCTTGCATATCATGCAGAAATGACTGTAAGTCAGGCTTGAGTTTTCTCTTCTTCTGTTAACCAATCATAAGGAATTTCCTCAAAAAGTCATAAGTGCAGACTGGGAAAGAGAAAGCTGTATATCAGATATAGCGGCCAAGTGTCTTTGGGCTATTTCTTCATACAATTTGCTTGTGCTTTCAGGGCCTGCATATGCCCATTCACATATATACCACTTCCATTTGATGATGGGGTGCTACTTTGCACACTCAACTTTCTGATTTGGTAATATCCAGCTCATAACAGGCAGCTCAAATGACATGGTAACTTGGGGAGCTACGGTTCTAAGACATAGTAATAAGCTAAGATCTCTTTCTCAAAAGGAAGTACTTATCTGCAGAGATTGACAGAACTTTGTTCCAAAATCCTAAAGGTCTACCCTGCAATTCACCTATAGTGGCCTCTCAAAGTCTCCAAACAACATCCCTAGTTGCCGCTGACACTTCAAGCACCATTGGATCTGCTGGATCATATGACTCAAGTGACAGAGCAGATGGCACAACAGCCTGGACCTGTTGCTGAACCTTGTCCTATTCTGGCTCCTAATCTAAACAAGCAGCTTTTAGAATTACTCAGAATATGGACCAGAGTAACACCCTAAATAAAGAATATGTCACACCCATTATCCAAAGAAGCCTACTTGGCTTTGTGACTCTATTTTGTTTGTAGGAGGGTCCAGATGCAAAAATTTATCCTTTACCTGAGACAGGATATCTCAAAAAGTCTCAAACCTAGAAATTTCATTGAGGTTACAGCTCCTGAATTTCTGTTGGATTTGTTTCTCATTTTCTAGCATAAAAATATCTTACCGATAAGTCTAGAGTAGTGGTTACTTCTCACTCACTGCATCTAATCAGCATAATGTCTTTAATGTAATAAACCAGTGTGAAACCTTGTGGAAGAGAAGGATGATCAAGATTCCTGAGAAGTAAATTATGATGTAGGGCTGGAGAGTTGATATACTCATGAGGTAAAATAGTGAAGTTGTATTACTAGCCTTGACAGCTGAAAGTAAATTGTTTCTGGTGTACCTTATTGACAGGGATGGACATAAAGGTATTTGCTAGCCCAATAGCTATATACCTGGTACCAGGAGATCTGTTAACTTGCTCAAGCAATGAAACCACACCTGGTACATTAGCTACAACTGGAGATACCACCTGGTTAAGCTTACTAACATCCACTGCCATTCTCTAAATTACATCTGTTTTCTACTTAGGCCAAATAGACAAATTGAACAGGCATGCTGTTTTGTTATCATCACCCCTGCGTCCATCAAGTCTTTTATAGTGGCCCTAATCTCCACAACAGCTCCAGGAATGCAATATTGCTTTTCGTTCACCGTTTTCCTATATAGAAGCATTTCTATTGGCTTCTACAGTATTACTGTAGGCCTTCCCCACAATAATAGCCCTCATTGCACAGGTCAGAGTCTCTGTTGGGGTAATTTCTAGTGAGGGAAAAGGAGGAAGGATGTAGAGGAGATGGTGAGAGCTATTGAACACTAATACAGATCTTATCTCTGTCAAGAAATGAGGAAAAGAAAAAAGATTGAGTGGGAGACTTTAAACCGCAGTGCAATTCCAAGAAAGTTTTAGCAAGATTGAGTCTTCAAGCCAAAGTCATCCATCAGAGGAGTCCCGTGCCTCACAGAAATCAGCCTGCCTTAGCATGCCTTGTACACTCATTCACCAACTAGGAGAAACCCTTAAGAAACATGGCCTCGATATGAGTGTGGTGTAGAAATGGCTGTCAAAGTGAAGAAGATGGGGCCTTCCTTCAATTATACAATCCCATGGGGGAGATCTGAGAGGTGTATTTCCATGGCTTCCACATATTTATACCACTTACATTGAGACATTGTTTCACAACAACACAGAAAATGTTCCTTTGTGTGTAATAGAGGAAAGTTTTCTGAAACTATATTGGTCTATTGACACAGGCATGGTTAACCCTGTCTATTTAGTAAACATAACCAAAGTGAAAAGTATCTAAAGTGGCCAGCGCTGATGAAAGAATAATGTGGGATACATGATGAGAGGAGGAAAATTCAATCATAAAAATTTGATTCCTGAGTTTAAAAGGATAGAAATGGAAGTTCTGTATGTAAATACATCATTGAATAATGTTACCAATAAATTTTGCTAGTAATTTCACTGACATTTTTAAGCATATTTTTTCTCCTTCATTCACCAGGTTATAATACCCAAGATAGAAGATTAAAAAGAAACTCAAAACTGTTGTGAATACTTGCAGTTAATTTCTAATTTGAGTTATCTCTAGCCATCTTTAAAATAACCAAAGTACGTCAAAACTCAGTAGAAAATTTTTATTTTCCAAAATTAGCTTCACTTAATATGAGAAAATCTTAGAATTTCAATGTTATGATCAAAGATTTTTGTGTCAACTCACATTGCATAAAACACTTTTTGCATTAAAATTGATTTGTAAACAGAAAACAGTTTGTCCTGCTCAAAATTCATTTTCAACTATATGTTCTATATATCTCTGCCAAGGCACTAACATCCTGCCGACATTTTTTTTTTCTTTTTTTTTTTTTTTTGGTAATGAATGCTGAAGATCTGATGAGCCTATCTGTAATGTAGAGGACAAAAATAAAAACATATAGATGTCTCAGTAATAGATACAGAATGAATAAGCGCCTATTTGGTTAAGAGCTCGGGTATCTGAAAATATGTCAAATTGACTTTTACAAATTAATACAAACCTAAGGACAATAACTTTGTTCCCTCATAAGGCATTTAAACATTAGATGAGTTATATATTGTTTATGTGATTTGTTTATTTCAGTTGTATGCCATAGAAAGCTCATAACCACAGAGAACCTAGGAATGGATTTAAATACAGGTAAATATGGGTAATCAGTGTCACAAAGAAAATGAGATCTAGGTGTTGTATACTAAATGCCTGTGTGACGTTTCGATGCCATGCATATAAATTCTCAATTGTCATTTGAGCGCACTATCTTATATTTCAGGGCCACCATGAGGAATGTCACTTTTCTCTACTGCAATTGATATTTCCTGTTGAAAGAAATGAAATGAGTTACACTGCAGTAATGTGAAGAGTCTGAAAGTATAAAATTTAAAGCAAACCTTTTTTTCTAGTCCTCATTTGTATTCCTATTCTAATTGCAGAATTGATCGTGCTTCCTTAGCAGACAGTGAATTCTTTCTGTGCCTTAAATTATTCTACCACTATAATAGGAAAAAATTTCAAAATTAGAGTAAAAGTGCAATTATAGGATTAAAAAAATATAATAAGATTTTTGTGGATTAAATTAGAACTATAGGTATATTAATCAATAAATGGATAAATATAAATATAGATAATTATCCATAATTTTTTTGTCTTAAAAATTATATTTTATGGTAAAATTCTCCCTGGACTGAAACTTGGCTAATAGGCTTTCAGTCCAGATGGACAATGAATTTTTAAATTATATATAAAAAATAAAACATTCATTAAAAAAGACTTGAAAACGAAAGATGTTTGTGATCCTAGGCTTCTTATTTTAATTCTTTTTGAAGGTAATTCAACATCTTAACATCTTGGTTCTTAATTCAGAAAGTGATTTCTCTGTAGGCAAATTTGAATGAAGTGAGGAACAATTATTCAGGTAATGAAGATGAATAAACTTGTTCTAAATGAAAGTGGTTTTATTGGTTCAAATTATCCAGAGTGGATACATAAATTAATTGAATTAGTTAGAAAATTGCTCAGCACTTCACTTTGCATGTGTGGATACAATCTGAATAATATTATAATAAAAATATTTAAAATGGTATACCACCCAAATATGTGTGCCTTCCGATACAGAAACATTTTTGGGAAGTAAAACTGCACAATACTATATTAATAAATGAATGAGTCTAGGACAAATAAAATAGTATATCTGTCTGTGATTTTAATAAACCGTGTTAATTACATATAAATTTTACCAAAGCTTTCACTTTTCTTTAATCCAAAATATAACAAAATGAATAGATCCAAGTAATAATCAAATAAATATGTTTTCATCATTACAAAGAATTGCAAAAATAACAGGCTCCATTAGGGTAATAGCATTTTGTTCTAAATATAAATTTAGAATTTACTTTTTTTATGGTTTTGAAAGCATTTTCTCATAGCAATATTTTAAAAGGAAAATTCAGACATTTTTCCTGGTCAATTCTATTTCCTATCAGGCTGCAAATCCACCTTGTCAACTCTTTTTAAACCATCGAGATATGAAAGGGAGAAGAGAGCAACATGCTAAGTTTGAGTCCCTACTCTATTACTTACTGATGTGTAAAAGTAAGCAAGGGTTCATTTACTTTATTTGTGAATATTAAATGAGATTATGCATGGACAAATATTTTTAAACTATTGTGTTTTAAAAATAGTAATATTAAGATGATGTTAGTAACCATTTTAAAGAAAACAAAACAAATCTCAGTTGGAAACAATAATGGTTAAAAACATTTAGAAATATAAAATATATTCAATTTCCTATTATTTTATATTAAAAATATTCTTGTTGAAGACTAAGAATTAAATATATAGAAATATAATTCTGGAAACATATAACTATTGATCAAATATATAGTTAACATAAGATTAATGAAGAACAATTACTAGTTGTTTGTTTTTATCGATCTATAAATAAATGGGGAACTCTGCCATGGAAAGAAAATGACCTAAAAAAGAGTGGAAAGAAAAAAATCAGAAATATAATTCCATGATAATGAGCAAAACAAATTTGATCCAACAAATTTTTATTGAGCATGTACTATATAAGAGTGTCGATGGTATTCTACATAGTTATAAAGAAACCCTGAGAAAAAGCATGTGCTTGAGCCAAAATAGATTTGCTTTCGGGACTCAGCTAAATGTTGTCGAATCAATTGCATTATGCGCTTGAGTCTTTTTTATAATTATCCAGAGGTCTCTTCCGTCAGAATAGATTCAGTTTGCAAGACTCTGGCATCTTTAGGTATGAATAAAGCACATATTTATCAGACTTTTAAATAAAGTATCATAGTGGGCATTGCATTGAGACAATGTACATAATCTTGAAGATATAAATAAGAAAAAGAAAGTAAAGGAGTGGTTCAGGAGTCAGAAGTTATTGCCTGGCAACTAAGAGGATTTAATGTTGTCCTCATCTTTACTATACTTTAGACAGTTTTTCTTCCTAACTCTAGGCTCCTGACATTTCTTTCTTAGAACATCTACTTTAGTAAACTTGAAATTATTTCTTTCTTTGCCTCTTTGAGATGTGTATCCTCTACAATCCAAGAATATGGCTTCAAAAGGAGCCAACCTTTTGAAATGCAATTATCAAGAAGATGATTCCCCTATCTTTCAGTGTCTGTGGGAGGGTAGGAGCCCAGCTTAGATAAGCACCAATGAACAAACACAGATGGCCTAGTTACATTGACCAATCTTCCCCCTGTCATCTTCTAATACTTTTCCACTAATTCACAGAGCACTTAAAAACTCTCCTGTCTTTTGTTCCAAAGGAGTTGAGTTCAATCCTTCTCTCCTAATACAATAGTCTTGAAAAAAGGTCTTCCAGACCTGTTTAACTGGTGTAATTTTTTTTTTTTTAATATTGGGAAAAATTTGGCATAAAATCAATCACTTTCTCTTCCCCTGTCTCTCAGTCAAAAAAAAAAAAGTTTAAATCAGTTATATAAAACTAAGGATGTATAAAACTGAGGATGTAGAAAGAACACAGGCAATATTTCCAGATCTCGCCAAATGATTTTTATTTGTTTGTAATTTAGTATAACTCAGCAGTCTCTTGTAGGTAGAGGATTGTTGAGAAACTAAGTATTGAATCTAATGTTTCTTTTTTTTTTTTTGTATATACATATATTTAAATAACCAACATGAACAATATCCTATAGGGAGGGAGAGTGGGGAGACTAAAAGTCTGGAGTAATTCACTAAAGTTTAAGAGACAGCATTCAATGCTTGATGGCTGAATTTAAGTAGTCTTTAAATACTCACTTGAAGCGATGCATACAGCCCTGCATCTAATTATTTGGTACATAGACTATCACTGAGAGAAATTTTCCAATGTTAGTAACTTCAGTTCAAAACTCTAGAAAAAACATCTTGTTGTCTTTCCTGGAAATATTACATACTAAAAGGAACATTAGCTACTAAAAAGATCAGAAAAGATAAAATGAGATATGCAATATAAAACTTTTTAAAAGAAGGGATAACATCAGAGGAAATAACAAGTGAGAATGAATACATTTCTAAGAAAAAATTTTAACTATTTTACATATCTTTTATATGATATCTTTTCTATGCTGTGTATAGATTTAGAATATACAGAAAATTCTAAAGAAAAAGAAAAAGTTGTCATTGACACATTAATTCAATACACAGATATTAAAACCAGTTTTGATTTGAAAATCCCTATGTAAGTTTTCCTTCTTTTCCCTTTCTTCTCCCCATCTTTTTTTTCTCTGTCTCTCTCTTTCTCTTTTTCTTCTCTTCCTTTCTTCCTTCTTTCCATCATTTTTTTAAAGGTGCCTGCATGACTGCAGGTTATTCTTTACAGTACAAAATAGGACTTTATAAGTTGAACTATAATTCCATAGCAGGTAAATCTACATTGCTCTAGTGCCTGGACATGCTCAGGGAGAAGGTTAAATTTAAGAGCTATTTAATTTGCATGCCTAAGTTATAACTTGAAAGTCTTGAAAGTCTATAAGAATTTATTTATGAAAATGTACTTATTTATGAAAATGTACTTAATTATGAAAATCCTCCTTATTAAAGGCATTCTTTTTTTCTGTTCATATGTATGTGACAATTTTTTTGACCTATTTCTTTTATAATTCTTGTATCTTATTCCTCCAGTAGAATCCATGTAGACTCCATAAATATTAGCTAAAGCATAATAATTAGATGCAAGTAAATTGACATACTTTCCCAAAGGCCAAACTGGTTAGATAAAGATTAATTCTTTGGACTAAGCTAGCATAGAGATATGGTCATGGTTTGGGCAGATTTCTTCAAGTGCATACAGCACAGCATCACAGTCTACCTAATTCCTATGCTCTCCTCAAATATTTCTGCCTGCAAACCATGATAGAAGTTTATTGAATTGTATCTGAATAATAAAATGGTTTGATGCATTCAAATAAAGTCTCTGTTAATTGTCTGCCTGATCGGATCTATGCCTTTCTATGCATGAAACTACAGAGACATTCATAAAAATAAGTATTTGCATTGTAGATATAAGTTAAAATTTCAGAACTATATATTACAACCTGAATTTATTCAAATTGCCTTGAAAATATTGAGGCAATTAATTCCTTATTTAAACAGTTTGGCTATTTTATCACACTACTGAAAAGCTAGTGATTATCTACTTTTTTTTGTCACTAAATTTGTTAAACCGATGTCTCAAATTTTTATTTGTGTTCAAAGGTTGAACATCAGAATGTTTTGGGAATACACTGGGTTAATAAGGTGGTGAGGGAGAAAGCAAGGGAGATGGATATATTTAGGTAATATGTCCTTATAACTTTGATATATTTTTTCAGTGACTTGGTAAAACAACTGGCATTTTACCATCAACCTAGAGTCCATTAAATGAGCAAAAAAGGCCTATCACTATAACATAAAAATATTAATAAAGTTTATCCATCAATAAATCAAATTAATTTCATGGCACTAAGATTTAATAAAAAGTCTTTTGGATGGTATCCTTTATGACTTTTGGAATATTAGAAAAAAATTTTAGATAATTTTTTCCCTACTATGGTGTTCTGGCAATCAGATTTTTAAAATATTGGACTCTGAGATTTAGTGTAATGCAGTTATTATTTTAACTTTCTAGTGAAACAAGATTGTATCTTCATGATTATCTTTCAGTTAGAAATCCCCCTAATAAGATTGTAGATACAAAGGAGATGAGTTCTAGTTAAAATACAATCTCTAAGCCTTTTTAATCAACCGGAAAAAATAAAAACATTTCAGTTATGGAGCCCTAAAATAGATCTTCTGTCCATGAAAAGTAATGCAGTCTAGACTCTAGAATTCTTAACCTGAATGTTGTAACCATTATTTGATCTTTCTCCTGCTTTACGATTCATGATACGTAAACTTATAGAGTTGGAGAAGCTGAGGTTCGGCTTGATTAAGCATGTGAAAAAATGAATATTCACCGGTTGCCACTCTGAATTATTCTGACATTTGAAGTGTTTGTTCCAACCAAAAATTTTTTAAGCAGGTACAGATATCCTTATTTATCAGATAAACGAGATCTTTTTTCCCTTGTCTTTTATTATCCTATAGATGGTACTAATCATTAAAACTTTAATGAAAGGTCTTATATCACAAAGAAATTGGCTTTAGCTTTGTCCAGAATTTTTTAAATGTATCTCACTAATATTCTAAGCTCTATGAGGACAGAGATTTGGTCTCATTTTGAATGTTGTTGTTTACTGATATATCTATCCCCAGTGCCTTCCAAAGTGACACACAGTAGATGGTAAATGAATATAGGTGACTGATTGAATATGTGCCTTCTTTAGATTTATTTTCAAAAGTTGAGTATTGCTGCACATTTAGATTCACATTTTACTCTCCTTTATTTAGCTCCTTTCATGCATTATGCAATTTTTGAGTACAGTCACATACATTTACTCTTTAGGTCTCCCTGAAACATCTCAAGCAAGGATAATTTTCAGTTTAAGATTAAAAATCTGAAGCACAATCTACTATATGATGACCTTATATAATCATCTTCAGGATACAAACCCAGGTCTTTTAAATCAGTGGTCCGTAATCAAACCATAATGGCTTCTAAAAGCGGTTTAGAGAGTCTAGAATAGGAATAGAATCATTATTTTATTTAATCTTATTAAAGAAGTAATAAAGTAGTAAGATTAAGTTAACAAAAGGAGAAAACCTTAATGTGATTAGATTTCGAATTAGAGGGAGAGAAGGAAGGTTATCACTAACCTTACAAGAAGTGTTGGACTTCTTGCCATGTAAGGAATCCTACAACCTAATACTCTGGTAAATTTCAGATTTCAAATTATAACTTTGTCATTGCCTAGAGATTTAAATGAGACATTAGAGAATCTGAGTGGCTCAAATCATCTTATATTATAGTTCCAGCTACCTAAACTTCCAGACGAAATAAAATTAATATCATGAGTATTTCTAGCTCCAGCAGGGCCTCATCTTGGCTGCAGTGTGATTGCTTGGCTGGAATGCTACACCTACAATGCAGGAGAATCTCAAGAGCATTCAGATGAATAAATCAAACACAGATGCGTGAAGGGCATACTAATATTGGAGACAAATAAAGGAACTCAGTGATACCACAAAATTTTCGAAGTAGTATCACATATCCAAAAACTCTGCTTTCCTTGTGGTCATTCAGAACATTATGTAGAATCTTGCTACAAATATCTCTCCATTTTCAGATCTAGATTCACTTTCAGAAAATTTAATATATATATGAAATTAAAAATATATACATATATATGTATATAGCAGTTTCTGAAAAATATCTTGTTTATTTTATAGATTTAGATTTTCCTACAAACAAACTATATATTGCAACTGGGCAAAACAGTCCCACTTTAAAACTCTCATCCTGTTATCACATCAAGTTTAGAATTTGTTGCAGATTATTTGTGTTAACAAAGTACTTTTATTTAATAGTCATTGTTGAATTTTGTAAACTTCCACTTAGTACTTCTAACTTCTGCCATAATTTTATCTAGTAATGTGAGACACTGAAAAAAGTTTTCAATTTTACAACTAGCCAAAACTAAATGATAGACAGAAATTCTCTTTTTCTAATCCTTTCTAGACACAACAAAATAATATCTCTCTCTCAAAGATGGCATGAAAGATTCATATTCACCAAATGGTTTGTACTAGATGTGAGGAGCTCAGCCCAACTAAGTGCTTCTATTCGTTGGGCTGGTGGGAGAGGGATTTTATTTTGTCAGGAGAAAACATGAGGAATTATAAGGTAGGTGTATGTGGAATGTATTTGAGAAATTGGGCTTCGGTAATCCTGTTTTACAAGCTATAAGAATCTGAATGCTATTGCCTCAAGAGTTTTTTTTTTTTTTTACTGAATGTTGTAAAACTATTTATTTTACTGATTGTAATAGTTTTTAAAATGTTACAACAAATCTTTTATAAAATAATGTGCTAAAAACATAAATATGCATGTTTAATGAAAAACATGTTGAATTTTTTTCTTAAAAATGTCGAAGATAAATGAGTTACTTTTTCCAAATGTATGTTGATATTTATCATCCAAAATGAGCATCAAAGTGACATCACAATCACATAAAAATCATAAAAAACAAAAACACTAAAGTAATAATATTAGTATCTAATTTATGTTAAACAGAATTTTAAGATGACTGAATTCAAAGGCAGAATTTGACACGTGCAGTTACAGAAGTTATATATAGGGAAACCATGACTTTTCATTGAGATCAAATGATTATTCTTCTAAATTAATTTTTCTTATTTTGATTAACAAATTTTTTCTTGAATTTACAAAATGAGAAATGATGATTATTAAGGTGTTAGCTTCATGAGCAGAAGAATACTTTTACAAAGAGTTTGATAATGCTAGGTTTATATCCCTATTATCATATAATTAAATAGAAAATCAATTATTTCTCATATTGGCTTGAGTTTATATTTTGAAAAACTGCAGTTAACATAATCTCTAGGTATTATCATGATAATACTATTGCAAAATAGTTGAATTCAACATTGAAGATAAAATTGTTTCTATAATGACTACATGAATACACATTTTAGTAAAGCATATTGTCATTTCAGAAGCAATGATCATACCAAGTTAAAAAACCTATAGAACAAAAAATACTTGAAATTGATTGTGGTAAATATATAACACATAATTGTATTCAAATAAACTTTAATATTCTACCAATTAAAATTGAAGTGTAAAGCTGTCAAAAGTTTAAAAAGCCAATATTTATATTTAAAAAAATTGAATTACAATAGTTTGTGAGAGTTATGATACAAAATTTTATAAGTAAATAATCATTAAGATAGTATATGATTTGTTGCTCCACGGCTATTTCTCAGATTACAGAAAAGTATAAACATTTGAAAAACTACTTTGCAAATTCACCTAAATATCATATAGTGGCACTGATCGCCTTTGGACCTATTTAGGTTCCCTTTGGGACTTCATTATTTTATGTATTAGGTACATTTTATTCAAATATTAGATTTAACTTTTGGTATTATTAATCCCGGATTTCTTTACTTTTGAGTATTGAGATTTCAAAGTAGTTGATTACAGGGATGCTGATATTGCTCTGATTTAATTGCAGTCCCATAGACTTCTAGATGACTCTTGGGTTTTTATGGGTTCTAATTCTAACATTAATGGCAAGAATTTAAGATTTTTCTGTAAAACCACAGGCAGAATTTATTTATCTCTTTGCAGAAGAGTCTTCCATATGTTTATATTTTAATTTTTCTCCTTCTCTCTCAGTAAAATAATTTTTAAGCATAGATCAATTCTCTTTACACAGTCCTTTCATACAAAGGAAGCTTTATTCATAAATATATAAGCAAATTTCTGTGTCTTGGTCGATAAACTAGATTTCCTCAACTAATACCTCAATGACTGACTGAGTGATTTTCAAACATGCCCCACTCAAGGACTAGAACACTATAGCATATGCACACTGCCCTAAAGAGCCTCAAAGAATAGCAATTATATAGAGTTGAGGGTGATCCAACTAAAGTATCTGACACTCACTTATCTGTAATGTTCCTCGTGTATTCATCTGGAACCTATCTGTTTAGTCAGTGAAGGCTGGACTGTAATTAATAATATATGAATTATAGTGTTTTCCTTTTGAAAACAGTAAGATAGAAAATGTTCCCTGACTCCATGAAGCCTCAGTCATCTACATCTGCTGGAATATTCATGCTGAACTGCACAATAGTCCTGGATATTTCTCTTATGCAGCATGTTCTCTCACTGTCTCTGAGACAGTGAATAATGCACATTAAAGAATAAATGCAAACAGGCTTTCTCGTTCATTCATTCACTTAGTCATGTAGCCAATAAGACTTTATAAAGCACCTGAAAATGCTATTCACTGTGCTAGAGCTAAGGATATTAAATAAGACAAACTTTTCTTTATTTAGTGAATAGAGTAAATAAATTAGTAAATTCCTATAACAGAAAAGCTCGAAGAGTTACAAGAGAGAATGAAAATTTCTGGGCATACATTTGTGTTTTATCTAGTCACCTATCCAATGCTGACTGATGAGAGAAAGACTCTGGCAAGGTGAAATTCAAACTGAGAACCTGGTGGAACAAGGCATGCCATAGCAGAAGAATGTTCTAGCAAATAAATGGATTTGTGCAAAGGCCCTGAGGCTGAAAAGACTTTGGAATTTTTAAATAACTACAAAATCTCTGTTAGGCTGAGACATGATGAACAAAGTGAGTTTGTGACATAAGATAAAGCCAGAGAGTAAAGCAAGGACCATATGAAGATTCTATAAGCAAAAGTAAAGGTAATGCGATGTGTAAGCAGGGAAGTCTGTGAAACCGTTTATGTTTTTAAAACATTTCTTATTACTGTGTGAAGAATAAATTGGGAAAGAGCACAGATGGGGAGCAGGATAGATACTTAACAGCATGAGGCCAATAGAGTGGCATATTCCATCCACCTAATAATGAAAAAATAATCTAATCTCTCTATATAAAACAAAACTGAGAATCTTCTTTAGTATATTTATTTATATTATATTTAGAGATATGAGTGATCAGTTACATATTTATATATCAAGTAATATATTAAATTGAAAATAATTCACCTTTCACATTTTTACTTACTTATATAAAGAAATCTTTGTCACAATATGAACATTGGATATACAAGCTGTGTTTTTTTCTCTATTACAAAAACTTTGTAAATCAAACATATCTGATTTATATTGATTTTGAATTTAGCACTGAGAGAAAACACTTACACGTTCTGTAATATTGTTAAGCATCACAAATAAAATTATAAGATAAATTGTTTTTTTTTTTTTTAGTTGGAAATTAGATGACTCATCACGTAGGAAAATGACTCCAGATGATTGGGTAGTTTATAATTTGAATTGTAAGTTAGGCATTATAATGTGTTTCCTGTCACAAAATGTGGTCTAGCATTAGATTATGTATTCTTATCTTGAGCTCAATTAAGCAACAAAGTGCTGAGTTCACTTAGTGAATAAAATTCAAGAAACAGCAGCTGAATTTTTCCCAAATTATGGTGTTTTTTGTTTGTTTGTTTGTTTTTACTGTGCTGTATTTCTATCATGTACAAAACATTCAATTTCATAACCTGCTCATTATAAACCACGTAGCCCTGAAGTTCTCCCATTTTTACAATTATACACTCCTTTGAATTGTATTTTACAAGCTCTATTTTATTCTAAAGTAAAAGGTTGATAACAGACATGGGTAGTCATGAAAACATGCCTTCCTGAAGGAAACAAGGTCCAGGGAAAACAGAGAGCTTTAATTAAAAATAATTAAATCTATTGAGCCCTAAATCTCTGAATCAGGTTGACATGAGAATGTGTAGTATTTATGTACTGTTGATTTTGAAAGAAGGTATTGTTTTCTTAGAAATTTGTGTATATAGCTACCCAATGGTTTTATAGGCAAATGTCTTCCTTCATGGACAGTCATCAATATTTAATCATCCTCATTGTATGCTAAGTGCACTAGATACAGTGTAGTTGGGAAATGTCCAAAAGAATTGACCTAGCACATGACTTCAAACATTTTTACTTTTGTAGAAATGGTAACTTTTTGCACATATACAATATCGATGTATGTAATTATTTGTTTGCTACTTTCTTTCTCATTAAGTTATAAGCCCCATGAAAGCAGTGGATATGATTCTTTTTATAGACCACTGAAACCCCAGATCAAAGCATTATGCTTGACACAAAATGGACATCACGAAATGATCTGGATGCTTAAGAAAAGGAATATGGAGAATCTAAAGTGAAAAGAACATTTAAAAAATACATTTTAGAAAGCATAGTGTAGAAACACATGGGCTACTAAGAAATCAGTTAATGGGGTTGTTATTTAAAATATGAAATGATAATAAATGCAGATAAAAATTCTTTATTACAGAAACAAAGGCTATAGTATAGAACCAATTTTTTAGTTCAAACTATCTTGGAACCAAAACAATGTGAGATACACAAAGAGATAAATATATCAACCAATACAGGTAGACACTTAAAAAATAAGAAAATAATATATTAACAGAACATTAAAAAAATCCAAATAATACTGGGGTAATATTTTATATAGATTTCAGTGAAGAAAAAGGGAAAATTACTCCTAACATCCTAATGTAAGGCATATGTGCTTAGATTAGAAATGTATGTCATATACACTCTAGAACTCAATTAAGACATTCATCTCCATGCATGTGTGTTCAAATGTCTCTACTTAAGGAATTTCTTCAATTATTGTTCATATAGACATTTAGCACAAATTAAAGTTTGCCACTGATATTCTTGGACCTACGGTAGGTAATACTATCAGCAATATCAGCAACATTCCAGACTTCAATGAATAGTGACCTTCAACCACAGAAGCTCTTCATAGTACATGGAGTTCTGTGTGCCTTACAGCTGACTAAAAGCAGTAAAATAATGAGAGAAGTAATTTGACTGAGTATCAACAACAGATGAAGTAATAATGATGGTTAGATTATCTTTGAGTTGGCACTGTGTTGTCAGATGCATCCCTCACCAGTTTGGTTATTTGGGGAAAAAAAAATAAGAAAAATGTTCTTGGCTAAATAATGGACCCCATGTCCTAATGTCTCCTAATCACTGGTACCTGCAAATGTTACTTTACATGGCAAAAAGGGGCTCTGTAGATGTGATTACATTACAAATTTTGCTGTAGGGAGATTTTTCAGAATTACCTGGTGAACTCAACCATAATCATTGGAGTCCTTATGAGAGAGGGTTAGAAGGGTCATAATAGAATCAGAAGATGATCTGTGATGACAAAAACAGAGATCAGAGTGAGAGAGACATTTGAAGTTGTTACACTGTGCACTTTGAAGATTAAGAAGGAATTAAAAGTTGAAGATTGTAGGTGGCTAATATAAGCTGGAAAATACAAGAAAACAGGTTCTCCTTCAGAGCCCCCAGAAGAAATGAAGCTATGCTGACACATTTTGGATTTCAGACCTCCAGAATTATAAGAGGAAAAAATTGTGTGCCTGTGTGTGTTTTTAGCAACTAAGTTTATCATAATTTGTGACAGCAGCAGTAGGAAACTAATACAGGGGAAAGAGTTTCTGTAAAATTGCTGTGGAAGATACAATAGGAAAACTGATTCTAAATCATTCTATCTTCAGGGCCCAACTACCATGCCATGAGGTTTTCCAGTTAATGGACAGCAGAGCAGCAAAAATTGGGAGAACAGTTTCTCAGCTCAGAGTAAATAAAAAATACAACAAAGGTACAGGCCTACTTTTAGAACATTAAATAATCGTAAATACAAAAAAGATTGAATATAAGCTTTATAAGTGGTCAAACTGAGACCTGAACAAGGTAAGTCATTTGTTCAAAGTCACAAAATGGTATTCTCCTGACTCAGAAGAATATTTTTAATATACTATAACTTTCTCTAAAACTATTTTAAATTAGTACATTTTTATAACACGATGTATATTTTGCCAATATGAAGCATCAGAAGGATATCAAATAAATGAATTATCTTAATGAGCATTAGCTAGAAAGAGTATATTGTGGGGGATGAATTTTGAATTACTAGCAAGTGTAATACAAAGAGAATGATGGTCCTACTCTGAATGACATCATTAAGTTTATGTGGAAGTACTCAGGTAATATTTTTTTTGTTTAAGTTCTCTAAGATTTAATTATGAAAATTGTCTCAATCCATGAATGTTTTCTATACTGTAGCTCTGCCATTCCTCAGCCCATTTCTTGTCTCCTGGAACTCCAGAGAGGGTCTAAATCAGGCTGGTTGCCACCCAATCCATCTGCTCAGAGTCTAACATGCCAAAGAACATAAGACATCACACTTTCCTGCAACTTTGCTCTTAGTATCTGATAAAGAGCAAAACCAGGGCCCTCCAAATTGGTGCCATGATCTGAGGGTCTAGGTGGCTTGTAAACTTATGAACAGGAGAAAGGGACCAAAACATTTTCCTTGCACAGCTTGAATTATGTTTATTTTAGGGATGCAAGAAGAGCCAATGTATATTACGTTTACTTTAATATCTGGAACTACAAAACTATATTTATTCATTTAATCAATAAATATTTATTGGCCAAACCCAACATTAATAGCCTGTACAATATGATAATCAAAACAGACATGGTCCCTGACCTCCTGTAGCTTTCACTCTAAGATGGGAGACAGTTAAGAAACAGGTGAGTGGACACATAAATACATAGTGACAAGTTAGGAAAACAACTGAGAAAAATGTTAGGAAGGAATGGATGGGGTTGGAGGCCCCATCTAGCTTGGATGATCAGAAAGAACTACTCTGAGAGGAAGATATTGAGTCGATATCTAAGATGGAAAGAAGAAACAAGTAGTCAGAATGTCAAGTAAGATATTTCATACAAAGGGACTAACATCTACAAAGGCCTGGAGAGGAAGGAGATAGGCATAGTAAAGGATCTGTGTGACAGAAGAAAGAGTGAAAAATTATATGAGCAAAGACCAGAGAGTGGGAGAGGTAAGTTCCTAAGGGACTATTGGAGGAAAAGAAAATCAATTGAGATATATTCTAAATTCAACATTGGTCTAAAGAATACAAATTAATAGAATTATGAGTATCATGAAGGAACTGAAAGAAGTAGATGGAGAGAGGAGAAAGAGCAAAAAAATAAACAAGGAAGGATCTGGGCAGTAGAATGTTAGAGATAGGTCTTATAAGCCATGTTCACATTTTTCTCTCAAACTAAGAGCAATGGAAAGACATAGAAAGGATTTGAGAAGTGAAGTGACACAATCAGGTATGTATTTTTAAACGTTAACTTTGGCTCTGGAAGAGGTGGGATTAAAATTCTAGGTGAGAGGGTGAGAAACTCGTGTTTTAACTGAGGTGTTGGCCATGGGGACAGACAAAAGTTAGAGGAGTAAGGTGAAAAAGAATTAGTGTCAGAGTTTCTTGCATGAGTAATTGAGAGGATGTTACATGTCTAAAAGGTTGAAATGTGCAAGAAAACAAGTCAAATGAATACAAGTTTAAATCTTTGGATAGTGCCTGAGAGCTATCCAAAAAGATGTATCAAGTTAAATACACATGTCTAATTGGCAAATATAATTTAGTGAAATCTCAAAAGATAAAGAAAAAAAAGGAAGTTGAAACTACACTTTGGATTTAGATATGCCACAAAGAGAATATAGAATTAAACAAAAGCAGGATTTAGATCCAGGCCCTGGGACCCACAGCGTTTAATATTTTCATAGATGAAACATTAGAATAAGTGAAACCCCAAAATGACACCCAGAAGAGCTGCTATTGGAGTATGAGAAAATGTCAGAAAGTGTAAGTTCTTAGAACTCCAAATGAGAAAAAAAATGTTGTAAGCAGAAATGTGTGGTCAACAGAGTTAACTGCTGCTGAGGAAAATTTTAATTGAATAGGAGAGTTTAGAGAAAATAAGAGAAAGAAGTATTAAGATTTTAGATGGATTTAAAAAAAGCATATATAAAAGCATAATGATATTTAATGACTACAGTCCTCTGTATGGTTATAGCATATGGGATGGTAAAATAGGACTAGAGGAAAGAAAAACTGGAAAATGAGCTGGAGATATAGCTAGGAGCTCATGTGCTGATATGGTGGCTTTTCTAAATTTCAATTATGATAAAACTGTTAAAGTTGGAATGTGTGACAATCATATTTATATTTTAGAAAGTCTGCTCTGATTATTTTGATAGCATTTTGGAAAATTATCTGCAGTGAGAAAGGGGAGTTCTAAGCCAATTTTAGTAAATCAGGTGAGTAGTTAAAATGGCACAAAATAAGTCAAATGTGAGGAAATAAGAGGAAAGCTCAGATTAAAGAGTTGACATTTCTGGATGTGTCGAAGGACTAGATGGAAAGACTAAGGCATAGGTTAACATTTATGAAAGACTTAAATCATTTATGAAAATGACAAAAGAAAAAGAAGATAAGGCATAGGAATCAGGGCTGTCAAGTATGTGTCTTGCATCTTCAACTTGGTAGAGCATCACCACTCACCAAGATGGGAAAGTAGAGGAAAATACTGTTCACTCATTTATTGAGCCGCCACTGTGTTTTTTGAGCTGCCACAATGTTCGAGGTACTGGGAATACAATAGTGAATAAAACAGATAAAATTGCTAACCTCATGTTTACATATGACAGGCAAGAAGAGAAGTATCATTTTGTTTGTCTTGAATTGGTAAAATAATGTCTTATTTTGGTAAAATCTCGAATAAATGTCTCTTTGAGAGAGATTTGGAGATGGAGGATTTCCCTTACACAGTTCAAAATTTTGCCATGCCATTTTTTGTGGAATAATTGCAAGGAAATCAACTTTAAACAAGTTGTTAACAAATGAAGAGAAAAAAAAAACTGCAGTTATTATATGGAATAATCCAAATATATTATAGCTACAACTGAAATAATATCTGCCTTAAATATACATTGGATTCCATCTGCCTTGTCTACCTACACAAACAGGCAAATGACCAATAATGATGAACCTGAGATACTCCAGCTTCATTCATGACGTTCGTGAAGGAACATACTTCAACTATAAGCTCTCCCCCATTGCATTTCACTATCATCCTGGTTATTGATATTTATCTTAGTCTCTCATTTTATTTCTGGTTCTGTCCATAAGGCATTGTGTTGACATTTTCTTTCTCTTTCATTCTCATTGTTTTGCCTCTTACACAGTTTGAATCAGTTTCACCGTTTCAGCTCTTACTGTTTTACAATGTCCTATTATTTTCTTTTTAAGACCAAACCTCAAGAATTCCAAGTTCCATTGTCTTTAATCCTTAGCTAAGGAGACTTCAGGCAAGTAGTGTCTATATAAATCACTAAACACATTTTCTTCTTAACTCCAGCACTGGTCAAATATTTATTAGCATGGTTGGTTTCATTTGACATCCCTAACTGAGTCATGATAAAGAGAATTTGGAAAGAGACCAAAGAGGAGTAATAAAAATGATTAACAACTGGAGAAATGAGACCTAGGAGAAAAGGCTAAAGAAACGGGGGTTAGTAACACCTAGAGACATGAATGTTAGAGCGAGGGGCAGAGACTTAAGCACTATAAATAGTGAAGAGGCTCTTGTAGTGATGGAGAGCAAATGTTCTTTCTAGGAAGTAACAATGGGGATAGAATTTATAGCAAGGTGTTTGGCCTAGGAAAGGACATCTTGATTTAATGGATTGTGAGAGTTAGTTCTCTTCTTTGTAATTTCTTAGTGAGGCTATGATCTTTTTCTCATCAAGGGCATACATCTTTATTGACAATTTTCCCACAATGTGGAAGTAAAGATATCTAAAATATTGGAAACTCTAAGAGCATATTATAAAAGATTTTCATAGCCTAGGTATCTATAAATACATATAGTATTTCACTAAATAGAAGTGGTTAGACAATTGGTATGGGGAAGAAAATATTCTCTCAATAAAAAATAATGTTTGACCATTTTTATTTTAAATTTCTTGGGCTTCAAATCATCTTGAAGCTATTACTACACTAGGAAGACCATGAACTTTATGATTTTTAAAATGTCTCTCATGCATTCTTAACCTTAGGGAAAAATTCACTTGGTATCACATAGCAGAATGTTTGAAAGGAGGCAACAAAGGACACTATAAACCTAAGAAGTGTCTTTTTCCTTCTATGAGATAGTGAAACTACATTTGACACTTTTTTTTTGTCTTGATCATTGGTTTAAAATGTAGGAGTTTTTGTTGTATTTAGTGTCTACATTAAAAGAAAACATATCATTATGTTTGCAATCTCAGGTACTGTCTTAGTACCACATATTTTAAATACCTAAGCCGCCATTTGTGCATTTAGAAGCACAGGATAATATATCAAATATTTCACTTACTGATTTTGAAACTTACTATTTATTCTATATTCAATGTATTCATGTATATTGGTGCAATTTCTAAACACAGAATTATAGCTATTTCAAGTTTTTGTAGCAGATCAATTAATATCTTTATTTTCTTTATAACATATTCTATAGGGTCATTATATTAATTTTATGATACCAAGCTATACATTCAAAGTAACAAAACAATACCGAAAGAAATACCATGCAAAATTATTCACAAAAATTCTGTACGATAATGTTACCAGTATATTTTTGTAGTGTTACTACCATGTAGCAAAACTGGCATTAATCTGTTAAGACTGTTAGTCTAGTTACACAAAAGTTCTACCACTGAAGTGTAAGAAACAAATAAGAACCTTTTCCCTTTTAAGGATTTAACAAAAATGTTAATAAAATGTAATTTTATAAATCACTCCAATGCTTAACAATATCATATTCAGAGAAAAATTCTCCCCAATATTGCAAATGAAAAATGGCAAGACCCGTTGACCAATTCAAAGAGTCTTTCAAATAAATTCTTGATGAATATTGTTAAATGAATCCTTGGTATTCACATACATTTTCCTCAGATGGTAAAATGCCTGATTTTTTAGTTACACTTTTTGATATGAGTATTCAGTTGTTAAGTGTAGTTCTCTTAGAAGCTCTCAGATTCTTTATGTTCTTTATGAACAGACTTAAGAGAATAATAAGAAGAAAACTAAGGAGACGTTAAATTCATTGGAAAAATGTGTATTAAGTGCTTAATATGTAATTACTGAGTTAGTTGATGAGAGTAAAACAATGAAAAGAAAAATACTACTCAGGCCTTAAAAGAGTGTACACAGGTTGGGAAAATAAAGCATGCAAATTAAGCAATCTGTTACTTACATAACATTTACTGAACACCTACTGTCTGTAAGGTATTGTAATAGAGAAATCGCTTCCATTTTCTCATTGAATCTTTATAATAACATTCAAGAAGACCCAGCAACCCAGTCCTGTCACTGGGTCGATATGGGGGAAAAAACCTAAGTATAAATTGAACTTATCTAGTTAGTGAAAGGTTGCCCTTTTTTTCTCTTCGCTAATTTTTGATGATTTTTATTACTTAATTAATAAAGGAGACTGTATGATCTTCTAAGGAGAGCCCAGGCACTGTGCTCAAATCTCTGCTTGAAAACCAGGTCTGCTAATTATTGGCTTTATGATCTTGCAAAAAATTTAGGTTTTTCCCCCCGTATCTGCCCAATGACGGGACTGGGTTGCTGGGTATTCTTGAATGTTCCTTCCATTTCTGGAATTTAGATATTCTACACGTCTATGATTTTCATATGGGCTGGACTGATTGATGTGGTATTTCTTGAGGAGGCAGAGCCAAGCTGATTTTTGAAGCATAGCAGGTACTAGAACTGGGTGAAGAAAGGCCATGGCAGTTCTGTGTGGTTCGGGTGGGGAAAGAATACAACTTCAGCAGCAAGAAGGGGCAGGGAGAGGTACACTTAACTTGGTTAGCATGTATTTATTGGAGCAGGAGCTGATATAGTTAGCTAGTAATGTGCAGTCACAGTTAGGAAAACTTTGAAAGCAAAGATGAGGAGTCCTAAAATCAAGCTAAAAATATGAATAAGGTGTTTGGTATTCATGTAGTGATCAATAGATATTATAGGCTTCAAAAGCAGTCTACAGGAAAATAGAGAATATTTGGGCCAATTATTCTTGTTGAGAGCATGCTAAATTGAGTAGAAGGAAGAAGAGGAATGAGTATAAGATCCTTATATTTCATGTACAGAAATCAATAGTACCTCAGGGTTATTCCTCAGAAATCCCTTCTCTGCATTCTGATATAGTTGTGTGTTTATATCTTGCTCAATTTACACACACACACACACACACACACACACATAAACATAACTGACTTTTCTCCCAGATTCTATTTCTGAAATTTTTTTGTCTAAGTCAGATGTGATATCTAACTCATATTTATTGTTCATGCCTCCCAAACTCCCCAATTGCTTCAGATCACTATGTTTTCAATGGTCCCTTTCACTGTTGATACTGTCTTTTCTTTAGCCTTCTTCACACACCTTCAGGTGATATGTAAACTTAACCCACCTAGTCACTATGAAAAGTCTAACCTCTGGTGTATTCACAATTGCCTTCTATTAATCATGCTTTGCTCTTTATTCTCATTGACAGAGATCCTTGAATAAATAGTTGTGATTGTAACTATGCCTAATCATGTACCATCCTAATAGGTGTGCCATTTCAAACTGACAATTGATGATGATAGGAGGCAATTGAATATTTTCCAATACTAAGATCAATGGATGTCATGTCTTAACCATAACATACATACGATTACCTCATATTTAAATACAATTGTTTGAGAACTTCTTATTTTAAATTTGACAATTTGCAAGTTATATGTCACATGTATCTAAGAAAAATAGTTGTTGAATGCAGTTTTGTATTTTATATGCATTTAAGAAAAATACTTTATTAGCTACAAATATTTGACATGAAATCTTGCTTTGCATAGATGAATTTTCTTAAAACTATGTCTTTTTTTATTATTATTTTCCTAGATTTTTAAAGTAGGGTGTAGGATTCTTAGATAATGACAATAGCATGCCACTCTCAATAAACTGCTTTTAAAGGAGATGAGCTCTCTTTTCTCTCTTGAGATACTCATAACATAATGCAAAAGGTGTCAAAAATAATTAAGATGAATGGTTTTCTATCCAACAAAATAAAATTTATCTTTTGGAATTTTGACATTTTTCCTATGCTGTGCATAATTCTAATAAGAGCAAATCAAGTGTGCATCTGCTCAACGAGAGTGAAAAGAATCTTTTATATGGCATTTAGAATAATTAGTTGGTAGAATAATGTAAGGATTTTAAATCATTAACAGCCCCTGTGTTCCAACTGTTATACAAACAAGGTTAGAGCTTATGGCCCTAGATACTGACAATTTAATAATCTTACTAAATGCAAAGAATTTCTGTCACTTTCATGAGTACAAAACTAAATTCCTCTGAAAAATAATGTTGTTGAGTAACAAGAAAAAATTTTATAATTTACATTATGCACTTCATCTACTTAGGAGCTGAGGAAATCATACATATCTCTAGCAGCTTCAATAAAAATGACCTAGATACTTCCAGAGAATAAATTATTCTATTGACTGGAATTAGTTCTATTATCAATATTTTATTTATTGATTCGTTTTCTGAAAATGGTTCCCTGTAACCAGAGTTTCCTAAGATGTAGATTTAGCCATATCATTTACTCATTCATCCAAATGTCCAAAAAAATTAGTTGTTATACATAACTGCATTTTTTCAAAGGGTACGTGATGGCATGTGTTAAATATAGGAGTACTATCTTGATGATTACAAAGTTGATGATTTTTTTACTCATTTTCAAAATGCATCATTAATGCCCTCATGTACTGAAAAGTTGATAATAATATCTGAAAAGTTTGCATGTCCATGAAACTATTCTAAACCTGTGGTATCACACTAGTCTGATGTTATTCCACCTTCTCCAAAAATCTAACAATATGTCCCCGAGGACATATCCTGAGCTAAATCCTGAGAAGGCAATGTTTTTCAGCCAAGCAGTTAAGGCAGCCAGATTGTTCTCTGATTTTCTGAATTTCATTTCAAACGATCTCAGGTGTCATTTATAGAAATTACTTTCTCAATTTCAAGGAAAAAATGTTAAGTTTTTATCAGTATAGGAAATTGTACCTGGAGTGTCCACCAAATATAACCAATCTTTGACATAGAGCCCCTGATTTATTTTCCCCCAATTGATGAGACTACTCTAATTAGACACATGAACTCACCCAACACTGTCAGCCTATGTAATACATGAGTATAGTCAGAAGAGACATCAAGCCAAGGCCCTGACAGGGTGGTAACTATACTCTTTCAGCTTTCTGGGATCATACCAAATCTTTGTTATAAATGATACAATAGTGTGGGTTTGAGCCCCGATTACTACATAGAGAATGTAAGTGATGTCAGCAGCATGACTAATAGTGAAAAGTAATTGAATTTCACTTTCTGATTTCATTGTAAAATAATATAAAATATCATATAGTAGTGTAAAAAACACTCTTACTAATATGTTGTTCTTTATCATAGCAAGTGTTTTAACAATTAACAATAGGTGTACTGCAGAGTTTGATGTCAAATTTGAGTTGGGTACCAGTTACTAATTAGCTATGTGACCTTGGGAAACATATTATTTTCTCTTCTCATTTTCTTAGTTTAACTATGTCAGAGTGATGGAAGGATGACATGGCCTAATGCTTGTAAAGTGCTCTAACACAATGCCTGGCATTTCTGAGGCTCTCAGCTAATCTTAGCTAGTATCATCATTATATACATTAGATCTTCTTCATAATTGACTTTTGAAGCCTTCTATCTTCTGGCCTATAATTCTCCATTCCTGGTATATACTGCTTCAAATTTCTGAGACTTTTAGGGCAGAAGGATTTTGTTATTATTAAATTTGTCACAAGAGTGATACAATAAATATAATTAAATTCATCTCCTGCACTATACAGGAATGTATAACATATTAACAAAAATTGATTGGTCTAGAACAGTGTAAGCATACTTTTTCTGTAAAAGTCCTGATAGTAAAAACATTCAGGTTTTGTGCCACACAGTCTCTGTTGCAACTATAGAAACCTGATATTGCAATTCAAGTGTAGCCATAGACTGTATACATGAATGAGAATGATCGCATTGGGCTTACAGGCAGTAGTTTGCAAATCCCTGGCTGAGAAAATAACCTGAGGAATGAAAGAAAAATTGTTAAAATTGAGTAATGATCCAAATATTTTATAAGTAAGATAATTGCAACAATAGTCACCTTAACAGAATAAGGTAAAATAGCAGATCTTCATTTTTCAAAAAAAAGCTTTATTACCAATCAGATTTTTGAGGAAAACAAAAATACATCCTAGGTATTTCAACCAAGAAAAGACTCATACAGGAAATTAGACAGTTTGAAAGGGCTTGGGAAGTGAAAATCAGGGTAAAGGGCCACTGACTTTCTAGCAACCCAGGAACAAGAGACTCATAGAAGATAACCTTCAGTGATCTCAGCTGGCTTAGACTTCTAAGAAACAGATGTACAGGAGGATATCAGGGAGCCAAGACAAGAACCTCTTGTCTGCCTTCTGCTGAAATTCACATACCTAGCAGTGATACAGCAGTTGTTTAATTCTTTTCTACTGCTGCCTTTCACATCTTAAAAAAAGGACTTTCCATTAGTAGAATCTAAGCCAGATATCTGCTGCTAAAAGAGTCTGGGAAATTTAATTTCTATGATTCTTATTCCTGAGACACAGATCTTAGAAAATAAAAATGTTGTGGAGTAGAAATAGGTAATAGCAAGCTCAATGTAACCATAGGTAAAGTGAAGACAATGGATTTTAAAGGTAATATTTGCTTTGGAACTGATAAGATAATGTCTTGAGAATTTGAAACCAGACTGTATAAATATTAAAAGTTATTCCAAGTTAGGTAATAGCAAGATGAAATTGTAGTTGAGGATAATACACTTATTTTTACTGAAAGCTAAGAGTATATTTGTCATCACCAGGTAGAACCAATTTTATTTTATACTTGAAATGTTCATTTTTATGAGGAAGATGAACAAACCTCTTTAAAAGAATTACTCCATGTAATAGCCAATAAGAGATTTTTCAAATTAAAAAAAAAAACTACAACAACTAAAATGTAGCTTAAGAGATCAATGTATTAAAGAGTGTTTGGGGAGAAGAAGAATGTAGGATTAGTAATCTATTTGGAGATGATCCCAGGAAGCTAAAGTGAGTCAGAGAGGAAGATGAATATGCAATATAAGAGTGCATTTTCAGTTTCACTGCTGTGGGCAACAGGGCCAGACTGTCAAACAGCCTGATGTGTACAGCGTGTTTTGCAAAACTGTCTGCTTGAAAGACTAATTAATCAATAGGCTCTCATCTCCCACTGGTTGAGGGCACTCCCAAGAGCATTAACTCCAGAATCCCCAGAGTAAAGTGCATTTGGGCCAAATAACCATGGCACTGGGGAAGGGGCAGAGGCAGAAAGATACTGTGTCTGAGATGTCATGCTGTAAATATGAGATAAGCTTGACTTGCACAGAACTGTCCACCATTGTTACTATTGAAATCAGAGGTGAACCAAGGAGATCTGGTTCATAAACAGAGGAGGATGCTACTACTACTTCTTACACTTCTCTAATTCATTCATGGGGAAATACTTCCTATACCTTCTTGAGGTAGCATTGTAGAGGCCTCCTTCAAGGTAGCATTGTAGAGGCCTCCTTCAAGGGTCTCTCCTTCAATCATCAATTTCTAGATCTGAAACTGGTTCATGGCTGAAGAAACACAATTATACACTAAAGTATTTGACAGTTAATTTTGTCAATTAATAGATTACAAGTAATATTTCAGTGTAGTTTAAATTTTATTTTTCCTACTGTGTGTAGAATTCAGAAAATTTTCATACGTTTAAAAACATAGCTAATTTTATAACATGTTTCTGTGAATTGTTTATTTGTGGGTTTTACCCATTTTTTTGTCTATCAGGCTTTTGGATTATTTTTGTCACCAAATTATATAAATTCTTTCTAAATTAGAGAGAGTACCACTTTGTAATCTATATAGCAAATATATTCTCTTAGTTTGTCATGTTTCTTTTGACTTTGTTGTTACAATACAAATACTTAAAATAAGAGTATTAAATTTATCAGCCTCTTTATTGTATTTGAATTTTGAGACATAGTTTTAAAAGCTTTCCCAATATATTTAATAGTATTTATGCACTTGATCTCTCTCAAACTAAGAGTAGTAAAATCTATTTTTAATGTATTCTATCACTTCCTCACTGTGTTTCCAGTAGTGTCTGTTTATAGGGAGAATTCTTTTTTTATTTGATCCATAGATCTTCAATATCATTATATATTCACTGTAAAGTATGGCCTTTCACCTGATAAAATCTTTCTCTTTCATTTATTTTGGCCTCAATTCTGTCTTGTTTGATAATAAAATTACAATCTATGTTTGTTTTATTATTTCCATTTGCCTGGATACTTTTGCCTACAGACCAACATCTCTGGCCTGGATTCCTTTAATAGTGTCCTAAGTGGTCTTTCATGTGCCACCATTTGCCCCTACAGATTTTTTTCTCAACATAGTAGCTAGAGCAAGTTTGTACAAAGTTGTCATAGTGTCATTCCTCTGTTCAAAGGTGTGCAATGGTTCCTCACATCACTAGGAATAAAACTCAACTTCCTGAAAATGGCCTGCAATGTCATAAATGCTCTCAATCCCACTCTCTGGCATCTTCTTTCACCCTTTGCTTTCCCTACTCCATCCACACCAGCCTGATTCTGTTCTTTGGAATTCCCAGCCACACTCTCACATCAAAGTCTTTACACTGGCTATTCGTTCCAGATGGGACATCTCTCAAATATCTAAATGGCCAACTTCCTTGATATCTTTAGGTTTTTTCTCAAATATGAAACTAAAAGCCTTCCCTGGTCAATTTATTTAAAACTGAAACACAATCTCAATCCTTCCTACTGTGCTCTACATTTACTATGTTTGTTGTTACAGTGACTTCCCCCACCAGAATGTAATTTATTCACTAATGTATCCTAAGAATTTAACATGATGCCAGCATGTAGTAGAGCCTTATTAAATATGTGTTGAATGAAGGTTTTTCCTTTCTCTATCCAATCTCGCAATGTGAGGATACATTTTCTTCAGTGTATGAATTGAATCTCAGAGTGATCTTTTAAAGTATAATTGAATCACATTATTTCCTTCAGTTAAAACCTTTTAGTGACTTGCCATTACCTTCAAATGAAACTTAAAATCCCCTCATCAGAAGAGCAAGCTCTTCATGCTGTATCCCCAAACTCTCTAATTCAATTCCCATCTCACATCCTGAATTCTAGTCATGATAAATTGCTTATATTTTCCCAAATATACTATGTTTGCTCACAACTCTGTGTCCCTGCCCTCAGGTAAGGTGGCCATATAATTTATCGTCCAAACCAGGACACTGCTGAGAGTTAAAGTGGTTTTTATTAATAATTCTAAAATGGGACCATCCCAGACTAACAGGAATGAATGATTGGTCATTTTATCTTTAGGCTTTCTGCCTGAAATGTCCTTCTTAATTTCTTTGCCTGATTCTGTCAGAACATCTCTCATGTTTCAGTCCCTGTATCACATCCTCAAGTAAGCCTTTTTATATCCTTGTCCTAGACCTGATATCCTTCCTCCATAACTGATAATGCCAATCATGCTCTTATCCTAATCACCATTCTTAGCTGGGTGCCCATAAGACTGGGAGGGTGCGCCCGAAATGCAAGAACCATTCTATTTATGCCTCTGTCCCTGGCACTAGATATGTTGCATGTCAAATAATAGATAACAATGACATAATATAGCAAGATGGTAAGCTCAGGAGTTGTACTTTTGAGTTGGGAAGGCAGACTAATGGGTTTAAATCATGCTTTATCAAATACTAGCTGTGTGATATTGGACAAGTAAAGTTTGTTTGTAAAGTAGTTGTGGAGATCAAATGAGTTCATATTGAAATGAGTAGCAAAAATAAAGAACTCAGAGACCCTGAAATATTTTAGTGGCAATTCAATAAGTAAATTTATTGAATGAATAACTAATTTAAAAAAATAAATACTAATTATACTAATATTATAACTAATACTCTCACCAGACTCTAAGGTATAAAAATACTCATACACCTATTATTTACTTAATCCCTCCCTCCAAGAAACTCATTAAGAAGAAATAGCATACATGTTTTGGTATTCTCAACTTACAGCAAGGAAAACTTATTCAAAGAGTTGAATGGTTTGCACAGAAATTGGGAGCTACTATGTGAATTAGTTGGAACACACTCAAGTATCTCCATACTTGACCAATGTGCTCTCTTTCTGCTTAAAATGTTTCTCCTCTCTGCTACCAATCTCCACAGTGCTTCAGAATGAGATTACAACTCAACTGTGAAGTCTTAGGCTATTCCTGTCTCCTTTCTAACCAGGTCAGGTGACCCTCCCAAGGGCAACATGGTGCCCAGCTTGTCAGCCATACTCTATCATATTCTATTGGTCTACCTGTACATAAATTGTCTCCTGTCAGGACGGTAATGTTCTCCAGGCCAAGAATTGTGTTTTAATGGGACATGCCTCTAGGAACTAAAATAGGAGCTCACTTCTATGCTCAATATATAGCAGGTGCCCAAAAATATTTGTCAATACTAAACACAACTCTAAATCTAGTGGCCTTTCCAATATTCTGTGTCTGCAGAAAATCATCCTTAGAAATTTTTGCCACAAAATGGAGAAAAATTTTCCTGTTGAAACAAACAGAAAACTGGATTTTTATAAAGAAGCATTAATTTAAAATATAATACTGGTATTTATTAAGTGTTTGCTCTGTATCAAGTACTGTGCTAAGAACATTACATAGTTTATTTTATTTTATTTTATTTTTTGACTTATAGTAACACCATGGGCTAAATACTGTTATAATTCCCATTTTCCATAGGAAGAAAATATATTTAGATAATTATTCATATTTTAAAAATGCAATCTATATTTAAATTTATTTAATGTCAGGAAAATAACTAGATGATACAAACAGGTGAGAATTAGAGTGAAATATATAATTGTGCTATTCCTATTTTCTTATTTGTAAAAGAAATGGATTTAGTTTCTACATAGCACATTACAAGAGAAATCTCTCCTCAAATTATAATATATAGATGGTTTATTCATACAGGTGTGCTCTTCAAAATGATCTTTTATTATTTACTTCCCTAACAGATAGTATTAAATACACTTGATTTTCTTTTTCAAAGGCACTGCTTTAATCCTTGTATGATTCTTAGTCTATTCTTAAAAATAGTTTTTATTCTACTAAAACTTTTAAATACCAAATTGTTTTTCTCTACTTTTACAATATAAAATATCTGAGTTACTAAAAATAGAGACATTCTTTTTTATATATTGAGTATTTATTTGCACAAACATTTCAGAATGGTTCATTTAATACTCTTACTATGCACAATTCTATATCTATTTATAAGTTTATATGAAATGTGTACATTTTTCAAAATACCATTAAAATTTTTGCCCCAAGTTCGTGTGGAATACTAGAATCTGCTTAGATCATCACACGTGGACAGTTGCCAGTGATACAGAAGGCTGTGGTAATAACCTTTGCTGAGTGTCATGACTATTACTAGAAATGAATTAAATTTTCTTGCATTCCAGTGAGTTAAAAATACTTCTAAAATTTAGTTTGGATTTTACATTCGACTGTCTTTTCTTATATAGATTCAATTTACTTAGGGAGTCTTCCTAGGGCAGCAAGTTAATCCCATAATTTCTTCTTTGGGTTTTCAGGGGCTCTCTCCAGCCTTTATTTTATTCCTGCATCAATATTATAAATAATTGCAGGGCTTCTGGAAAAGGAGAATATTAAACTCTAGCTAGTATCACTATGACCTCTGTCTCTAGCTTTGGTCTTGTAGTTCTTGATTCCCAGCAGTTTGATCTTCAATATTTAGAAAACATTATTTAATTTGCAAAATCCAAAACATTTTCACAGTTTTATGAATCCTTCAGAAGTTTAGGACTAATGCTGTTGCTGCTGCAAGAATTGCTGACAATGAGAAAATGAGAAAAACAAATAAGAAACAAACTCCTTGCTCCAAAACATGAGGGAAGTGAAGATAGGAAATTATTTTTCAGATGGCTCTTGATTCTTATGTACTGTAGTTTAGGTATAAATTTATTAGGAAATTAATAAAGTTGTTTAGAAATGACATATCTTGGAACTTATGAGTATCAATTAACTAACATGCTAAATAAATTTCACAAAAGCATGAATACAAATTATGTAAAAATTAATAAATAAAAAGGTGTTGTTTTTATCCTCCGAGGACATATGCCTGCCCTTATTTTAAAAAAGACTTAAACCTGTGAAGTTGTGCTTGCGCATATAATTATTTTGATTTGTTTCTCTAAAAGTCCATCTGTGGTCATTTTTAAGTAACTAGGTAGTTATGGTGATTATTATTTCTTACTTGGGAAAGGATTTATTTAAATGTCTCATCTTCCAATCTCCTTTCCACATTTCAGGGAATACTTATACAAGTATATTCAAATGTATAAAAATGACAAATCCCTGCAAAATAAGTTATTGTATTCCTATTTGACAGTAATAATGTTTAGGTAATACTGAAACTGACTTTCTCACTGTGTCTGCATGTGCTACCACTTTAACTGCTTTATTTTTACTCATCTATCAAAGCAAACAATTTTTCAGTTCTATTACATGGCTTTTAAAATGTCTATTAAAATTGACCAGTGGAATTACTGAAATGTTCAATTGTTGAGAAACCTTTGCAAAACAACTGTGGTATTTTATGAAGTATGATATCAAAGTATTTTATGAAGTGTGATATCAAATTTAAAAAGTAATTTAGTGGATTAAACTGAGTTTAATGCTGTCTCTTATAATATGACATAACATAATATAACATAACATAACATAACATAACATAACATGATATAATATGAAAGATGGATTTATCTAGCCAGAAAATGGCAACCATAGGGAAAAAATAATGAGTTTTTTCTTATGAGATGTAGCCTGCACTAAAGTGGAACCTTTTAATATTTCATTTACTCCTCAAATATTCATTAATAATTATATTCATATTATTTTCATAATACAATATTTATTAATAAACCAGTTTCTTTAATAATATAGTTTCTTTAATAAAAGCAGACTAAGCAAATGATCAATTTGCAATCCAGATAAAAGCTGAGATGCTATGGCTGCGAGAGAGATTGTTAGGAGACCTAAATTATAAAAGTTTTCCTCATTCCAGACAAAACCAAACAAATTCCAAAAAATCAGAATTTTAAAATCATCATGTGTCAATATTATTGATCAGTGACATCACTGACATTTTAATATATAAAAGTTAAATTTTTTAAAGTCCAAATATGATATCATGTAGACTCCCTTGGACTTGACATAATATTTTGTACACCCTCTTAACATATATTTAAACAGTGGATAGTTTAAAAATATTTTATAAACATCACTAATTTATCCATCCACCAGAAATTAATTATCTCTTTAATTAAAATAAAAACTTTTTAAATGGAAACCCGAATAAATTTAGATTATCAAGTACAAACTGTACACAAACTTTTTATAGAAACAATGTAAAAAATTCACTTTTCTATTGCTTATAAATAAGAATAATGCAGAAAAAATATTTCACATTAGGAAAATATCATTTTGAAACACAATATTGAAGTCACCTGGAGTTAATTTTAAAATATTACAAGTTGATAACTGAGTGGCATATCTGAAAAAAATATTTTAAAGTATGATGTTTCCTCAACTACACCTAAGTGGATCAACTCCATAAATATGAGATGTTTATTTTTGATGTCTCCTTTAATGATGAGGAATTTCCACCAACAGGTATATATTCAAAAGATACCATTGCACTAGTGTACTTACCAGAAGCCCTTTAAAATATATACTCACAGAGTTTAAAAATAACTGTTACTTATAAAAAATTCAAAAATGTGCAAGAGACAATCTATAAACAGAAAAATGGGAAAATCATTGTCATATATTCACACAAGGAAATTTTGACACTAGTGAAATTCACACTAGTGAATATGAACAATAGCTTTATGTCTCATCATACAAGAAACACAAAGTGTGGTACAAAGTGGAAAATCAAATTGATACCACGTATACAGAGCTCAAAAATAGAAAAAACAAACTTAGTTATAATTTGTTTATTTTACACTTGTATGTACAAATACTTTAAAAATAAAAAAGGATGAACAAAATACAGAATTGTGTTTATCCTTATTGGAGGAGAGAGAGGAAGGGTCCACAGGCATTAACATTCTATCTGAAGCTAGACATTAATGACATACATGTTTACTTAATATTTTTAACACCATACATTTTATATATTCTTTGAATTTGTACAACATTTCACAATAAAAACAAATGCTTCTTAAAAGTACAGGCATTCAGGAAGCCCAGGCCAATATTTGCAATATTTATGTGCTTTGAGAAATAAAATAAGTGCAGAGGGCCAGGCTGAGTGAACAATTAGCCACTATGGTGACTGTGTTTGAAAATTCCCAGTCCTGACCATCTTTAATATGGCCCAATGAACTTTATAGAATGCCGATTACAAGCTTTATTCCAGCCTAGTGCACTCAGGTACAAGCCTCACAGCCTGATTTCTCAAAATTCTTCAAATAATGCATGAGATCAGTCAGACTTGTAAATCACTTCTTTTTGTTACCAAGGCATTGCTTTTACATCTTAAGTTTTATTTGTGGGAATTTAAAACGTGGTATGAAATACTACAAAGGCTGATAGGGTTGACTTTACAGTAGTGACATACAGAAACAAAGAACCAAAAGACAATATGAATATCTCCAGGAGTGCTATGGTAAATGAGTGAGAATAAGATTTTTCTTTAATTGGAAACAGATAACAAGTTGATTATTCAACTAAATATTAACACTAGCTGAGACCATGGGAATCACTTAACCTCCCTGAACCTATCCTTTTTCTTGTTTAAATGAAGATATTTTATTCTATTATTTTTATTATTCTAAGATAAAAACCATATGGTTAAGCAACAGAAAGCACATCTAAAGTTCATAGGTTTCTGTTCATTTAAATTCTCTTTGTGAGATTTATGTATCTAATTATGACTTTCTTTCAGAATACTTAATTTGGTTTTTGAAACCAAGTCTGTTCAGAATTTTTTTCTTTTTGTTTTTGTTTTTTTAAAAGGGCAAATCATGACAGTGGGTTATATATAATTGTAAATAACCATACTAGACTAAGCAACATCATACCACAATTTAACCAAACACCATATAATTTTTACTGCAATGGCTTTTTCTAAAAGTTTTAAGATATTCAACTCATTTCTATGACATATATTTAGGGAAGGCAAACTACACCCAAAGTGTGAGGTAGCTAGTCGGACATGAGTGAAATGGGGAACAAAAGAATAGGGGTCCAGCCTAGAGACCACCCAAAGAACACTCCAATGTAGTAGAAATCTGGGTAAGTGCACACGAAGTAGGCAGAGTTATATAGCAGCCAAGTGTCAATCAAAATGACCTCACATGCCAATCACCTAACCACCCATCAAGGCCTTAATGTAAGAAAGACCTCTTCTTCTTCTGGTCTTTGTTGTCTCTGTGGTCTTTGGCTGGTTGTTGTGACAGTGCTGGTTTACAGCTTCTCACTGAAATCATGTGCCTCCTTGGAGCGTGCTTTGTCTTTCTAAAAACACCTGGTCTTCTTAGGTGGTCTTCCATCCAAGTACTAACCAGGCCCAACCCTGCTTAGCTTCCGAGATCAGATGGGGTTGGGCTTGTTCAGGGTAACATGGTCATAGACTAAGATATACTTTTAATAAATTTTTCTAAATCTCCCTGACTTGTGATTCTTCACTGCATTAATGAGGAAGAACTGAGGGTAAATGCTAACTACACTTCTGGGCCGTTATCCCCTACGCCCACGTGCTGTTGTGACGCCGAAGTTCAAATCAGCCCAACGGTAACACAAGGATCAAATTCAGTCTGCTGTTCATTTTTGCATATCAAATCTTATTGAAACATACCCATGCCCATTCATTTGCGTAATGTGTATGGCTGCTCTACAGTGGCAGAGCTGAGTAGTTAAAAGAATATATCCAACATGCAAAGCCTAAACTATTTACTATGTGGCCCTTTAGAGGGAAAAAAATTGGCTGACCCTGGAATTATATTGTCCTTGTGAACTGATTTTTCAAAAATTAGGATTCTTGCTTAAATTTTATTACAGTTTATGGAGCAATAAAGTAAATAAAAACCAAATACTTAAAAATGAGTTTTCAAAATATAAATTTATAATATAATGTGTGACTGCTTATCATGTGAACTTCATGGGACTTTCTTAAAAATTAAAATGTAATTTCACACATTGAAATACCTAACTGACAAAAAATGTGGTTATTTAATTTTTTAAAAATGTTTTACTTTTTTAAAAAAATTTCTCATCTTAATTAACAGATGTTGGTTGATAATTTCAAACCCAGAGAAATTAAGATACAAAATTTTAATAAAATGAATTATTAAATGATTTTTATTAGCAGTAGAGACATAAAAAAATTATACTTTTCCCTTTACAGTAGCTTTCTGTAAATTTTTGAACTTTTTATTAAAGTATAGCATGAACATAGAAAAATGCATAAATCAATAAATGTACTGTTGAATGAAGTTTCACAAACTGAACACACCAATGTAACCAACATTCAGATTAAAAAAATAGAACACAAGTCTACAGCCATGCTACCCTGAACAAGCCCAATCTCGTCTGATCTCAGAAGCTAAGCAGGGTTGGGCCTGGTTAGTACCTGGATGGGAGACCACCAAAGAAGACCAGGTGTTTGTAAGCATAAAAAATAAAAAAAAATAAGGGATTGTAAACTGACAATGTCCTGGCAATCTGTGAGGTCAACCAAAGGTTGCCTCACCTAAAAAATAAAAAAATAAATAAATAAAAATAAGACATTTTAAAAATAAATAAATAAATAAATAAATAAATAAATAACAGAAAACAAAACATTATCTTCACCTCAGAATCTTCTCTGTGTTTATTTCCAGTCACAAACCGATTTATATAACATAGAATCACTGTTCAGACTTCTAAGAGTTTACAAAAAGATAATATAAATTAAATTTTTATTAATTTTATTATATTTTATAAGTTATACTAAATATTCTTCTAAAATATCTGGGGCTTTGAGATAAATAGATTATTTCAAATTTTTCCTATGCCATCATGCAAAATTTAGAAGAAACTAAAGATTTTAGAAGACTAGATAATCATAAATTATTTTAATAACAAATTTAATATGTGCCTAGATCATAGGCCATTGGAAGTGATGACGGAAGAGTTAAATCATAATAACAAAAAAAACCACTTTGGCTCAGTTAAACAAAAATGCTGCTATTTATTTATAATCACAAGTTTCTTTTACATTGGCTTTGTGCTCATCACTCATCCCATGCAGTACTGTTATTAGTGCCTGCAGAATAGTGAATAAACATCTAAATGTTTGTGTTATGACCCTCATCCAGCTTGAAAATTGCCCTTTCTTCTCCTGTAAACTTAGCTCCACAGTACTACCTATACATATGTTGACATACATCTGATTAAATATATAATCATTGTAGTGTCACTGATTGCATGGTTTCATGCTGTTTGTAAATGTTCACCACAATCATCAGTCTAACACATAATCAGTGCTTTTATTGTTCATATGCAACAATCTTTTTTTTTTACCTACGTTGGTCAGAAATAATAACTAAGTTTGCTTGCTTTTTTCTGTTTACTTTTACTCTTAAAAGTCAATCTTCTACTTTTTAACTTATCCTTTTCTGTGGCTGAATCAAGTGATATGATCGTAAGTGTATAAATTCTGAAATACTCTACACTGAATGTAATAAACATAGAAAAATCATCTAAAATGCTTGGAAATGATAAGCACTCAATAAGCTACTTGTTTCATGGGTCCAGAGGTAATTTTATAACTAGTTAAAAGTAAAGACTTAACTGACAATTTCCAGAATTATCTCAAATTAAGTCATGTATTTTTGGCTGGATTAATTTAGCACCATTAAAAAACAAATAAGCAAGTAAACTTTTAATAAGAGTTAAGTAGAATAATCTCTTAGGTTTGTGTATGTAAAGAAAAACAAAAATAAGAAAACAATTAGCCCAATTATTCAGGAAAAAATAGAACATGTTAGGTCTGAATAGTTATGTCAATATTTCCTAGACTATATTGTAAGGAATATATGATTTAATGTATAAATATTTCAATATATGCTTACATCTTGCTATGCTATAAACCTAACCTTACACATAGGCTCAGATATCACACCAGAGTCTAGACTCCCTTTGGCAAAGATATAACACTGCATTTTGAACTTCCATGTATATTAAAATAAGTGGCAGAGTAAACTGATCTTTGTCTTAGAGAAAAGACTCAATAAAATTCTGATAATCCTAAATTTACCTAGTCCAATGATTTTCATTCAGAGAAATAAGTCCCCTTGTGTTTGGAAAGATATCATTAATTCTAGCTCGCAATCTGTTTAATTGAAAGTTAAAAAAAAAAAAAAGTTATGTAATAGGCAAAATAATCTTCCATAAAACTATCTTATCTGATTCAAATAATAAAGTAGATGAAATATTAAGAATCGAATGGGAAGAATTTTACAGAAGAATATTTTACCATTTCTGGATTGAGGATTGGGAAGTGAATTATATTTTTATAGTTATTAAAAGAAACTATAAATTTTAAAATGTCGAGGAATACCGAAACCCCTCACCATGTAATTTCTGGATAATTTGTAAATTTATTGATGTCAATTAATAGCATCTATTCACAGATTAGACATTTTAAAAATCAATATCTTCTGTTATTATTTTTTAGTGACCATAATCAAATAATTAAGTACAAAATGATGATAAAAGATTAGAACAAAAATAGATAAGAAATAAATTTTTAAGGCATATATGATTTAAAGCATATTTAAACTTAACTATTTAAATTAATAATGTGTTCATTCTCCCAAATTTGGGGTCACATGATCTCCCAGTTTCAAGGACATTTAGTGTCCCTGAAATGACATTTAGTGAGACAGAGGAACAAACTATTGTGGAGGCAACAGTTCACAGCACCAGTTGAGTTTTTGTCCTGAGTTGATGTCACTCTTTCTACCTTCCATTCTACTCAGAGCCCCATGCATTTCTGCACATAGAAAGATTTGAACTGTCCCAGGGTCATTTTGAATGAAAAAATAAAATAAGACCCAGGGTGAATTTCCACCTATGTAATAGGCTGATGTTATTACTGATGAGAATGTTTTGAAACAATCTAACTCTTATTTTGCATATGTGAGCTTAAATGTTAATTTCTGTGGGTTTCTTCACGTTTGGGAATTGAAAATATCAAAGCTTTCAAATTGAGAGGTTCATGACCAAGAAAACAATATCTAGTATTGGTTTAAATAAGATAAGACTTGAAATAAGTAATAGATATTGCAAACATATTTATAAACTCAAACTCTTCAAAAGTTGAACAAAAAAAATATAGGATTAGAGACAAGAAAGGGGTCAAAATAAAGGTATTATCTTATACGAACTAAGGACAAATAAGGAAGCTGGCTCTTTACTACTCAGTCAGATTCTCAGAAGATATTGCTGTCATTTGAGACAAAAGAGGTATTCATATTATATATACTTTTTGAGAATTTTCAGCAAAATTTTGCATTGGAGGTTATTATCTAGTTTGCAGAGACAGGAAATAAATTGAAAGTTTAGAATATTAGGCTGACTGACATAAAGAGGTTATCATAAACACATGCTGAAAAGCAGTGATGTCTCAACCTAGAAACTTTATTAGGAAAAAAGTAACCACAGAAATTGTCCTCAGATAACTCTCTATTTCTTAGTTTGAATATCTGAGGTAGTACCTTGACTGCATTTGTGTATGGGCACATACTTGTGCACAAATGCTAACTGATTACATTCGTGACGTTAATGCAATTTTATATTGTAGAAAACAATGCCTGCCTAAACAAGATCTTTCACACATTTCATCTTACATTTATTCTGCATTTTTTCCTTTAACATCTCAGGCCACCTTCCAACCCTCCATGCACTGAGTACTATATATTTCTCAATATAGCTCTTCTTCTGGAGCTGAACAACCTAGTAAAATATTTTAAAGTGACTAGTAGGAGATTAAATTTACCCATGAAATGGTAATCTTCAATAGATTTAGCTCGAATCAAGTTTAGCTTTTAAAATTTACCTTAGGACATGTCTGCTTATGTGAGACTCATCTACAGCCTGCTGCATACGTATGTGGCTTCATTCGATGTCAGTGCACAGGGAGAGAGGCTCTGGATCTGCTGGGCCAATCTAAGAGAATGGCATAATTTCCAGGAAAAGGTTCCTGACTTATCAAAATTCCTCTATCCAGCCGTTCTCTCTTCTACCCCTTAATTCGCTGCAAGTAATATGTAACCAATTTGAAATAAGCAGTACTTACAAACATCTGAAGTTGCATCAAGCTCTCAGGATACTAACTGTAATATAAATCAGCAAATTGTTTTCTTCTGAGAAAGAAAAAGTTTAATCTACTAATGGGTGGATCTCATTGGCTAAATGCCAATAAAAATTTCAACTTCTGGTTTTATGCATTGCCGCCTACAACCAAGGCTAATATAAAAGTTTCTATGGGTGAAAGTACCTGGGAATAAGTAAAAAAATAAATAAAAATTAATTTTGAGGATAGAAAAAATGATTAAGTAAGCATCACATTAATTCATTTAGATAATTTTTCTAGTTTAGAAATAATTTCTCATGTTGGGGCATATACTATTTGAGGCTCCATATTTAAACTTTTTAATTAATAAAATTTATTTTTAGAGCAGTTTTAGATTTACAGAAAATTTGAGCAGTGAGTACTGAAATTTCTCTTATAATCCCTGATCCTCTCTCACAGTTTGTCTTATTGTTAACATTTTGTAGTACTGTGGTATATTTGTTTCAACTGGTGAGCCAGTATCAATACAATATTAGTGACTAAAGACCAAAGTTTACACTAACATTTCATCTTTATGTTGTGCATTCTATTGGTTATAGCAAAAGTGTAGTGATATGTATTCATCATTACAGTATCATACTTAGTTGCACCATTCTAAAAATACCCTGTGCTCAATCTAGTCATCCTCCTTATTTTTCCCCCAAACCCTGGAAACACTGCTCTTTTTACTGTCTCAGTAGTTGTTTTCTTTTTTTTCCCTCAGCATGCAATATAATTAGACAGTTATGTAGCCTTTTCAGATTGGATTTTTTTAATTTAATTCTTTAATGCATTTAAGTTTCCTTCATGACTTTTTGTGGTTCGATAGCTCATTTATTTTTATTGTTGAATATTTCATTGTATGGATATCCCTCAACTTGTTCATTAATCAATGAAGGACATCTTGGTTGCTTCCAAGATATGGCAATTGTGAAAGAAGTCACTATAAACATTTATGTGCAAGTGTTTGTGTGGTCAGACATTTTCATCTCATTAGGATAAATACCAGAAGCACAATTGCTGGATCATATAGTAAGACTATGTTTAGTTTTGTAAGAAATTATGAAAGTGCTTTCCAAAGTGACCATCCCACTTTAAATTCCCACCAGCAATGAATGAGAGTTTGTTTCTTCACATTCTTGTCATTATTTGGTACTCTCTCTGTTGTGGATTTTAGCCATCCCAATAGGTGTGTAATGGTATCTCCTTGTTTTAATTTGCAATTCCCTAATAACATATGATGTTGAGCATCTTTTTATATGTGTGTTGACCATCTGTATATGTTCTTCGGTGAGATGTCTGGTGAAATATTTAGCCCACTTTTTAATTAGGCTATTTGTTTGGTTTTAGAAAATCTTTATATATTTTGGATACAGTCCTTTATCAGCTTTGTGTTTTGCAAATATTATCTCTCAGTTTGTGGCTTGTCTTTACATTCTCTTAACAGTGTACTTTTCAGAGCAGAAGTTGTTGGGGTTTTTTTTTAGTTAATTTTTTTTTTGGTGTTTCATGGTTTGGACTTTTGATGCTGTATCTAAAAAAGCATTGTCAAACACATGGACACCTAAGTTTTCTCCTATTTTTATCTTCTAGGAGTTTTATTTTACACTTAGGTCTATGATGTATTTTTACACTTAGGTCTTGTTTTGTTTTACACTTAGGTCTATGATGTATTTTAATTTTTGTGAAGAATATAAAGTCTGTGTCTAGATTCACTTTTTATATATAAATATTCAATTGTTCTAGCTGTATTTGTGAAAAAATTATCCTTTCTTCTTTGAATTTCCTTTGCCCTTTTGACAAAGATCAGTTGACTATATTTATGTGGGCCTATTTATGGATTTTCTGGATACTCGGTTCCATTGACTGGTAGCATATTTTTATGGTCAGTATTTTTTACTTTCTGTTTTATTGTATAACACTGTACACTGATAAGCAAAATTATTATTTTTCTTTTAAAATTATTTTAGGTTATGTATATTTTGAAGTGATTAGCCAGAAACGACTGTGTTCTGTTGTTCTTCTTTTTTTTAAGTAAAAAGGCATGATTTTCTTGGGAAAAATAGTATTTACTAAACACAGATCAACTTTACAGAAAATCTTGAGACTTATCAAATCCAAAAAGAGATGTGTGTAAATAAAGATATTTATATTCAGATACATTGACTATGTTATAAAATAATTTAAAATAATGACTTAAATTTGTGCTTAATAATAATAATAATAATTAAAAGTTATTAAACTATCATTAGGTACATGGAACTTTTTTGTTGTTCTTTAAGAATATTTTTCCTAGTCAATGGGTTTCCAACATTTAAAGTCATAGATATTCGATAATGAATAAAAATCTATATGTATATATGAAAGCATTTAAATATATCCAAATTTATATATACAATTTACAGTTTTGATAGTTCTTTTGAAATATATTCATGTATCTTAAGATCAGAAGCAATTGGACCAAGCCCTCACAAAGTGTATTCTCAGAATTTAACAAGTTATCAGTTAGGATTAAGTGATTTTCTGATTTCCGTAGTCAAATAATGTTTAAATGTCTAGTTCAAACAAGTTAAGGCTTTTCTAAGGTTGTACTCCTCAGACTCAAAAATATATTAATGTACATTGTAGCTATTTAAAAGGAGTATATAGTATATAGCACTTAAAACTCATTTTAAAATGGAATCATTTTTCCCCTTCCTTTCTTTGTGCAGAGCAACTTGTAAGACTAGTGTTGCCAGAATATTCTTTGGAAAGCATTGAGCTATTCTAATACTCGATAATGTCTCTAATGAAGCAACTGTGTAAAATTAGCAATCACCCTAATAATCTTTCTATTTCCTATAATCCTTTAGTGTTTCTAGAAGTACTTCAAGTTTTACTGTATCTTAGGGCAACAGTGGCATTCGAATTGACTATCCAAGATTCCACGTGGTGCCCTGGAGCAGGTGATCCTTGAGGATGACTAGAGATTTAGGTTTGAACACAATACCACTGAGGTAGCCTAGAGTTTGCCCAAAGCCTCAAAAAATGGACTTAGTATAATTTCATTACATTCTAATTTCTTATCTTATACAGAACCTTCTCTTGATCCCTCAAGTGGCATATATTCTAACATTCCTACTTTGTTAGTACGAAGACTCAGAGAAAAGCCCCCGGACTGAAAAATCTGCTTCTCTAAGCAGAAGGCAGGGAAAGATGGAAGAAAGAGGCTAGCCACTCCAGTTTGACAACTAAAAGAGTTTAGAGGGGAAACTAACATAGAAGTTGTGTCTTGGGTGGCTGCAAGAAGAAGATGATATTCTCTGCACCACTTGGCAGGCGCCAAAGAACTATGTAGAGTAAAGGGAAGGAAGAGTCACCAGTACTGGTACATGAATGCTATGAGGTACTCGGGAAATTACTTTCCATGCTTGACCAGATCAAGACAATGGCCCGTTCCGGGAACCAGCATGTAGCAGGAGGCAGGCATTTTGATTTATTTCAGAATGAACATCAATCATGATCAGTCTTTGAGAGGGCTCCGTAGTAAGCAATTTCTGTTCTGGCCTGGGTCTAGCTCATGGGACAAACAGCAGTCATGTCACGAAACAGTCTCTCCTCCACATACTCCGATCGGCAAGTTGTATCTCTTCTAACAATCTTTGTTTAATTGAAAGAGCATTTATTATTTTTCTATCCTCTATGAACTTCTGTCATATCACTCAAGTTGTCTGTTACAGTGTATATCTTTTTTCTTCCTATGCACAATATCAATTTAGAAATAAGATTAAGTTTTCATTTATTCAGTTCTTTTAACCTTATGTCATTCATTCAACATTAGTGTTTTCTTTCTGAGATTTTGAGCTCCTAGTTAGAAAATGCCATATCGACTTAGCTTGGCTTTTGGAGCAGTCAACATTTTAACGTACATATTTAAGCAATTTATTATAAAAATATCTTTAAAATATATAATGTTTGCCATGCCCCCCAATACTTCATGAGGTATTAAATTTATTTAGATAGCTTCCAGTTGTGGTGGCTGAAAATTATCCTAAGATAATTTTTCAAGTTCACAGGCAGACACTGAGGAGTTGCTTATTTTCAGATGCTTTTTTAATTTTATAATTTTTAAGCTGAAAATTATTTGGAAAGCTAAGAAATGGACCCAGGCTTTACCTAGGGAGAAAAATCTGTAGAAATAGTTTAAGAATATTAGGAGAAATAAAGATCCTTTTCCCCCTCCTGCCTTGTATTACATTGTCAGGAATCCATCAATTCAGCTAAATATGTTTCCCTTTTAAAATACATATGATGCCTGATAGATTTGTTTCTTGTGTATTTAATGTGTCTCTGTTGGTTAACCTCCTTATCTCATTCAAGAATTGTACATTCCTTGATATTTCTTTTGAACTTTTAATTACAAGTAAAGCAAAGTGTACATTAAATAAATTTTTGAATGAATGAATGAATCCTTGCCAGCTAGCTGAAATGAAAGTTATCTGAGAATATAAATGTAAGTAGCAAAAGGATAATTTTGACTTGGATGAGATGTAGCAATGCAACATGAAGGCACTGAAACTTCCCCCCCCTAAAAAGAAGCAAGTTTTTGCTCTGTCACAGTGGTTTGGACAATTACTGCTAAATAAATGTGTTTTAGAATATTTTATGTCAAAATAAAAATCTCAAGTTGATCATGTTATATTAATAAAGATAATTATGTAGAGAATCAAGTGTAACTGAAATTAGAGTACAAAGGAAATGAGAAAATTTGGGAGAGAAGAATTTCAAACATGTGAATTTGTTTTGTTCTAACAGCTTTGGAGAGTTCAGGAGCAGGTGCTTCCATTGGTTCTCTATCTCTTGCCTTTAGTTATCTATCAGACTTTTAAAGTGAAATACATCACTTTAAGATACATAATAAAAACCCTCATTTGAATAATAATTCAAGAATTAGAAAGAAATATATAATTGGACAGATCTTGAAAGACATATTTGAAATAGATGTTGAAATTGCTTAAGTTACACAAAATATGTCTATAAATGATAAATGTTTTCAACAATGCCTTCAGTATATAAATAAGTTTTTGGTGATTTCATTAAGGCATCTTGTAAATTATCTCAAATTGAACATATCCAAAAAAACATTTGGAAAATTAAATCCAATAATGCAAAAATAATATATGAACACAACTATAAAAGAGCAAAATGCTGTCCTGTCCATGAAGTTCATCACTCTAAAATTATTCCTTCATCGTAATATTCAAAACACTAAGCCACGGGTTATTCAGTATGTTCTGTAGAGTACTATATAAAAGGTATTCTTATGGTAGAAATAATGCTCCCCACAACAAACCAGTCTATAAATTCCAACCAAGTTAACAAACTATTAGGTGACTTGGGAAACATAAATTCATGCTGCAGTGAATGAGTTATCTCCTTTTTCACAATTTCTTCAGAAGAAGCAAGTGAAATATTTGACCATAAGTAAACAAGTTCAGGATGACTTAACTGCGTGAGATGTACCAAATTTTATGAGGAATGGAAACAGGAAAAAAGATATACTATAACAAGAAAATAAATTCCCAGTAGAGCTTTGTTAGGTTTTACAATTTACCAAAAGTTATTTTAATATATTAGATGTTTACTGAACCAAGAGCTCTCATTTTGTAATGATTTTTAAATCATTAAAATAAGTTCATTTTTCCTAAGTTCAAGTGTACCTAGATATTTCATATAAGCTCCTTTCTCCTTGTAATATAGATTAAATTTTTTCCAGTTTGGCCATTGGTGCTAAACTTAATTAGATGATAAGGATAAATAAATGAATTCTAGAAGCAGCTGAGAGGACGTGGAAAATATATCCTTCTGCCAGTGCATAATTATTTCACAAATAGTCACTACAATTCAGCATTTTTTTTTAAATTTGCACCATTTGAATAGATATTTTGTAAAGGTTTTTTTTTTTTGTTTTTTTTTTGTTTTTTGTTTTGAGCTACATACTTGTTTTATTTCCTGATTTGGCAAAGATACTATTTAAGAATATAAATAGAAAACTCTGACATATAATTTTATGAATTACTAATGTAAGGATATATGTATTCTTGCAAAGCCTTAAAACATGAGATTCTGAAAAACAATATCAATCAAAAACTTTAACAATAGAAATCATTAATAAAAATGATATAATTTTATATTTTAACCCCTTCTTTGTGAAATTAAGCTAAAAAAAGTAAAAATAAAGCAATCAAAATGTTTTTCCTGTTCTTGTTTTTATCTTCTGGCACACCATCTGTTCTTTTTAATGTTCTAGCTTACCCAAAATGAAGTCAGTTTGTCTGTGTCCCATACTCCACATCTATCATACCAGGAATATAGAAGAAATGACAGAGAAGATTCATGTTCCGTGCATTTATAATATAGTATTTTTGGATGTATAATTGATAATGTCCAAAGGACAAAGTTTGTCCTTCTCAATATTACAAACCTGGGACAGTATCTACTAATGTTAAGGATGCTACGATGTCTCAAAACATCTAGAGAACTTCATCTTTGGCATGCCTTCTAGATCACATAAAAAAATGAGATATAGAATATAGTTTGTCCATTATACTTATGCATTTTGACAATGCCCTCAACAAGAATTACTTTTGAAAAGTTATTGCTTCTTTGCCCCAAAGAATAAGGACTTTCTGTCTAATGGCAATTCAGATACATCTTAAACAAAAGCAATGTCAATGGTATAAGTGGCTATTTCAATGGCTTAATACCTTTTCAGATATATAAATTCTAATTTTTTTAAATAAATGACCTTAAAGATCAATCTTAGAGAATATATTTTGAAATGTGAAATAAAATCAAATAGATTTTATAATATCTGATATATCTTTGGGGAATAAAAACAGAAGTCTAATAAATGTATGGCCAAATAACTTAGATCACTCTTTTGGAAGCACCCAAAATCTAGGAGGCAGCAGAGTCCAGTGGCTGGGAGAGCAGAGTGTAAGGCCAGGTGACCTATGTTCGCCTGCTGGCTCTGACACCGACTAGCTCTGTGACCTTAGGCAAGTTTTACCCAGGTTTTAGATGCCTTGGTTTTCTTATCTGTAAAATGGATATAATGATTGCACCTATTTTTGTTGTTAGGAAGATTAAATAAGTCAATAATTAAAGCATTTATATGTACCTATATAATAGCAATTCTTAGCACATAGTAAGTCATTAACAAATAAGCAACATAAAGAGACTTGAACTCATGCTCAGGAGCTGATGCTTGGAGCCGGATACATAATTTCTCCAGCAATTTGCATGCTTATTAAATGAGACGATTTGATTTGTGGTGTCTTATTACTATTAACCATTTTAAGATTCTTAAAATGTACATTCAAATAAGATTAGAAAGCAAGGAATCAGGACACACAAAATTAGGACTGGTTTTTACATGCCAGTACTTCAGAAAGAGAATAAAGCCAATTATTTAAGAAAAAAGATATGTCAATACTCCTGAATTAATACAAGTGAGCAACCCCTAAAAAAAGATAATATAAATTAGGAATTTATTTTTAAATTACCAAATGAGAACTAGAACTGGTTCATAAGAAGAAAGTTATGTGAAATAGCATGAGTAAATGTGTTCCGTATTGATGCTGCTAAACTACAAATGTTGAATTTCTATGCATTAATATATTCAGGAAAATGATCCTTTAATATAAATACCTTAGTTTTAAGTGGCTACTTTGGTTGCTTGTATGTTTTTCCTATCAACTTTGACAATATTTTAAATGTTATTACCACTATGTCACGTTTATTACACCTCTTTTATCTATTATTGGCATTAACCACTAGAAATCTGATTTATTATCATTTATATTAGTTTAGGTTCTTAGTTGCAAAATATAGAAATTAACTTAGTTAACATAAGCAGAACAGAAATTCTAAGAGTGTATTTTGAGTAGCCTACCAAATTGATGGGGAAAAGACTAAAGAAGCAGCTTAGAGAACTGACACTAAAAATCGGAGAAACAAAGGGAGGTACAGCAGCTTATATACTAACTACCACTGCTGCTACTTGAGTGGCCACCATAGACCTTTGGACACTGGATGGCAGTGTTGCCACCACAAAAGTAAATTCTGAACTCCCCTTGCTTTTTTTGTGACACTCACTGAAGATTCAAAACTTCATGCTGGTGTATCTGATGGGACAAATCTAGGCCATGGACCCTGATCCAGCTGTCAAAGGTTATAGAGAGCAAGTATCTGAACTTTCCAGCGTGCACTATGGAAGGCAGATCACAATATTGTATTCCAGAAACATAAGGTTAAATGCAGGGTGACTAAAACCATTAAATACCCATTACACCTATCATGATGACAGAGATGAATGAGCATGTATTCTGAAAATTAACAGGCTGGGTTTGTATTCCAAATTGAGAATTACTACCAGTCTGGTAGTTCATAAAATAAAAAAAAAAAAATCTTATGACTATTATGTTTCACACATCATTTGAAAGTCTGTTTTGAGGGTTAAGTGAGAAAAGTTATCTAAAAATGTGAGACTCATAAAAGTTACCTAATGCATATTATTTAACATCTCCAATATACTTTCTTTTACTTTTACCAAAAAAAAAAAAAAAGTACTTCGAGATGGAGAGATTTCTACTTTCTGTTTTACATCTTTAGTTGACGTTAATAAAGCACTTCAAGCTGGTGTGGGTGGATATTCCTTCCTGTTGAAAAGAGAACAAAACCTTCAACAAAGAGCAGCTGGAGACAAACATTGGAGAGAGGAAATGCAGAAAGTGTTGTGCGGCTTAATCATTCAAATCACAGATTAAGTCAACACAATAGCAGAGAAAATGCAGAGAATTTAAAATGTATGACTATAGTGGCAAACTCAAGGAGTCTTTTCTTTGGGATCAACAGAGGAAATAAACTAAATAAACATAATTTTATATATCCTATAAAAAATTAAGAAAAGATTCATTAGTAAAGTTTTGTTTTACACTATAAATTAATTAAAATTTTCTTTACATGCAAAGCCCTTATGCAATAGAATACAAATATTAATTGCATAAAAAACAGTAAGTAATAAAAGCTATTAACTATTAAACTTTCTTGAGGTTTTACTATGTACGTATTCAAAACAATCCAATTAAAAAGACTTTTTCCCCCTACTATTAATAAAAAACTAAAATGGAAAATAAAAGCTAAAAGCTTCAGGGAAGGTTATATTTTCCTCAATATATAAAATCTTGAGTAAGAAATCATGTGCAATCATACTACACATCTGGAAAATGGATCAAAGGCAATCTTTAAAAGTAAGTTTTTCAAATGACACTGACCGATGTGTAAAAAATATAGTAGTGTTAAATTTTTGGCTAATGCTACCATAGGCTAATACTACTTTAAAGTTTTCAAATTAATGGTTGAAAGGATCACAGACTCTACATATGTCAACATGAAGTCGATTGCACATAGTGATAAGCATCTGATACTTCACTGATATAAAAGTTTCATCTGAGACTTTCTCTCTCTAGTTAATGAATGCAGTAGGGAATAGAAATGGCTCTGGAGAGAAACTCTTGCTGTACATACAGGAGATGATTATCTCTTCTTTAAAATTAATTAGTCTCTTGGCATTTTTTAAATTTTATTTATGAATGTATGAATTTATACTTATTAACTATGTATTTCTTCCTTACTCTAGGAATGATGCAAGAGCTATGCCTTACAAAACAATGCTTTTAAGGATTTTATGGAAGATATTCCATTCCACCACTGTGGGAGATATTTTTAAGAGACAATGGTGGTCAGTTTCATACCTTTTATTAGCCAACAGTTATGGACGTTCCACATGACTGATAATTTCGTTTTTTAACCTGACAAAGATGGAGGTTGTTTTAGTTCTTTTTCTTTTTTCACAGCTTCGATTGAGGCAGTTTCTCAAAATGTTCAGGTTACTGAAAGATCTGAATTTCTAACATATTTGTATTACTAGGAATAAAGTTCTGGAGTACAACATGAACCCCTCTGTTTGGTTTGAATGAAACCTGACACAGTATATCTTAAAAGAAAAGTGGGGTATGGGATTGTGTATGTGTTTCTTGGACTCCAAACTTCTGAGAATGCTTAACTATAAAAAGGAACTTGAAGAAACAGTAAAGAGCGCCTATGATAGGCCTTTAGATTGCTTTGTCCTTGGGCTAAAACCTCAAAACCAGAGACACGATGACTTAATCCATATTCCAGACTTCATTTTGTTGAATCTTGAAATCAATAAACATGGTGCTTTTGATGTTCTACCTTCCTTTCTTCCCTATATCCTTAAGATGCCAAAATAGTATACAAAAAGACATAAACCTGGAGAATAGTGCTATATTTATTTATCACTCCTAAAATACTTATAATCTTGAGCAGGCATTAATTGAAACATTGTCATCTATACTCTTGTATATCCGGAGTAGATAATGGAGCAATTTAATAATGTAGTAGCAATTTTTTTATTATCTTTCTATAAAGCTTTTTATAAGACATAGCTGTCCTACTGAAGTTAAACTTCAGAAGGAACAAAACTTTCAATTTTATTTTATAAAACAAAGTTCACATTGATATCAACACATTATAATATTACACACAAAAATATAGACAAATGTCACTTATGAAAATTGATAAAAATAATGACTCAGATTTATTCCATGAAAGCACATGCAGTTGAATATTAAAAATCAGTTATTATAATATATCATATTAATAGACCTAAGGAAAAAAATCACATAATCATGTTCATAGATACTCAAAACTTTTTGAGAAAATTTGATAAAATTCTGATTAAATAAATAAATACATATTGATGGATATTAAAATAACATACAAAATAGCTATATGTGCTTATGTACAGATCAGCCCCAAATTCAGCATATTACATAAAAGAGGAATTCTAAGATCATTTCTTATAATGTCAGGAACAAAAACTAACCATTATAATTAGCAATATATTGGACATATTTACAAATGTGATCACAGAAAGCAAAGAGAAGCATAAAAATTAGAAAAAAAGTAAAATTATATCTAAGATAAGTGTAAGACATAGTTTAAAAATGACAATAAGATAATTTAATAAACTTGTATTAAAATTAGTATAAATATTAATAACATTTATATGAACAAATAATAACCAGCTAGGCAATATAATGAATGAAAAGTCACCATTTAAAATAACAACAAAATTTAAAATAAAGTACCTACACATAAATCTAAAAAATGTAAAGTTCATTCTGAAAATCAAGAAGGTTAAAAAAAATACAGAAAAACATTACATGTTTATGGATAAAAAATAATTTAACATCCAAAATCTGTCAATACTGTCTAAGTTAACTAAAAATATACCATTAAAATGAAAATAAACTTTCTCTTTTATACTATGGAGATAAAATGTTTCATTTAAAACTTCCTATAGAAAAAGAACAAAAGCAAAAATATCCAAATAAACAGATATAAAGAAAAGCAAAGAATATGTATGTGTGAGAGAGAGAGAGTGAGTGAGAGTAGGTGGAGCTAGTCTCAGATATTAAAGCATCTTTTAAAGGCTGCACAATAAATGAGTGTGGTATTGATGCATGAATACAGAGACAGACCATTAAATTGAGCAGAAATTACAGAAATTAATCCAAGTATATAATAAAACTCAATATATGATAAAGACATCTCAAATCTGTAGAAAAAAAGAGACTTGCTGATAATGTAGAAACAAGATATTTGAAGAAAAGGGATAAAATTAAAATCGTACTTAAGTAATACATCCCAGTATAAAAATATCAGTAATCTAAATAGTAAAAAATAATAAATATGAAAAAAAAAGTCTCTAAAAGTGCTAAAACACTAAAAGAAAATAGAGGCAAATTTGTTTAAAACCTGTGAGGGGAAAATAGTCCCTTATTGGTTTTTTAGTTTTGTAGGGTTGCCATAGTAAAGTATTACAAATTAAGTGCTTAAAAAATAAAATTTATTATATTACATTTCTGGAGGCTGAAAGTCCAAAATCAAGGTGCTGACAAAATTAGTTTTTTCCAAGGGCTGAGAAAGAACAATCTGCTCCAGATCCTCTCCTTTACTTCTAGGTGACCATCCTCTCTCTGTCTCTTCACATTTTCCCTCTATGTGTGTCTGTCTCTGTGTCTAAATTCCCAAGTTTTATAAGGACACCAGTCATGTTGGATTAGGGCCCACCTTAATGACCTCATTTTAACTTGATTACTTCTATTAAGACCCTATCTCCAATAGGGTCACATTCAGAGATACTGGGATTTAAGGCTCCAACATATATTTTATGGAGGGGGGATACAATTCATAATAATTCCTAAAAGTAACTCAAAAATCCAAAAGCATAAAAGAAATGCACTATAAATTAGAATTATATAAAGATATAATAATACCATGTTTAAACTTTTGTAAAGCAGATAAAAATACCGTAGTAAGTGACGAATGACAATTAATTGGAAAATATCACTAATTTTAAAAAGTGGTTCCTAAAAATGAAAAGGAAATAAACATAATTTAGTGGAAAAATAGTCAAGAATATGATGAGAGAAACTACAGGAAAAAAAATGGCTCTTACAATACACGAAGCTAATAATAGTTTTATAAATGCAATATCATTCTCACTTATTTGATTGGTGAAAAGTTTGGCAGTATTCTCTGTTGGTGAGGTTGTGGGAAAAGGTTTCTCTGTTGTGGATATGCAAAATAAAAAAAGCCAAAGGGATAAAACAAAATAAGCAGCAAAATTTTCCCACTGATCCAGCAACAGTGCTTTTCAAAATCTAGCCAAAAATCACATGGCAAAAAATAGCAAAGTCTTTATGCACAAAATATTAATTGTGGCATTGTTTGTTAACAAAAAGAATAGAAATAACCCTACCATCCACCAGAGAAATATAAGAACAAATTTAATTAGAAAGAAATTGTGAACTCGGTTCAATAGTCTCATTGTTAATATTCACAAGAAGACTACGATTGCCAGCATCTCACCTAAAGTATAACTCCTCATTTTAAGGAGAAAGATCCCAAAAACTGCATTGCACATAGACATTGCCTGGAAGTAACTGTGTGAATGAATGAGAAATGGGGGCTGCAAGTGTGGCAGGCACAATATTCATTTTATAACAATATCAATGAAGGATTCCTGCTCAATCCACCCTTCCCAAACAACTCGTAATCAAACCTTTAAGCTAATATCCACATTAGAACAATATAAACAAGACCACAATGTAGAAAGCCAACAATTTGATAAAGTGGGACATTCTATAAGACAACCACTTTTTCTTTAATGTTATGGGAGAAAAAGAGGAAGGAATGCCCTAGATAGAAAAAAAAATAGAAATATAATAATCAAATTCAATAACTGCACTTTATGAATTCCGGTACACACAACCTACAATAAAGAAACTTTTTTTTTCTTTATAATAAGAGAGTGCCTTGTCTTTTCAGGCTACTATAACAAAATATCACAGACTTATAAACAATAGAAAATTTTTTCTTACTGTTCTGGAGGCTGGAAGTCCAAGATTATGGACCAGCATGGTTAGGTGAGGCATCTATTCCACAGTGGGTTTTTTTGTTTGTTTGTTTGTTTGTATCTTCACATGACAGGGAGCTAGAGAACTCTGTGGGGTCTCTTTTATAAGAGCACAATACTCATTCATGAGGATTTCACCCTCATGACCTAATCACCTCCCAAAGCCCTCACCTACTAATACTATCACCTTTGGGCGTTAGAATTTTAACATACAAATTTGAAGGGGATACAAACATTCAAACATCACAGAGGGGGAAATTTGAATAAGATCTAGACACTTTGAAATAGGTTAATGGCATTGTAGTTATACAAGTAAACATCTATATGCTTTAAGATATTGAAATTTCCATATGTATCAAAAAATTTATACCGAATGCATAGGATATAGTGATATGTTTTGGATTCACTTTAAAATACTTCAACAAGGTTAAAAACAAACCAATAATAAAAGGGTATTATATATCAATTATAGCAAAATATTGATATATTTTGGGACATCGGTGATGAGGATGAGGAGTTATACTGTTCTCTCTAATTTTATGTGCATTTGAAAATTTTTCATGAAAAATATAAATAAATAAGTGAGAAAGAATAATCAAACAGAGATGGGCAGATAACATGAATGAAAAGAAGCTTGGGAGAAGGTGAAAACAAGAAAGACCTGAGTTTCCATATGCAAGAGGGAAGTCAAGGATGACGAACAGAAAGGAGCCAGTAGGGCCTGGTCCAGCAGGAGGGCACTGATGCCCTGAGAGTCATTTTAACAGAATGTCAGAGATAAAAGATACACTGCAATGAATTGAAGCAGACAGTGTAGAGTAAACATAATTTTTAATCATGTTTTGTATTAGAATGAGAATGCAACAAGGTGGTTGGTAGACAGAGTGGGAGGAGGAACAAAAAAAGTGGTATTTTTAAAAAATGATAATAATATCCATTTTATAGTATTTGGACTATTCAAGACATATTTACCTTTTTAAAATGCCATAAAATATACTATAAAATATCTTACTCTGAGATAAATTTATTTATTCTGGCCCTCAGTCATGATTTTCATAAAACACAAATACATACGAGCATTAATGAAAAGCACCAAGCTGTGAACATTGAAAATCAGGGGTTTAAATCAACCAAAAAAAAAAATTTAGGCAAACTAATCAAGCTGAGCAGTCATTTTTTTTTCATTTATAAAATGTGATGATATTTTGTCAACTGTATAGAACTTTGCCTGAAATACAGAAGGTACATATGCTAAACATAAAAACTAAACTTTATCACTACATTATAGAACAAATAATTATAATAAGAATAATAATAGAACTAGTGGTAAGATGTACAATATTTTGAGACACTTTATGCAGATATTTTAGATATACTAACATAATATTTTCTAAGCTCGCTTATATGGTAATAAACTACACAAACACATTAGAACCCTATCACATATGAAGTATATAAATAGGTAAGCCCATAAACCTTCAGAAAAACTATGTCAGACTAATGAGTAATTCTTTTTTATTTACACCAAATTGTTTTTATTTCTCCAGTTCTAGTTCACTAAATTCTCATTTGAGTTTATATACACATAGTAGCTGTATTATCCATAGGCTTTGCCACTTATTTCAATCATCTGCATGCTTTTTATCACATACTCAGCCTGTGTGACATAATTCTTGTTTTGGAATCTACTCTCAACTACTGAGTTTGAGAGATGTAGAATTCATAAAAGCACTTTGGGAGATGCTATTACACTTGTTTGTTTTACAAAAACAGAATACAATGCTAATCTCAGAAAATGACTTAGAGATTCTTGCTTCTAGGAATTTATTACAGGAAAATAATTGTGTGTGTGTGTGCGTGTGTGTGTGTGTGTGTGCAGGAATATAAATTGCTATAATCTTTATACTGGGGAAAATTTCAAACTTATAAATACCTATTACTAGTAAGTGATAAGGAACACAGATTTGAAGATTAAAGCACTTGGATTCAAATATTGGCTCTGACAAGTGTTGCCATAGGACTTTTGGCAATATATGTGATCTTTCTGTGCGTCAGCATCCTCAATTGTAAAATTGAAAATAACTGCTTTTATATCATAGGATTAGTGTATTTGAAAACTGCCTGGATTATAGAAAATGTTCAATAAAGGCAGTCTCTCATTATTATTCTTTATCATATAAGGCCCTGAAATGGAAAACAATGAAGGCATTAAAAATAAACCTGCAAACAGCTAAATGAAAAGTGGATTGAATTTTAGAATAGAAAGAGAACATTAGTGAGAAAAACTAGAGAAATCTAAATCAAGCCTGTGGTTTAGTTAATGGTATTGGTCAGTATTAATTCATTAGTATTAATAACTTTACTGTGGCTGTACAAGATGTTAACATCTGGGGAAGTTGATTGAAGTGCATATGCTATTTTTGTATGTTTTCAGTAAGTCAAATTTTTTTAAAAAATAAAAGGTTTTAAATCTTGTAGACAAAATATATAATAATGTGGAAATATGTTCATCATATAGATTTTTAAGTAAATTATGCAGTTTATAGAATATGCACAGGATGATGCTATATTTGTTTAAAAAATAAATCTATCCATGAAAAACCAGAAATAAATAGAGAAATAGGTTAACTATGGTTCTCTTGATAGTATGGGAATGTGAATATCTTTTTTAAATTCCTTCATATTTTTAAGTTTTGTACAATATTTTTATAATAAGAAAAGAATGGAGACTAAAAAGCAATTGTTTTAACTTATGAGAGATCCCTTTAATGAATTCAGTACAATTATTTGATTTAAATTCTGTTCCAATCAGATTAAATTAGTTTATATACGTAATATATTGGGCTAAAACTAAAAATTACTGAATATAATTTTGTCATTTTATTTCAACTCATGTATTTCTATTTGAAAAAATTGAGTCATTACTTAAAATAGTAAAGCATTCAAAATATATGCATGTCGAAAACATGTATAAGATTCAGTGTTCACTCAGATCTAAGAAATAGAAACAGATCAAGATTCAAGTAATCACTGTTGGAAAATATTAAACATAAACATATTTGTTTAACTGATTTTGCTCTAAAGTTGGAAGTCTAAATAAGTTCCTTCATAAGAACAATGTGCTTTGAGGCAAACAGTGATAAGCAATAACATTTTTCTATTACAGAGTCTTCTTGAAGAGATAAATTAAAAAATGAATAAAATTGATCCCTACTTAAAAATAACTCATAGGAGAGATTTTCATGTAAACAAATAATTACAAAAATGACAAGAGGTGGTAGGACATGATTCATTTTCTCAGTGCTGTAGGGGAATCAAAGAAAATTTTATAAAGGTTATGACAACTGATTTAAATTTTGAAGTATAGATAAAATAGAATTGCATTCTAGGCAGAGATCATAACACCCACAAATTTACAAACAAAATTATGCATAAACCATTTATGAGTTCTTTCAGCTACAAGTAACAGAGAGCCTGACTAACAGGAGCTTAAATCATGAGGCCATTTATTTTTTTCATAAAGAAATATAAGCAGTTGTACAGTTGGTTTAGTAACTCCAGAAATTTAAGGTGTTGGATTAATGTAACTACTATTGTCTTATTATTTCTCTGATAGTTGTAAGATGCCTACCATAGCCCAGACAGTTTATCCAGTTCTTCTTTTGAGGCTTGTATCTTTTATCAGAACTAAACATCTTTCACAGAAACCTCAGTAAAGTTTTAATTAAGTGTATTAGACATATTTGATGATGTTGTTTTTAGGTTCAAAGGAGTCTAGAAATAAAAATAATTTTTAAGCCTCTTTAATGTTATAGTCAAGAGTAAAGAGAGATTAAACTGTTTAGATCACTTCAAATGGTCTGCCAATAGTGCATTAAGGAAAATAAATCGATCTGTATTGCCGGGCAGTAAACTATGAAGAAGAGAATATCAGAGGATGATGCTGGAGAGGTCAACAAGTTTCAGGGTTTGAGAGGAGCCCGTGTTTTATTGAAGTGATCAGAGATAGCCAAGAAGAAACTTAAAATGGTATATCATATATAAATTTTCGGAGGCACAGTGAGGTGCTACTGTGAAGAATAAAAAGTAAGTGAGAGAAATCAAAGATGTTCTTAAAAAATGGAGAGATATTTTATGTTTATAAGAAAATTTAACAATATCGTTAAAATGTCAGTTCTTCCCATTGCATTGATCTATAGGTTCAATGCAATCCCAATCAAAGTCCTAGCATGATACTTTGTGAATATCAACAGATTAACTCTAAGTCAATGGAAAGGCAAAAGATCCAAAATAGCCAACACAATATTAAAGAACAAAGGACTGACAGTACATGACTCCAAGACTTAGTATTAAGTTACAATGATCCAAATAGTCAGTATGGTATTGATGAAAGAATAAGCAAATAGATCAACGGCACATAAAAGAGAACACAGATATAGACCCAGACAAATGCTATCAACTGATTTTTGATAAGCAAAGGCAACAGAATAGGAAAAAAATTCAACAAATCTTCTTAGAACAATTGGGTGCCCACATGCCAAAAAAGAAAAAAGAATCTAGACACTGACCTTATACCTTTTATGATAATTAAATCCAAGCAGATCATAAACGAAGCCGTAAAATGTAATTGTTAAACTTCCAGAAGATAACATAGGTTTGTCAATGCTGGCTTTGACAATTTGTTTTTAAAGACAATACCAATAGCAAGATCCAGAAAAGTAACATTGATAAATAAAACCTGACTAAAATTAAAAACTTCTGCTCTATAAAAGATATTGTTAAGTGAACAGCAAAAAACAAACCAAAAAAAAAACAAAAACAAAAACAAAAATCCATGAAGTGTGAATATTTATAAAGCATATATCTGATAAAGAGCTTGTATACAAAATAAAGAACTCATAAAACAATAAGAAAACAATTGAAAACAATTGAAAAAAATGAGTAAAAGTTTTTAACACCTCACTATAGAATATTTACAGATAATCAAGGAATTTATGAAATGGTCCTTGATATATATTAGAAAACTGCAAATTAAAACAAGGAAATAATACTGCATACCTATTACAATGCTAATAGTCAAAACAGTGACAACACCAAATGCTGATAAGGATGTGGAATAACTCTCATACACTGCTGGTGGGAATGCAAAATGGGGCAGTCACTTTGGAAGACAGTTTTGCAGTTTCTTTAAAAACTAAACGTACCATTACCATAGGAACTAACAATCATGCTCCTAGGTATTTACCCAAACGAGTCAGAAACTTATATCCACATAAAACCTTCACTCAAAAATTTACAGCAGCTTCATTGATTATTGCCAAAAGTGAGAAGTAACCAAGATATCCTCTCTTGGTGGATGGACGAATTGTGATACATACAATGAAATGATATTCAATAATAATAAGAAATGAGTTACCAAGCAACAAAAATATAGGAAAGAACTTTAAAGTGCATATTGTTAAGTGAAAGAAGCCAATCTGAAAACACTACATACTATATGATTTCTACTTATAACTTTATAGAAAAGGCAAAAATAGAGATAATAAAAAGTACCAGTGGTTTTCAGAGGCTTGGAGGTGAGGGAAGAGGGAGGAATAAATAGAGCATAGGGGTTTGTAAAGTAGTGAAACTTCTCATTAAGATACTATAATGACAGATACTTAACATTATGCGTTTATCAAACTCTCCCCAAAAAACCTTCTTAACACAAAGAGTGAGCACGAATGTAAACTGTAGACTTTATAATGTTTCAATATTGATTCTTCAATTATAACAAATAGTCACACCAATGCAAAATGTTACTAATAGGAAAAACCAGGGTGGGAGGGAGTATATGAAACTCTCTGTATTTTTTTTCCTCAATTTTTCTGCAAATCTAAGACTCAAAAAACAAAGTTTATTAATTGAAAAACAACAACAACAACAAGAGTTAGCAAGATTGAAGGCCAGTAGTTGAGAGGACTAATGTAAATAACAACAACAACAACAACAACAACAAAGTTCAAACTAGGACAAAATTAATGGAAGTGGAAAAAGGATAATGACCTGGGAGATATTTGAATGTGACATCAATGTCACTTAGGGTTAGATTGGATCAAGAGGACAGGAGCAATGAGAAGAAAAAAGAATCTAGATTAACTCACAGTTTTTACTTTGGTGCCTGGGTGATATTAATCATGGCAGAGAAGAGCAAATTATGGAGTAGAAATGATTTCATTTCTGGATTTCTTAAGTTTTATTGATAGTGGCAAACAATGAAGGAGATGGCCAATAAAAAATAATGTGGCTGAAAATTAAACAAATTAAAATGCTCTCTCGTCAAAGTCTTGGAGGTGTTGTGTTTTTAGAATATACTTTTACTCTTTTCTAATCTTCTATACTTGGTAACTCGGTTTTAGAATGGGGTGAAAAAAAGATTTTAAAATCTGCTTAGAGTAGGCTAATGAAAGCGAAATTAAAGGAACTGAATAAAAAGAGTCAGACATTGTGAAAGCACAAGTACTAAGCATTATTTCCAAATTATTAGACAATCTGATTTTGCACTCACCTACAGTGGAGGGAAACTGACATAGACATGAAAGCACTACAAATCCCTTAGCATAAGATGCTTCAATTGTGTTTCTGAAAATATTTTGATTTCTTTGTGTAAGTGCTACTGCATATCACTGCCTCTATCTACACACTTATAACGCTCTTTGAAAATTGAGCTGGTAATTTAGATAGCATATCACAACAAGTGTAGCAAAGCAGGAGAATATTAAAGGATATGCAAATTGACTCATGAATATGAATAACATCTGAAGGTACAGATACTGTCATAACATCATAAAATTAAACATAGTATTTTATTATAAAGACTCAAGTTCTGTAGAGTAACTTAAAGGTGGCTAACTATCCATAAGATTCTGTTTTTATGAAAGACAGACAGCATTCTCCTATGCATTTTTTTAAGTGGGAAAATGAAGAGTATGCTAAATACTGATACAGCAGTATTTAGCTAGAATATAAAATATTTATTTAGTTTAATAGCACAATCCCTAGTATTTTGATAATGATCTATGTTTTTTCATTAAGTACTTTATATATATATATATATATATATATATAAATTAAAGTGTAATTGACATACAACATCCTATTAGTTTCAGGTGTACACCATAGTGTTTCAGTATTTATATACATTGGGAAATGATCACTACGATTAGTCTACTTACCATTTGTCACCATGCAAAGTTATTGCACTATTATTGACTATGTTACCTATGCTATACATTACATCCTATGACTTATATATTTTATAACTGAAGTTTCTTCCTTTTAATCCCCTTCACTTGTTTCATCCAACCTTCAACCACACCTGCCTTGGGTAACTATCAGTTTGTTTCCTGTAACTATGAGTAACACATATAACTGTAGTAACACATATAAGTGTAGTCATGTGATATTTGCCTTTCTCTGATTTATTTTATTTAGCATAATACCTCTAGGTCCATCCATGTTGTCACAAGGAAAGATTTAACTCTTTTTTATGGCTCAGTTATATTCCATTGTATATATGTATCACATTAAAAAAAATTTTTTTATTCATTCATCCATCGATGGACACTCATTTTGCTTCCATATTTAGACTATTGTAAACAGAGCTTCAATGAAGATAGAGATTCATTGTCTTTTCAAATTAGTAATTTTTTCTTCTTTGGATAAATACTCAAAAGTGGAATTGTTAGATCATAAGGGAGTTCTACTTTTAATTTTTTGAGGAACCTCCATACTGCTTTCCATAATGGCTGCAACAATCCATTCCTACCAACAGTGCACAAGAGTTTCCTTCCTCCACATCCTCAGCAACTTTTAATATTTCTTGTCTTTTTGCTAATAGCCATTCTGACAAAAGTGAGGTAGTATCTCATTGTGGTTTTGACTTTCATTTTCATCACTATTAGTGATATTGAGTACCTCTTCATGTGCTTGTTGGCCATCTTCATATCTTCTTTGGGAAAATGTCAGTTCGAGTCTTCTGTCCATTTTTTAACTGGGCTGTTTGCTTTTTTAATATTAAGTTGTGTAAGTTTTTAAATAAATTTTAGATATTAATCCTATATCAAATTATGATTTGCAAATATCTTCTTCCTTTCATTTTCTTAATGGTTTTCTTTGTTGTACAAAAGTTTTATAATTTAATGTAATTCCATTTATTTTTGCTTTGTTGCCTTTGCCTGAGGAGAGTAGACCAAGAAAATATTGCTAAGTACTTTCATAAAAATGTCTTGTGAGATATTTGAATCATGCCATGTAAATAGGGCAGAGAGTGATATGTTTATTTATAGATGAGTAAACCGTGGCTCAGAAAATTTAAGAAAGTTGTTCCAAGCAAAAACTACACTGAATTCCAAGTCTGGTGACTGAAACATAGAACATTTATATCAGGTAAGTTTCTTAGAGTCTGACAGTTTTTTTTCTTTTTCACTCTACTCTACGAAATCTCTCCAATCATCACTGAGAAGAGAGCAAACAACTTTTGAGTCCCTGAAGCAGCTTCTTTCTGAAGAGAGAGTGTAGATATTTTTGAGGCATTAAGGAGAACTTTCCTAAGGAAAAGTGAGTAGGTACTCCATGATCTGAAAAATGAGTTGTGACACCTTTTGTGTGAAGGACATGCAAGAGAACAAGCAGGTATAATTTCCATTATATACAGTGAGCAAACTCAGCGCCAGCCCTAGCTGAACACTTTGGAGTTGGTTTGCATAAAGCAAGATTACACAAATAAATAAATTTTGTGATTGTGAAAATAGTTTAGAGGCATCGAGCTGGGACATCTCTATACTCCAACAAAATAGAATTTATAACTAGCAAGGATGCAGTATAACATATCATTGACTAATTCATTTGAGTTATTTTAAATGGTTCATAATTATTTATTAATTCATTTTATTTTATTGTTATAAAAATAATTCAGCTATAATTACATATAATTCTAAATTAACTATATGTGACTAGTGATACAAATGTCATCAGTCGATCTTAGCATTACCTCCATGTGCTTTAATTAGATAACCTCCTATGGTTCTGTCTTTTGCCTCCTCATCTCGTTCTATGTGTTTCTATGGATAGCTTTATTCGTTCTCTTTATTAGAATTATCTACTACCCATAGGCTGAGAATCAGAAATCTTTTTCCTAAAATTGAGACACCAACTCTACTGTCTGCTGGGAATATTCACCACACCGCCTCAGCCACGAAACTGGGGTTATCCAACTTTCTTTTCTGTCATTCTTCCCCCTCTTCCTAGTCATGATTTTCAATGAATTCCTCACAGAATTACCAGGGTAATATATTTCTTAAAGAAAATGTGTTACAGCCCATTCACTACTACAGATTATTATTGGTTTCCCAGAACCTACAGAAAAAAAATAACTTAGAGAACAGCCAAGACAAGGCTCTGTAATCATGTGGATTTTTCACCTTCTCAGTTCCTAGCCATATCAGACCCTCATACTCTGCTTTCACCACTCTGAACTCTTTACAGTTCCAAGGGTAAATCAACTGTTCATTTTTTATTTCCTGGTATCGTGTGTGTGTGTGTGTGTGTGTGTCCCTCCATAATTTTTGCTTCTACTAGACTATTATGTTTACTTATCCTACTTACCTTGCACAATTCAAATGCCTTTTATCTCTTGTTTACCAAAAAAAATTTTTTTGAGTAGGATGGTAGTAATCGAGCAGAATTTAATAAAGGGGCTATTTACAACATTATAGGCAAGATTTATGGAAAAGCAACAAGGAGTTGTGCTGTATATTGAGGCTAGTAATAGCTAGAAACCTTTCTTATTGCTCAATCTGAAAAGACAAATAGAAGAAAGCAATTTCTAGAAACTGAGAATAGGCCAAGTAGCCTTCGTAAAATGCCACAGCCAACTCAGAGTTACCTCAACAAGAGGCAGATAAAGAAATGAACACTTTGGCCCTACTTTCCTCCTGCCTCCTACTGGCCTCCTGGGCCACAGAGTAGCTACAGGGGCAGAGTTGGAATTCAGCTCTTTTGATTACATTTTGCTATCTTTAAACACACATACATATTTATTTAAAGCAAAAAAAAAAAGCTCACACATTTCTATCATCCCTTTACCTCCCACCAATGGCAACCACCAATCTGTTTTCTATATCTATAAACTTGCTTTTGTTTTGTTTTGTTTTGTTTTAGTTTTAGATTCCATATATAAGAGAGATTATGCAGTATTTGTCTTTCTTTGTCTATTTCACTTAACATAATGCCCTCGAGATCTGCCCATGTTGCCACAAATGGCAAGATTTCATTCTGTATGACTAATATTTCATTGTATATTTTATATATATATATATATATATCAATTATTTTTCACATTCAATTCGGTAGACGCTTAAGTTACTTCTATGTCTTGGCTATTTTAAATAATGCTGCAATATACATGGGTATGCACAGATATTTTTGAGTGAGTGTTTTTGTTTTCTTTGGATAAATATCCAGAAGTAGAATTCCTGGATCATATGGTATTTCTTTTTTGAATTTTTTGAGGAATCTCCATACTGTTTTTCATAGTGGTTGAATCCAAGAATACACAAGGGTTCTCTTTTCTCCACGTCATTGCTAAAACTTGCTATTTTTGTCTTTTTGATAATAAACATTCTGAGAGATGTGAAGTGATATCTTGTTGTGGTTCTGATTTGCATTCCCTTGATGATTAAAGATATTTAGCATATTTTCATGTACCTGTTGGCCATCTGTATGTCTTCTTTGAAAAAAATTTGTTTAGATATTCTGTCTGTTTTTTACTTGGGTATATTAATTGAGTTAAAAAAAAATATTCACCAAGAATGTTTTAACTCAATTTTTCTGGTTCAGTGCAATTTCGCTTTCTACCAAAAATCTTTTATTTATCTCTCTTTCATGCTGTTGCTGTGTGTTTTTATTTTTTTATTTTTATTTTTTTTTTGTACATAACTTCATTATAACACCTTCCAAATGGTATTGCCTTTTTTTGTTTACAAGCCTAAACCTGCCTGGTTTTATCTGGCTAGTCTCATTGAACAGTAACTAAAATAGAATGGTATTACTTGAGTTCATAGAATGAACCTTGGTGCAATTGTTTTAATGAGAAAAAAAATGTTTAAAATAGATATAAATAACAAATTATTTAATAAACAGCCCTTTGTATTGGCAGGATATATACAAAATGGCAATTTAATGACTCTCCTACGTCTCATCCCATCTTGGTGTGTAGATGGGAGATGGTCAGATGAATGGAAATGGCTAAGTTAAACAGGTCACACCAAAATGTCATATATAAAAAAGCAAAACTACATGTCAAAAAAATAGAGAATATTTTTAGATAAGAAAGTTTAGGTATAATAGAGCCTATATAGCTAAACATAGATAAGTTGGAAATGCCAAAGAATATACATATATACATATAGCGTATCTTGATAATGATACAGATAGATATATATAAATATTTTTTTTTGTTTTCTAGGCTATAACTGATATATATGCCTTATGATCAGCTTAAATATTTTCTATGTAAACAGAGGCAAACCAAAACAGCAGAAGTGATCAGAATGGAATAAAAGAAACCAAAACATCCAGGATGGTCAACTGAAACCAAAATTCTATAGACGTGTTTCTCAGACTTCTTTTTTTCATTATCACTCTCCTAAGGAGGCTTATTAGGCATTTTATTTTAATCCCTCCATGAAATTTCAATGCCACAGATATACTGTATATCTATTTATGTATTTTCTATATATCTAAAAAGGATAAGATATTTAAGGATACATACAACGAATAAGGTTTTTTCATCTTCTGCATGCTTTTTTAAATAGAAAAAGGTCAGAAAAAATACTTATTTCACAATGACGCAAACTTATTTTACATGACACATGTAAACTTTTCCCCTTTTTTCATGTAGCATAACTAAAATTTTGTGAAATATAATTAAGATTAGTGTACTACAGGGCATCTATCAGTCCCAGGGACTTTTTATACTCTCTGTAAACTCTAGTGAGTGTTTTAAGAATTTTTCTGTACTGCTCCCTTATGCAAACTGAAACTTCTCTGGAGAATATGGACCAAGGTGGATAATAAGGCTTTCTGCTAAACTTGAAGAGGGCCACCATGTCTGCTTTCTTAATATGTGTATTCTAGGCTTCTTTAAAGTGATACCTAGATGTATATCTGTCTTCAAGTAGGGATCTGGAAACAATACAGAAAGAAGGCCCATACCAACAAGAAATAAATAAAAGACATCCATGCCAAAGTCATAGATTACTCATGTATACACAAGAGGACTGTCTCTTCTCTTAAACAAAAACTTCCTGAAGTTTTTCTCAGAGTTATAAGAGTCTTAATTCATTCTCTTACAGGCAGACAAATTAACACCAACAAACAAATCTATATTAGTTACATAATGCAAGGAACTTGTGACTCTCTCAATAACAAATAGTTATTGAATAATGCTTTGGGTATTGAAAGACTACTGTATACCTGAAGAAATGATCTTGTAAATGTTTACAATAATAAAAGTAATAATTTAAAAGTTCAAGGCATGTCCAAAAGATATTTCTCCATCCAGGCGATGTCATTTGAATCACATGCAGGATCTGTATTCCTCAGTATTAGGTTTCCAAGAGTCCTTTGTTGACTATAGTGAAATTATTATAGGTACATATGAATGCTAATGATGATTATTTAATTTAATCACATAGTCATTACAGAACTCTCAAAGGCAATTTTGGTTCCAGATCATGCAATGTGTATATGATTACAAGCAAGTCACAAAAGTTGAAGAAATTTTTGTCATAAACGAACTGGAGACAATAAACTGTACACAATAAACTGTTTAACACCTTTGTACACAATAAACTGTTTAACACCTTAAATTTCAAACAGCTATTCACGCATTTTCTTTTTTTTTATTTTTGTGGGTCACTTAGGCAAACCTAGCAATTTCGTGCTTATTGTAATGGACATAAGAATAAAAATGACCAATCCCTAGAAATGTTGACGATACTAAAACCTGCTAGTTCTGAGAAGAATTGTAAAGGCAAAAGCTAAAATAGAATACCTAATGCATCTGCATTTCAGGTCTGAGATGATCCAAAAAGGATTTTTATTGTATCTATATTTATGTGAAAAATTAGAATTTATTAACCAAAATTATTTCCCAAAAAACTCTATTGAGAAGAGGAATCCTTAAAGTTAACTTAAAAATCTTTTAAAGAGGATAACTTTATTACTTGAGGGAGAAAACACACCACAGTTGGCCTGGTGAATGCAGTGTGGAAACCCTGTTTATGGTCAATAGTCCTGGGATCTAGTCAACTTGATGAATACTCTTCATCACAAGGATGAGTCTTTGAAGAGCATTATTTCCTGTATTTCTGATGAACATAATCATCAACATTGAGGTTCTTTCAGGTTGCAGTTTAGTGTTGAGTGGAAGCTAAGACATGTGACTGAGAAGTTGCTAAGGTAGCAATTGTTAGCTTAACTTTGAACAAAGAGTCTGAAAGCTACATTGTAAATTCTTAAGCATTTATTAAATCCTGGAGAAGATGAATATGCTTATGTATAGAAGTAAGAGACATTGCCAGGCAAGCATTGGCAGTAAGTCATCAGATTCTAAAAAAATGTGCTCAAAGATCACTTGGATCCAACTTAGGCTGGGGCTATTTTAAGTAGAACACTCCATTCAAATTTTAATCTATGATTTTCCTCAACTTTATTCTGTTATTAAAATCTTTAAGGACATTTGATTGGAAAGCAAAGGAATTTTGAGAAGCAGGAATCAATGTAAATGGGTGCGGGGGGAGGCCCGCCATAGTTCTAGCAGCAAATGTAGATAAATTTCAATTAAAATTAAGAAAGGTATTATTAACTGTGCAAATCTTTAGAAAGCACAGTAGTAGTTAGTTCCCTTCTGAAAAGACTTAAGAATCTACTACTTTGATACAATATAAAATGGAGCTTTAAGTATATATGATCAAGGTGGCAAATGTTAACATAGAAATCCTTGAATTACAAGGATTGAATATTATAAATTTTGGATGTACTGAGAAAATCATGAACATAGAGAGAAAGAATTTCAGGGTCTAAAAATGTCATTTGAAGAGAGCCATCTAATATCTGTTTTTTTTTGTTTTGTTTTGTTTTTTTGGTTGTTTTGTTGTTGTCGTTGTTTTTGTTTGTTTGTTTTTTTAACTATTCCCATGTTCTCTGGTTTCTTTGAGAAATCAATGGCTAAACAGAGACACAAGTGGTCACTCTTTGCCACCATGCTGAGGGGAACCTATTAGATTCCACATTTAATGTTATCCTTTGATGTGGGACTCTGATCTCCTGAATATGGAAAGAGCCTACAAAGAAAATGTAAGGCCAGGAGTTATTGTCTTTTCCTTTCCTAGGAAAAGCATCCAGACCCCTGGATTACTTCTTAGTGTTTTTTGGTCTTTTTAATTTGTTTTGTTTTGCCTCTTGCTAGTCTTTAATTAGTAATTCTTAGCCTTGGAAAACCATATTCATATGATTAGGAAGCATGTAGAAACACCAAGTAAGACCCTTTCTCTCTGTTTAACACTCCAGTATCCTACCCCATAGAGACATAACACACCATTACACACACATGCACAAGTTCACACAGCTTGGAAAACCAATGTTTTAGTAAACTCTTGTAACTTTATTAAAGTATGTAATTTTATTTTTCTGGATAAGGAAAAGGTTGAGGCATTTTTAAATAAAGCCATATACAAGTCTTGAGGTTTGGTCTTATTTATACTCAACAGACTCGACCTAATGATATTATTAAATCCTGAGGGCACAGCTACCTTCTGTATGCCATCCCCTGAAAATCTTTCTCTCAATCTTTTGCATAGATCTTGAAATCCAGAGTCATGTTTCCAACTACCTAACACCACATACTCACCTGCATATGTGCATTCACTTGTACGTACCAAAGATCTTATAAACTTGCCCTTATTTTTTTGCTTCTATCTAGAAACAAAATGACTGCAATAGAGTTGACACTAATCGATATTTGTTGAACTCAACTGAACTGAAACAGTCAAAATATATCTTGCTAAACCTATCCTGCTTTTAAAGTAGTATAAGTTGTTAACTGAAGTCTAGTTTATAATTTTTAATTTATCTAGGATTTCATAGTGTGTGTATTTGTTGGAAATAATATTACTGAGGCAGAAACAGGTTTTGTTCTATTAAAGATGTCTATTCCAAACGTCCTGTTTGCTCTAATCTCCCAGTACTCACCTGTTCTTCCTTTCTTGGAATATTCCTCCCTTCTGGACCTTGGAACTCTGTTGTGCCTCTCTCCTCTAGCCTCACTGACTTTTAATTATATTATCAAACTTTTTTTGACTAATGCTTCAGCAGGAGGATATATTTGAAAAGATATGTGAGAGTCCTAGTAAAATAACCCAGGTGAGTGGTTAGCCTCTCAGGCAGTCATATCATTACAGTCTCAGAAATAGATCAGGATCGTCAACTTAGTGTCAGGAATAATGATCTTCCAGAAAAATAAATTTACTAAATAAGTCAATTATAAATTTCAATATTACTAAATATGTACATGAATGGTACATTTTTCATACATTAGAGAAAAGTATGCATCTTATCAAAAGTATGATAAGATTTTAAGGGTAGGTTTCTATTTCATTTTTTACAGAAAAATTTGTTTTTGAGAAGGCTTGGATCTGTAAATTTTACAAATTATAGATACAAAGAGTAAACATTTCTTTTAGTTTAAAAAACATTCTCCTCATAACATGTTTTGTTTTTTGTGTTTTTTTTTCTTTTTTCTAGTTACATTGAAGAAATCCTAACATTATTAAGACATAAAACCAACTTTTCTGTTAATGGGCAACTAAGGATACTAAATAAACCTAATGTTGTTTTTTATTTGCTGACTTTGTGCAGCAAAGTGAGGAAACAATATATGAATTTCTGAAGAAAAGGAGGCATCAGAACAAGACATCAGAACCTGGAAATTCAGAGTTGACAATATGAGAAGAAATTTTAGATTCTTGGTTGAATATCTTTGTATATACTAACAATTGTTCAAAAATTATTAAAATTATGGTCAAAGGCTTGTTCCGTGAAGATACAAGGAGTTCAAGTCCAGTGAAATTCAAAACCACTTTTAAAAAGTTCTTTCCCCCTTTCTACCACCATTCAATATGTTATTCTGCAGTAAATGTTAAAAAGAGAGGAAAGGAAGGGGAGAAGAGCATTAAATAACCTAAGCTGGATACAAGGATATCAAAAAGGAATTGTGTAAATTAATCATTTTGTGCTTGGTTTGGAGAAAAAAATGGCAATTTATGGCAAAAATGACTCAAACAGGCAGTTAAAAGTCACTGTTATGTTCTCGTGTTAGAAATATAATGAAAAAAATAAAATTGCTGCATTCACATATTCTACTTGTTTCTTTCATGCCACAAATTAACTTAGATTTCTTTCTCAATATTCAGCTGTTGAAGTGGGTAGGACTTACTTCAAGTTGTTTTTGAAATTGTTTTCAGTTATCTCAATATGTGTGTTTCTTCAAGCGGCTGAGAATTTGACTTTCTGGAGGATTCTATTTGAGATAAATTAGCTCACCAGTGCCTAAGCTTGAAAGATAATACATCAAACCAGACATTTTTTCAAGCTAATGGGGAAAAATGGCAGCTTCAGCAATGATAGACAATCAACTTGACAATAGACAAACTCTTTTATTCAATGGTATTAATTCAATAAACATTTACTGAGTCAAAAAAGGCCAAGATTAATGTTGGGAAGATAACAGCAATGCAAGAATTTATGACATAGTATCTGAACTGAAATGAAGATATTGACATACTTTCCAACAAGTACAGAATTCTTTATTCCAAATCTCATGGAGAGGATCCATTGATTTATATGGTTGAGTTGAGATACAACTAAACATGAAGAAGATTAGAACACTCCCTGTGGATAAGAGATACTGTAATTATAACAAAAGCAATAAAATCTATTACAATCTTCCCCAATTATGTCACTAAAATGGCTTTTGCAATTCATGTTATTAAAGACAATGCATAGTTCTATTTTCTCGCAGCATTTAATGTATTTACCACTTTACCTCAAAACACCTTTTGGGATGAATTGCTCCCTCATACCCTCACAGCCTTAGAGGCTCCTCTTCTTCCATCTAATACTACCCTTCAGCTGCAGCAAGTGACTGTTTATTATGGAGTCCAGAATTTTACAGCCTAGCGCTTGCCCTTATATATGTGTACTCTTAACCACAAGGCAAGCACTGGCTGGGTAGTGGGGGAAGGGCAGTGAGTATGACCACCTGGAGCTCATGGTCCCCATCTAAAAAAAAATCCCAGTTATCCAAGACCCCAGAAATCTTTACCCTATGAAGCCTCCAGGCTAAATCAAAGGACTTCATGGGCCTCTTATCAGTATTTATTATTTCATTTATAATAATTCTGTCCTGGTTAAAATATTTTCTTGAATTTCTCTGTAAATAATCACACTAAATCTTTCTTTTGAATTCCTACTGGTCAATTATTTTAAGGTTTTTTTTTTTGGTTTTTTTTCCTTAATTATTTGTTCTCTCTCATGCTGTTTTTTTTCTTATATAGCTGTTCTCTTGAGGCTCTTTTCATTCTTAAAAGATGACTATATTGCCTTTTCTCTCTTCTTACATTAACAGTCCTCTGCTATTGCTCTGTCTTACTAATGGGTTTCTACCTGAAAAGAAATAATGACTGGAATTCTGAATGGAATTGGTATGTTCACTGGGCTTATTGCATTATAGTAACCTTTCCTTTATCACCACTGTGCAGAGAATCGCCATCTGCATAGAGGTCCACAAAATGTCAAAATAAGGAGAGCCACACCCCCATTAACTAACATGGTTCTCAGAACTAGAGACATTGTCAAGTAATTTTGATTTAGTTTGAGTCTTGGATATAAATATCAGACTGCTTAGCCCTCATGGTGAAGATGAAAGCCAAGTAGAAAAACATTTCTGGAGATAAATTTTCAATTACTTCATTCCTTCCCTCATGCTTTTACCCAGCTCTTAAACTGTCCTCTTCCCTGATTATCATTAGAAAGATTAATTGTTTAGCAGTCCCCTCCTGTTTGCAATGTAAACTGCAATTATCTCTGTTCTATGTATCTGTAGATTTGTTTACTAGTACTTTTTCATTTCTAAAAATCTGTCAACATGTATTCATCTCTTGTGACTCACTACCACTACCATCCCAATGAAGGATGTCAAGAGAAACAGACGTGATCTGTCCACAGTTTTCAAGAAAAAACAAAAAGTCTAAACTACAGGATTTAACAAACTGTAATCTCACTATCATCAGAGTTCATGTCACTGCAATAGTCTCACAACGATAAACAGAAAACGACGTTTTTATCTAATAAAGTTACATCAAAATTTATTGAAATTATACATTTGGAAAAATTATTTAATTTTTCTGTCAATTTTTATATCGTCTAAAATGGTTAGAAATTGTAGTACTTCATAGAGAGGTTGATAGAAGTAGATTAAATGAAGCATATAAAGAAATTTAACACTTTGCCTGGCACTTAACTAAGCTTTTAACAAATTTTAAGCATAAATGTTATTACCCATTACCTCTCTCATCCCTTTGCAAAATTCTGTGGGATGCAACACACTTTGAAATGGACACTTTACCTATTCTTTAATGTCTTCCTATCCCAATTTATGCATATGGGTAAAAGTTCATCAATAATCATACTGTTATTTATTGCCCATTCATCTGTTCTAGATTTGAAGTCAATCATCCACTTTAAGGGTAGTTTCAATTTATTAAGAATTCACTGTTTTGTACTAGTCAGCTACTTTGTTAAGATTTATCTAATTTGTTATTTCTGACTTCTTATTAAATTTCATTAATCAAAGCTCAACATATTAGTGTATAACATTCTCCAAATAGATCCCATTTATGCTATCCTAAATGATCTAAGCTACCTATTACATAATAAAAATACCTTTTTTTTGTCATATGCTACATTACATGAATAATTTTTTCAATGGTCCCAACTCAGTGCTACATGATATTCAGTGACTCTTATGGGAGGAGTGCATATTGTCTCATTAATGATACTAATGGATTTGTAATGTACTTGATCAATGGTATCTGAGAAAACACAGTATATGCTTCATTTGAGGAAAAGTTTTAAGAAACATAGCAAATTTCTACCAGTTTTCTTGTTTTTTATTTTTCTCTGCCAAGAAAATGGAATGTCTTAAATAGGACTGCTCTTCCAGTTTGCTTTCTGGAAAAGGAGACCCCAAGATCAGATCTGAGCAACATGCAGTTGATGACATAAAACATGAACAAGACTTAGATATTTATTGTTAGAAGACCCTAAGAGTTTGCACTGGTTAATCATTACAGAAATGTAGTCTTCAATTTTATCATAAGCCTCTTATTATCAATGAAGATAAGCATACATTTGTATCTTTTTATCATTACCAATGTTTAAAATTAATCGCCAGACTTTTCATATTTTTCTGTTCCAAGAGAGTGTATACATCCTGATATTATGTACTGATTAAAATTTGAAAGTAGTCTCTTTGAAATTTTTCTTTGCCTTCATTAAATTTCTTGTTTCTTAAACTTTTAACAATTCAAAAGTGTGAAGAACTTTTTTAAATATTTGTAAAAATATACTTTCTAATTTTTTAGTGTAGTAGTTTCATAAAATTGTAATCTTTTATTCATCTCATGGTAAAAAAACAAAAAACAAAAAACAAAAACCTGTACTTCTCATTGATCCCTTCTCTATTGATGTAGAAAAATACATTGATACTCCCTAACTGAGTTGTCCCTTCTCCAATTCTCTTTATTTGGGGAAGGTGTTTGGGGGTGGGGGTGGAGGTATATATTTCTTTTATTCTTTCCTTTTAATTTTACCAAGTATTTTAGTGGAATTAAAAAGATAAATACATGCATTCAATTTGCCACATTTATTAGAATTCTTTTCATAAGTTTTTGTTTCTTGTTTTCAAGGCCCAATTTATATGACACATTTTCTGTGCTAGATCCCTTCTGTGCTAGATTCTAAAGTGGAACAACTATTTCTTCTGTACTCTTCCAGTACTTTGCTCATCCTGCTAATACAGCAATCATTATATTATATTTTAGCTACATTTGAACATATTTATTCTTTTTCTAAATTGTGTTTTACTTTATAGCATCTTATTCATTATAGAACACCATCTGGCGTACAGTAGGTACTCAGTCAATTTTTGCTGAATTTAATTGGAATTCAAGAAATTGGCACCCACATACCCAGCCTCCCTAAATTATTAGGTACAAGTTGGCTCCAATTGAAATTCAAGTGAGTAGAGGGGATAGGACAACTTTTGTCAAATTTCTAATTCTTTTTTCTTTCCTTTAAGTAAAAATATAAATTAATATTCAAGGGCAATGTTACCTTTTGTTTGGATTTCTGGTTATATAAATGTAAAACAGATGTCCTATACATGAATACAAAGTATAAAAAGAAGTAACTAGTTTTGCCAATGGTCACAAGAGTGTTTATATTGTGAATTAATTACTTTCAGAGAAGATGATTAAAATATGAAGTAGAGAGATATTGAAGAATCTCAGTCAGAGCTGAAGACATTATCAAGGCTCTTCTGCGATGAAGGTGAGCATTGAGGTAGGTGAGTTGTCTTTGGGAAGAAATCTCCAGGTTAGATAAGAGAAGGTTACTGTGAGGGACCTTGTGCTATGCACTTTTGAAGTAATCAGATATATTATCCAGTTTATTTTATTCTTTTTTCCCTTTCTACATTGTTATTATCTACTGTTAACTCCATACCTTCTTTAAAAGTGTGGTTCAATTCAACTCTGCTTTGAGAAGTAAAAGATGTTTCTAAGTATGGAAAAAAATCCCAGGGTTATAAGGATTGTGGCAGCATCCTGGAGACCATGGTTGTAATATATTATTCATTAAGTGAGTCCAATGAAAAATATTTATCAAGCACCTAATATGAGCCAGACACTGTGCTGGGGTAATAGAGAGAGCAGTGAACAAGACAGACATGATTTCTATTTACAATCTTCTATGAGAGACAGATATTAAATATATAGGCTTAAGATCTTTTTTTTTTTTTCATTTTGAAGGGTTTTTTTTAGTAGTTGAACTTATGATTCAGTATGTTGTTGCTATGGGGATTGCTATGACTTTAGTAATGAAAGAAAAGGCAACAGAAATTGTGCCATATAAGTCATAAAATATAGAATTGAGTTTTAAAATAAGGAACCTTGCCAAACCCCTGTAACCACAGATTTATGCACCACTTAAAATAAATACCTATCAATGAAACTAATCATTTTACTTCCTTTTGAGACCAGCATTTATATTGGAGTTATTCTTATAATGGTATGGCAAACACCCGCTGACTTTACATTCTGAGCTGCCATTACCTACCCAAGACTTGAAGCTGCCTTAGGTGCCAGCCTTTAAGAGATTAGGGTGCTAGCCACCTACCAACCCTCAATACTGAGGCACAGCAAATGATAAGTCTAGCATTTGAAATGACGAGAGAATATAGCTTAAAAGATAAACTTCTGAGAAGAAGAGTGAGGAATTTTCCATGAGGCTTATCAACAAAGAGTGAGAAAGAGGCAGAGAGGGAAGGAGAAGAAAAGAGAATGAGCAATATTTAATAGACCTACAAAAATATAAATTGGAATCTAAAGACACCAATGTAAATCAAAATGAAGGGGAAACAAAGCTTGCTACTGTTGTTTGTTTGTTTTGTATTTCTCATGTGTAAAACTCCAAATGTGAAAGCTAACTTTATTAGTTTATCAAATACGTGTTAATATCATACATATGACTGTTTCTCCATTCCATGGACAAGTACACATGTAGTTGAACTGAATCACTCGTTAGCTTTTCGTGTTAAACCCTGAAAATATAATTCTTTCTTGAGCTTCAGATTTACCATTGTCTGACTCATTATCATGTTCAAACTTCAATTTTCTTTCAGTTTAGTTAAAATTAAAACAGTGAGAAAATTTCTATAACTCCATGAAATTACTGATTCAGTAACACGTATTTGGTCCTTTGTAACGGAGACTAAAAATGGAAATAATCCAGAGCAACAGAATGAATCAGAAGAGTACCTTTCACTTTTATGTCAGCAGTTAAAATCCAGTGCCAGGCTGTAGTGACTAAATCTGCTTCCATCTGAGTGTTCCACAGAAGCATGTAAGAAAATAAGGAAAGGGAATTTCTCATGTTTTGATAATTTTTGTTGATCGGAAACTTTCCATGATGGTCACTGAAAGGATGGTTGGGAATGCTGAAGATATCGGGTGGCCAATGAAACCAGAGTGGCCATCCCCAGTGTCTCTTCCTGCTGGATGCTAAAGAGATCTTACTTCTCCATTTTTTAATACTTGTTACATGATTTGTCTTTAATATTATTTGACACAATTGAAAAGTATTTTGTACTTTTGGCAATAGAAAATATTTTAGAGTCTCATTCTGATGTAGTTTAAGTGATAAGATTCCAGACAAAGTCCGAAGGGTATTAATTGTGTTTACATTGTCCATAGGCTATAAAACAAGTAACAGAGAAGTAAGATAAATTTAGCTTCTTCTATTTTAAAGTCAGTTCATGTGTGAATTCTGTATATCTGATATATTTTTATAAATAAGACATCTCGCACTATCTGAGATTAAATACTTCAGAGCTGTTTTCTTCCATTTACAAGTAGAACATAAATTTGCCAAACAGGGTTTTGTTTTGTTTTGTTTTGTTTTGTTTTGTTTTCATTAAAGGACATGAGGTAAGGTGGGAAAAAAAGGGGTTTCCTAGTTGTAGTTTACTTGAATTTTCTAATCTTATATTTTTACTTTTAATTTTGTTTCCACAAAATTTCACTGTGGTTATTGCTGCTTCAACCAAGATATATTTATAAATATATACATACATGTAACTCCTACATGTATAAATATATGTACATACATATATAAAATAGTGACCATAAATAAATAAATGCCGTTTTCTAGGCCATATTTCTTACTCACCTCCTCATATAATCAGCATCTCTAGAGGATGGATTTTAGTAACTTGCCTTTTTGGTAAGAACTCACAGAGAATGTAAGAGAAATAAGAAATAACTAAACTCATCCTAAATTTTAAACAACCGAATTTTGGGTCAGATGGCTTAAGTGAAATACCCAAAAGCAGATGACAGATAGATAGATGATAGATAGGTGATAGATGGATGGATAGATAGATGATGATAGATGATTAGATAGATAGGTAGATGATAGATAGATAGATAGATAGATAGATAGATAGATAGATAGATAGATAGATAGATAGATAGGACAGACAGATAGACAGATGCAGAGATACTTGTTTTGATTCTTGTCTATGTGTATTTTTACCACACAGGGCTGTGTAATTGTGTTTGCTAAGGTTCTGCTTGACACTCACTCAGGACGGCATGAGCAAAATAAAATTATCAGTAGTTTCCTTCAGCAACTCAGGGAACAGAAGCAAAGTGAGACATGCAAGCCTTGGCCAGGACATTATCCAGAGCAACACTGAGACCTCAGCCACAAGAGTTCACAGAAATTATCTCTAAAGTTTCAACTTATCTCTAAGATCTTATCCCAACAGTCTCAATGGCTGTATCTCTGTTCAGGTTTCAAATTCTGGAAAAGAAAGTGTGATTCGCCTAAATCGAATTAGGTTATATTTTGTCGGTTGAAAACCATAGCCAGGAGAACAGGTCCTAGAGCATAGATGTGGCCCCTGGAGCAACTTACATGTATTTGGAATCATTTTGCACGGTGACACCTGATGCTAATGTTGAGGACAGAGTTTTAGATCTAGAAGGACAATTTAGATATAACAGCCAACCTTAGGTAGGTAGCTCAATAAAAAGTGATCCAATAATGAGTTTAATCAGAAATATTTAGAGAACAGATATTGATATAGCTGAACATAGAGACCCAAATCCAAAATTCTTTGGTCAGAGCAAAGGATACAAGTGACGTCAAATGTGCCACAAATCCATGATTCAAGACCTCATTAGAACTACTATGGAAGGACATTGAGATATGACATAGGGTAGAGGACATAGGATAACTGCCATAGTTGGAATAAAAGTATCTCAGGTTTGTTTTATCGGCTATAACTGCTTTAGTGCCTAGATGGACCCTGCTGGTTTAAATGTGTTTACGAAACAAGATTTCTTAACAACTTGGAATTTGAAGGTAAAAAAATTGTTAGCCTCAATGATGACTAGAGTTTTGATCCCAGGGGATATACATAATATATATCAAAAAATCTCTCTCGATCTGACTGCTGCTAAAGTTTCAAATTTTCATTTCTCTTAGCTATATCATAAGACTACTGATTCTGTTAGACCAAAAAGTAAAATATGTGTTTTTTTCTAAAATTTTTTCTTTTCTTTCTCACGTTCATAGTTCATAGTTCATTATCAGCATCACATTGATGGGATCAGAAATACTTCCATATGTAAGTTCATCTCCCCAGCATCCTACACAGATGATCTGGGTCTTTTCAGTTTATCACTACAAGTTAGACAAATGAAATCTAAACACACCATCTTGTTCTTAGACTTTTATAGAAATAGTCAACTTCTCACCATGGTTAATATTTCACCCGGTTTGTTATCCAACTCATTCCTCTTTTGACTGTTATGTGTGCCTTGGAGCTCTCCTTATACCCTCCAGTACAAGGAGTCTTCCTTACGTGTCACTACAAGATGAATCCAAATGCTTTCTCCCCCTCTTTGATTATGCACAACAGTGTACTCTCAAAGTGCATTTAACAAATTAAACTTACTTAAAAAACGTTTTCGCCTCAGGATAGATATTAATTTTTCCCTGAACATCCAAGTCCCTTTACATACAACTGTGATGAGCAATAAGACTTTTTGTTTGTTTGTGTCTGGATTTTTAAAAGAAAAACACCAAGAGACATAGAATTATAAAATTGGAATGCCTTTTATAGATTATTTACCATTCATTTTTGTAAATGAGAAAGCAAGACCCACAGCAGTCATTTGATTTTCCCAAAGATATAAAACTAGCTAATATAAGAAGTGAAATGTCTTTCTTAGAGTAGTTTTTTCTGTTGTTCTTCACTGTACTACAACTCACATCTATCCATGCCAACTTAGTAGGTGTTTAATTTAATTATTAATTGTTGCTCGTATTGTCACATGCTTTGAATATACAATAAATTAATAAGTTCTTAGAGCAATTAATCAATTTCTTCCCTGAAATGAAAGTCTGTTGTACAGAATACTTAGTCTGAAAATTATTTTTCTAGATTATATTTTAAAATAAAATTATGATGTCAAAAATATTAACAGCTGAAGACTTTTAGTATACATTATCAATTTTATTTCTAATATAGTAGTATACTCTTGCATAATAATTTTATTAAAAAGACTTTCTTACCACTCCCTGGTCAACACCGAGTATTATTATTTTTTAAACTTTTACAAATTTTATAAGGAAAGAATGAAACATTCCATCAAAAACTAATATAATTTCCTAATAATATCAATAAATCCTCTAAGGCTATGCTAAATGATGTGGTAGTCACTAGCCACATAAGATTATGTAAATTTAAATTAACTAAAGTTAAAAATTCAGGTTTTCAGTAGCACTAGTCACTCTCAAAGTGCTAAATAGCCACATGTGCCTACTAGCTACTATACCGGACAGGGTTGATAGAGGACATTTTCATCCACACAGAAATTCCACATCACTATTGAACAATGATGATCTAAGGTATTATTAACCCCAGTTTACAGAGGAAGAAACCAGAGCTTGGTTATTTACTCATCCTCATGCCTGTAGTAAGTGGAGAAATTAAATTTTAGATAATAGCATTTAATTCCACATAATTTTTATTTTAACACTATTTCCCCCTTGAATTATTATTACTTTTTACTACTAGTGAGGATAAACATAGACCACTTTTTCCAGCCATTTGACTGTGTTTTAAATTGTTTATTCACATGGAATAACTATCTACTGAATAAATAAACATTCTACCATAATATCTATTATTAATTTAATAATCTTTGCATTTTGTTTTTAGGATAATCCTACATTATTCTAAAGCAAATATAGTATCAAAATTAAATATAGTATACTATAATATTGAATAAAATTATTGTTCCCACAGTTTCTCTTCTATTATCCACTAAGGAAAATTCATGTTGACCCATTTATTTCTTTTCTTCACTAAGGTTCTTTCTTGCCAAAACAGTTTTTTGATCTTCCGGGGAAATAAATGGAGCTATAATATGAGAGACAATAATGAAAAGAAGACATCAAAGATGTTTGTTCAAAGATTACAATAAAATGTATACAAGAACAGCACAAGTGCTGCTGTGTTTAAAGATATTTGAAGAAAGATATACTTTTAAGGCTTTAGAAGAATTGCTAGAGCTTGTTTATCTTCACATTGCCCTTTAGAAAATGTATGGTGATATATTGAGCTATATCGAATGCAGGTTTTGGGTGTTGAATGGTACTTGACAATCGTTTGAGACTAATTCCTGAGTAAAACATTTTTTTTTTGATTGATAAATATGATCATATACTTTGACAATGAAAACAATTTTCAATACTATACGTCCACATATATGCCATATTTAGTTGAAAAAGTACTATGTTAAATATTTTAATTCATTATTTTTACTACTTTAATTAACAGATACATTTTTTAAATTATTATTTCCAAGAAATCCATGTATCTTAGGGATTTAGGATCTTACAAAGTCATTATTTTTGTTTTTTAGAAAATTCCAAATATTGTTGGTCATTATTAACATTTGTGAAATAAAAGTAACCATTAGGAGTTGGTCAACAGAATGGCAGAACAGGACTCTAATTAAGAATTATGTGATTCTCTCTCCCTTTACCTTTATCTATCATCTATCTATCTATCCATCTATGTGTGTGCATGTGAATAAAGATGCTCTTCTTCTAACTTAAATGGGGAATTTCACATAATAATGTTGATAGAAAATACCAATATGTTTCTTAATGAAGACTCTATTTTAATAATAATAGAAAAGTTCTGTTTTAAAATACAAATTCTCAGTGACTACTTTCACAAGATAGATGATATCCTTTTGGTTTCTTTCCCACATTTTAATTAGTTGTGCTTGGAGCTATAATAGCCTTGGCCAGAGAATTACCCAAGGAGTAATTTCCAAATGTCATCATCAGTATTAAAATGACACTCATCACCTTGTTTTTAAACATCAAAAGGTTCTCAGGGTCTTGCTTCTTTTAATTACTACTCACTTCTTCACAAATGGAAATGGAGTTTGTCTTCTTGATTATCTGTTAAAATTTCTTTCTCTTCCTGGCATGCCTGTTTTCCAGCCCAGATTTTGTATTTAAGTGCATTAGAACAGAATTTATAGGAATTTTAAAAGTTAGAAGAAGCTCAGGGCAAAGTTGCAGTAAATGTGGTTGTTAATTTAGTTCTCAAGCAAGGCCATGTTACACATTTGTATTCCCATACCAGTAAAATTCTATAGTTTTTTTTTTTTGAACAGAAGAGTAGATACACAAAATGTTTACTATCCTACTTTTTAGATGATATATTAAAAAGCTCTTTTTAACTTGCATGGTTGATGCATACTTAGGGCAGGTATGCTTCCACATTGAAATTCTCCAGAGATTAATAATAACAACTGCCTTGAGGTGTTCTTGGTTCCATTTCACCACTTCGCCATCTGGGTAGACATATGAAGATCAGTTCAGCAGATTTTGGAAGTGATTATTATGGAGGTTATTCTTTCCAGCAGATGATTTTTTGTTTCACTGCTCCCACATAAATGTAAAACAGAAAATATGTTCTAAGCAGAGACAAATATGGAGTGTGCTTATTTCAACTTTCCTCTCCAACAAACAAAACTACTGCAAACTGAGCTCAACAAAGTCCAGTTGCAGCATGAAGGGCAAATTTTAAATTGAGTGTGCATTAGCGTGATGTATATTTCTCCCCCACATCAAAAAAAGTTCCTTCTTTCAAAATAAATATAAGAATGAGCCAAACGTTACTTGGTAATTCAATTTTCTTTCAATATGTCCTTGAAATTTCTAACAAAGCAGAACAATGTTTTAGAAGGAATTAATGCATAAAGTATCAAAGTACTGCAAGATTTCAATAGATTTTCCAAATTAGACAAGCATTTATTTTAAAACATTTTCAAGTTCATGTTCTTTATTAACATTTTATTTGTCTATAGAAGTAATTTTATGTAAAGTGAAGATGTCTCTAGTCTTTAAAATTTTAATACAGTGTGGAGTTTATCATTACATAGTTTACACACTTCTTTACAGATAATAACTGTACAATCATTACAGACTTCTGATGAATTTAAGTAGAATTTTTAAAGTAGAAGAATATGCTAACAGCCTTAACCTTATTCTCTTATATAAATTTTATTAAAGAAATCATCATACTTCTCAATTTAGAATTGGCCAAGAAGAAATAATATATTTCTAAAATATAGTAATTTATAAAGTTAAAATTATATTACTTATTTACAAAAGATCTCCATATGCTGAGTCAGAGTATATACCAGTTTCTTTTATTAAATAATTTTCTCTAAGTAGTGTTTCTTAAATGGGAGCATTTTGCAATGTCTGGAGAAATATTTAGTTGTCACAACTAGGAGGTTGGCTACTACTGTTATCTATGAGCAGAGAGGCCAAAGATGTTGCTAAACATTTTACATTGTACAGAAAAGCCTCATCCCCAAAACAAAGACCCATGTAATCTAAAATGACAAAATGCCAAGGTTGAAAACCCTGCTCCAAAGTATATGTAAAGATCTACATAATATCAAAATTAGACAAATGAATGTAATAAATTATACACAGATAAATATTTAAGAAATTCAAAATCTTAAGATGGGTAATCTGCTATGACTGATTTACACACACACTCAGATACACATACACACACTTTACATGCATACATTAAACACATATATGGATATATATTTATGTGTGTGTGTGTGTGTGTATATATATATATATATATATATATATATATATATATATATATACACACACACACGTATATGTATATATGTAAACAAACACATATATGTCAACTGGGGCTCAAATATGCTTGGTTCTGAATAATGTTTTGGAACAATTGCCTATTTCCTCAATTACTAAACTACTATCCAGTCTAGATTTTTTTCTGTATCAAGTGCTCAAAGCCATAGTTTTGAGTTATAGTTTTTATCCTTCTAGTTACCATGGCACTGTACAGGAAAAGGTTTTTTTTAGTATAGGCTCATATTTAGAAAATTGTTTCTTTGTGTGCCTATTAGATCTCTGGTTTCTTGCTCTTCAGCCACATCTATGACATATTCATTTTCTAAATTAAATGTTTTTCCACTTCAAGATGAAATGTTATCTTCACTCATTTGCTAATATATAATTGCTACTCTTGGTAACTCAATATATGTTCAATCTAATTATCTAAATTGTGACTAAACTGTATCATATTTTAGAGAGTGAAGTGAATTATCATCTCTATCTTCCTCTGCACTCCGACTACCACCTCTACATGGAAAAGAAGCAAAATTCTATAGCTCAACTCCTGCATCTGGAAAGAAGCAAATATTATATCCTACACACTAGTCTGTTAGTCAAACAAATTACTACTTTCAGTTTCTATTTTGAGGACACTTTAAAATTCTCACTGAGTTCTCTAACAAAATAGCTTCTCTCCTTATGGAGCTTGGGGTCTGACATTTTGGCATGTGGAAGCTATATGGTTTCTCAACTTCCTGCTTTTGAGTATCTATAGAGGCTTCATAGGCCATTGGTGTTTGATTCAATCTCAAGCTCCTCGCCATTCTCCAGAAAATCAGGGGCTAGGACTGAAAGTTTCAACTCTCTATTCAGAGTTGATTCCCCTGGCAACCAGCCTCCATTCCTAGGTGCTTTCCAAAAGTCACCTTCATTAACATAACCTAGTTGTTGTGGAGGGGCTTGTTATAAAGAGCAAGACACCCATTTCACCTTTCTGAAACTGAGGACAAGAGACCAAAATTATTTTTAAAAGATGCTTTCATGACTCTTATTTCTCAGGAAGTTCCAAAAGTTTGTGAAGTTGGCTGGAACTTTAGACATTTTTAATATAGAAACAATTAATAAATCTAAAATCTAGTTCTTTTAAAATATCATTAGAATAGATAAATTCCTTATGAGTAAGATTTTTTTTTTTAATAGAGACCAACTGTATAAGATTAGGACTTAAGAAAACTCCATAAGAGATATAAAGATATAAAATAATCATAGAAGTAAATTGAATACAAATATATGACAATAAATTTTAAAATGTCATTCAATATAAATAGCTAAATATAAATTACAAAAACTGATCTAATGAAAAGAAAATGGAATAGATAAGCTCTGTTAAGATTGTAAAGTGATACACATTTAAATATATTTTTTTGGCAAGATATTTTGTATTTAATTTAAATTAATCTCATTGAAAGAAAATGAATCCCTTCCAATTTAGTTTGTGAATTTAGCAGAACTTTTTTCTGATGAAGATAATATAGACAGGTAAGAAATAGAAACATTTTATTAGTAAATATGAAAATAGGCATTTTAAAATTTAAGAAAACGAAATTCAGCTGAATATTAAAAATAATGAGGTAGAAAATATTCTAGAAATGTAGTTATAGCTTTTCATTGTAATTTATTCCATCAACAAATTAAAGAAGTAAACAATATTCTTATGTAAACATTAGCTTTAAAATATATTGTAAGTGAAATAAAAATTAACAAAAGGTAACTATTAATAAAGAACAAGAGCAGATGTCATTTTAAACTGCAAAATAGTAAAGCCATTCCCATTAAAAGTCAAAATCAAGAACATATTGTCTTCCATTTTAAAATTTTTATTTAACACTTTTTTTAATTCAAAAAAAGAAAATGAGAAATATATGTATAAATATTGGGAAAATGAAACAAATATATTCTCGTTGATAATAGATATTATTCTTCAAAGAACTCAAAATACTATTGTTAAGAAAGGAAAATTAAATAGAAGAGAATTTGTTAAAATAGCTAAATGTAAGGTAAATATATTATCAAAAGTGCACCAATTCTTTTTCCAAAAATAGTTAACAATGGAACTACAAAAGATTATATCATATACGATGTGAGAGTACCTAAGAAATAGTTAAGATAAATTTAATAAGAAAAGTAAAGAACTTAAGCAATGACCATAAAATATTATTGAATGATATAAACTTAGCTCTGAAGAAATTATAAAACATGACATATTCTTGGATTATAACACTCTCGAAATTAATATATAAATTTAATAAAATTGTAATGGCTTTTTCAGAGCGAGTAAGATAAAATGATACTAACGTTCATGTAGATACTTAAATATATGACAATAGCCAATAAAATTTGGCATAACAATTTGGCAAAACATAGTTTTAGACTTTAATCTTCATTTACATATTTTCTCATTCTAAGGTAGTATTTCATTCATAATTAAAAAGACTTTATAATATGTTTATTATCTGATTGGCAAGTCCACCTTCTCATTTTGTTGCTGTTGTTGTTATTGTTACAGATAACAGAATGCTGGTTACCTATGGGGAAAGAGAGTGAGGGTGTGAACTGCGTAATGAGAGTCAAATTTATGGTAATGGAAGAAAACTAGACTCTTGGTGGTTAGCACACAATAGCGTATACAGATATCAGATTATAATGTTGTACACTTGAAATTTATACAATATTATTAATCAATGCTGCCTCAATAAATTTAAAAAATGTAGTATGTAGCAACAAAGTCAGTTTTTTCTAAATAACTAGTTATCTAAGAAGAAAAACATATCAAAGTCAAAAGTAAATCGTAAGATGTTAGACAAAATTATATGACAAAATCATAGTCTATAATAAATATAAAGTTTCTAAAATATATAATAAAATATTTTTAATGAGAAAAGAATATGAAAAGGCAAGTTAAAGGAGGAAAGTGCTACCAATCAACGAAGTTAACTATGCTCAATCATCTATGAAGGTAGAAAAATACAATTAAAGTAATTATGAACACTTCTCACCCATCACATTGTCAAAAATCAGATTAATGATTCCTATTGTTATTAGGGATATGGTAAAAGAAGGCACCCATGTATTGTAGTTCCCAATGTAAATCTTTTTTTTTTTTGCCTTTTCTGTAAGCCATAAATTATTATCTTTTAAAAATAAATTGCATAAATGTTTCATTTAACATTTCCATGTTTGAGAATATATACCATAGAATAAAGCCATTAATATGTAAGTATTATAGTGAAACTGTTGATTAGTTTTGAAACATCTGAATAATTACCAGTTAGAGAATAACTGAAATATGTCTGTGTCTAGTGATGTATGTAGCAGCACTAAAAAAATGACTTAGGTTTGTACCATTTTATTTAAAGAGATATCACAATGTATTTCAACTTGTAAAAGTAATCATTCTAGAGATATTTACATAATACTATTTATTTAAAACAACAATAAGAATCTGTACATATGTTTTGTATATATTTATTTGTATGCATAATGAACAAAGAAAAAGTTATTTTATACCTTTAAATCAGGCTACTGATTTAATATTATAATAAAATAATATTATTGGCCTGATTTAAAGGTATAAAATAACTCCTTAAGGGAGCACAGATAAGCAAAAAGTAACAAATAAATAATAATAAAAAGAAAAAGACTTTAAAACAAATTGGAAAGTCTTTAAGATTCAGAATATTGACACATAATATGGTACTATTTCTTTAACATACTAAATGTGGGAATTTCTGTAATGCTAGATGTATGAACGTGCTTACCAATACATCAACAGTATTTTTCTCTAGGTTATGAAGTTTCATTTAATACATGTTTTCTTCCATAAAACTTCCTCTATTTTGTATTTTTTCAAAGTAGTTACTATACCCGTTTAAATATATTTAAACTAAGACTACTATGGCATTTATTTTGCCACATGTAACAATTTCATATTGAAAAAAATCTCGACATAAAAAAATTACCTCAAATACCCACTGAGATATTCTCACATAAACTAACATATTTCAATGGAGATATAGAAAATTATATATATATGTGTGTGTGTGTGTGTGTGTGTGTGTGTAGGATATTATATTGCATATATACATTTTTAATGTATACATTTATATATATTTAAATATATACTACTATAAGTAGATATAGGAGATTTTATGCATATATGAATTTTTAGTATAAACGTTTATATATATATTTTTAAATATCCACTAATATAAATAGAAAGGAAACAAAATAAAAATCAATAGCTCTAGTTGGAGTTTTTAAAAAACATATTGTGGAGGTAGGTAGAAGAGGAAATTAAGAAGACAGCTGTGTGAGATTTGTATGAACATGTAGGAAAGACAGTGTTTTCTCAAAATCATCTGTAAATTTTGAAGAGAAAGTAAACCACAGATGTATTTAGACAGAAAGGAAAGTAGAAAAGCAAGGATTCTTAAGATTTAAGAATGCATCAGAATCTAAGTGTGCATCAGAATTACATGGAGAGTTTATGTGGGAAAATACAGGTTGCTGGGTCTCGTTCCCAGAGTTGCAGATTCAGGAGGTCTGGGATGGGGCTTAGGTGCATTTCTAAAAATGGCTTTCAATCCTGGCTGCACATTATAGTCATCTGAGGAGATTTTTAAGAGCAGTACTGCCTGGCCATTATACCAGACCAATCTCCATTGGTAATCTAGAGTTGTGTTGTTTTTTTTTTTTTTCAATTATGCCATGTCGTTCTAATGAGCATCCAAAGCGAAGTATTAGTATAGTAGAAATCCTCAATTAGAATGACATTCGGGTCATTCGATGAGGAAATATAGGAAAGTATTTGCTGGGGTGAAAGAGGGTTTGAGGTGACATTGAAGTTGTTTATTAAGTTCAGTATGACCTGAGACATCTAGTAACTATTTTAATCTTACATATAAGATTGGTTCTTTAGAAAGACTAGATTCTGAGAAGTTCCTGTCCTGATGGAAATATTCTGTATTTGTGCTCTCCAATGCAGTAGCCACTAGACACATGTGTTTCTTGAGCACTTGAAATGTAGCTAGTGCAAGTGAGGAATTGAATCTTTTTTTTTTTTTATCACATTTAAATAGCCACATCTAACTAGGAACTATATATTGGATAGGGCAGCTCTAGAATTTCAGCAAATAAATTAGACACAATCTATTTTTCAAAGGAAATAATTGAAAACAACACAGAAACCTTGATGTACTGCTTTTCAGAGGGAAAATACAGATCGATTTAACTATAGATTAACATCCAGAACAGAGGCTGACTACTTCTTTCTAACCTGAATTGTTCGCTTGTTTCGACATGCCTGCACAGTGCAATTGTTCCTTCTTTGTTTTTCCTAGATTGGCTTTTTTCTTGAACTGATTCTGAAAGAGTACTCTCCCTATTCCAGCATGTTTCTTAAGACATTGAAATGAAGCTTTTTTAAAATTCAGTTATTTTCTCTAATCAAATTTGAAATGTATACCCTTCCTGCTTTACTGACTGAGATAATGTTACTCCCAAATTTTATTTTCGCCAACTGAATTTGAAGTAAACATTTCTTAACTCTATATTATTCTTATGCTACTGAAATAAACAAACTTCTAAGTAATGTTTCCCCCATAAAATTTTTTAATAAGCATCTTTCGTAACTTAGAGCATTGCTTAATTCCCTGTAAATTGGGTTTCTGGATCCAATTTCAGTGCGTATGTGCGCAGGCTTCCCCCCACACACAAGCAATTAATTCTCAAATAACAGTAGTGTAGGAGAATTCAACTCAATTCTGACACTATCTACCTTGAGATAGCATCAGACCACAGGATGAGTTTAGTTCTACAAGACCGTTACCCTCTTTAGATGCCAGTCACAGCCCCAGGTTGTTATCTGTTACTTCAGACCAATGGCTACAAATCAGAGGTTCTCAAGACATCCTCCTCCGTTGGGTTTGATTAATTAGTTTCTAAAGCTTCTCACAGAACTCAGAGAAACATTTTACTTAATAGGTCACCAATTTATTATAAAGGGTTATTCCTGAATAGCTAGATGAAAGAGAGGCGTAGGTCAAGGTATAGGTAAGGGCACAGAGCATCCACACCCTCTCCAGGTGCTCCAATCTCCAAACATCTTCACATATTCGCCAACCCAGAAGCTCTTTAAATTCTGTCCTCCTGGACTTTTATAAACGCTTCATTAAAAAGTTATGGTTGATTAAATCATTGGCCATTGGTGATTAATTCAGCCTCCAGACCCTCTCCCTCTCTTTGAGGTGGCACCTGGTGGGAGTAACTAAAATTTTCAACTCCCTAATCACATGGTTATCTCTACTGGCAACTGGTTCTCATCCATAGAAGCTTTTCAAAAGTCACTCATTAACATAACACCTTTATCTTTCTCAACACTAAGAAAAGTTCAACTGTTTGGGGAGCTATGAGACAGGAACTATGGACAAATACCATATATATATGAGAAATATATTTTGGTCTTGTGATTTTTTTTATAAATCACAGTCTCAATACTTAGGTCCACATCTCTGTACAAGTAATACTCTTGCAGATATACAACTAGCATCTTGAGAATTATAGAATGTAATTAGTATTCTAATTTAATTTTTGAATAATGTATTCAAGTGTTTCAAAACTTAAAAATTATAAAAAGAAATAATAGTACAATGTTTTATTCTCATTGCTATATCTTGTACAACTTCTCGAAGATATGAAGTTTATTTGTATGATTCCTGAGTTTTAAATATATGTTTAATATTTAAATACAAATACAGTTGACCCTTGAACAATACAGGTTTGAATTGTGCATGTCCATTTATATGTGGATTTTTTCAATAAATACTATAAATGTATTTTCTCATGATTTTCTTGGTAACATTTTTTTTTCTCTGGCTTACTTTATTATAAGAATATAGTACATAATACAAATAACATATAAAATATGTGTTAATCAACTGGTTATGTTACTGGTAAGGCTTCTGGTCAACAGTAGGCTATTAGCAGTTAAGATTTTAAAGAGTCAAAAGTTACAGGTGGATTTTTGACTGTAAGGGGTATGGGGGTTGGTGTCCTTAACCCCTGAGTTGTTCAAAAGTCAACAATTTACATGCCATTGCACTTCACGTTTAGTACAAATTGATAATCTTTCAAATTAGCAATGGAATTTTAATTGAAATTTCTTTGAATACTAGATAGATTTGGGGAAAACTGACATCTTAACACTGTTGTATCTTCCAATATATAAATATAGCATTATCCTCATTTCTTAAAGTCTACTTTAATTTCTCTTAGCTATCTTTTGTAATTTTCAGAGGTTTTCCACGCTTTTTGTTCAATGTTTTTCTATGCAATGTATTTTTTTGACACTAATATATGCTGGGTTCATTTTTCATTATTGTGGTAAAAAAAATACCTATTATTAAATTTTTAAGTATGTAGTACAGTATTATTAACTATATGTGCATTGCTATATAGTAGATCTCAAGATATAAACTTATAATTACTAAAATTAAGATATTAATCCAGAATTTTCTAACGTTGATGGAATATTTGTTAACTACAATGATTTGAACTGAGAAAAATAGAGGTTTATCTACCTACGTCTACCAATTATTGGTTTATTGTCTCTCAAAATTCGCCTTTCAATAACTATCTATCTAACACATGATAATTTATTGAATTCTTTAAGCATTTCTTCTTTACAGTGAGCAAAATATTAGCTTTATCTACATAGTGTACTGAAAAGATATATAGTAGAAAAAAGGATGTGTCTCACTGTGGTATGTTGTGTGTATTTTGGTTTTTCTTTTACTCCTGCTGCATTCAGAGGTGCAGATATGTGGAGACATCTAGTGGTGACCTGTCCCAGCTGCATGACCAAAGTCCTTCAACAACCATAGACTACCCAAACTTGGATTCTGTGACCTCCCTTCTCAAAGCCCTCTCATAGCAGACACTGACAACCCCAGTCCTTTCATGTACAGCAGTGCCCCCAGTTCGTTTGCCTCCCAGCCAAGAGGGTTATTTTCCACTTGATTGGCTATGGTAGACCAGCTCTGGCTCATGCAACCCCACAAACGTCTCTGCTATACAGTAACTGCAGCCACTTCTTCTGTAATGAGATTTAAAGCCCAGCCTTAGGAAGAGAAAGCTTTCTTTTTAAATTTGTTTTCCCTCAAATACGCTCCCTTAGCCCTAGTGTGGCTTTTTGAGTTCTCTTATATCTTAAGAGTTAATCTCTCATAACTTAATTATTCTTTACACCCCTTTAAAATTATTGTATAGTTTGTATGATAAGAAGAATGTTTCTTCACTCTACCACTAAATTTTATATTTCCATTTAAAGTCCCAGAAGAGTGGGGCAGAAAATGAAGCTAGTGAAGTGTTAAAATTTCACAGTGAATTCTATAAATTGTAATCTATGCAAGTAAAATACTGAAAAATAAGCAGAAAACAAAAGCAACATATAGTACAAGAAGAACACGTTTCAAGGATAAATAAGGCCAAACAGAACAAAGAAGGAAGAAATTTTACTTACCTAGATGGTACAGAAACTTTAAATAAGATCTGTCATAGATGATCTAAAACACCTGTATTTTTGTAGCCTAATATGTCTTCAATTAAAACATTTAGTGTGGCTTGCCTCATATTTTGATCTTCTCATTTGAATATATCCCTGACCTTCAGAGATACAAAGAAATATAAACCCTCTGCTCCATCTGTAGGACCTGCTCTTGGATATACATTCTATCCTCACCATCTTCCCACCTATCAATTTAGACATCTGGGCTCATGGCTTTGACAGATTGATTTTTCAGAATCATAGATTGTATATAATCCATCTGAGCCTCTAACTTACATTTACTGGTTTTAAATAAAATCACCTTCTCTAGCATTATCTTAGACTCTTTAGACTTATAAATATATACTACATATGTTTTCACCAACACTATAAAAATTCATTCTCATGAGCAGTATTTTAAATACACTGTTAAATTGAACATAACATTATAAAAAGTTCTAGACTGAAAATAAAAGATGGGCAGAGGAATGTATATGTCCTCCAATATTTGACATTTTCTTTCATATTACTTCTATTACATTGGTAAATTTAATTTTACCATACTAAATCCTTTCTGCGTATCCATTAGAAGTAGAAAAAAAAAGTGCCACCTATCCAACAGAGATTACTCTAGGTGAAAGGTTGACAAACTATGGCCTATAAGCCAAATCTGGCCCATTGCCTATTTTTGTAAACCAAGGTTTCTTGAAGCACAGTCATGAGCATTTACTCACATTTACATGTTGTTTATTTGTTTACATATCATCATCACTGAATTTTAGTGCTGGAGAGGAACACAAAAATTATCCAGATTTATGCCATCATTTTATAGATGAAGAACTTAACATTTAAGAGTTTACACGACCTGTCCAGAATGATACATTTGGCTATGTATGATTAAAGAACAAGAGTCAGAAATAACCTACAGTTCTTTTTCATTTTATTATTACATCTGTTCCCTTTATTTTGTAGCACACTTAGAAGTAGCCAAGTGTATTACTATGTTGGACCACTGGTCTGACTTGAGAGTGACAGGTACTAGGTAGTATACTAGGAGCCTCCAATATCCTAAGTCTCTGAATGTCTCCATATAATGAAACCCCAGCTGGCTGGTTTGGAGCACATAGTATGAATATGATATAAGCATTCCTTTGTATTAAGCCACTAAAATTGGGGGAGTTTTTCCATATCAAATCTTGTCTATCATAAAAAACACATTGTCTCTCAGACTATAAATTCTAGAATGGTAAATGTTTTCAAATATGAAATTAATTCTGAAATTTAAATTAAAATACCATATTATAATAATATTCACTGTATTACATTATTCTACATAAGTCCTGCCTTCTTTAACATTATGATATATATTTTAATAAAGATTATATTATTGTAACTTTATAATAGGTATCTTCTGAGGTCATGTGTATTCAGGTTAGAAAGAATTTACATAAGATATGTTAAAAATGCCTTATAAATAAAACATTTTAAAGCTAGAAATAAAAGAACTGTATGTAATTTAAGTCAATTTCTTTATATGCAATCTCTTGTTTACAAGTGTAAGTCCATTGAATCAATTATGCAGTACAATACACGAAAACCATTAACACACTCTACAAGAGTCATATATTATGAAGACTTACAGTTTAACCTGTTTTGAACTACATGTATTTCCTTCCTTTGTCTTATATTTTTTGCTTTTATGTCATTTTGTTTTACCTATTTAGATTTTAACAATTTAAAGTGTATACTATTATTGATGTTTATACATTGGCTAATTTGGAATTTTATGATGGACACATTTTTACCATTTTTAAAATAAATTGATATCTTTACTCTGAAGAGATATTTTTAGGCAAAAGCTCAACTTCTTTATGAAAATTTCTATTAAAACTTTTCTATTAGTTTTATCTTTACCTATAAACAGACATGACGACTGACATACAAATATATATTTGAATTATATAAATATTGAAACAACCCTCAGTTTTAGCAAATACCACCTTCATTTTGATTTTATTTGTGTAATTGTTTCAATTTACTATTAAAATTAAACATCTATATTATTTATTGATTTGTATTTCTTTTTGTTTATTTTTATTTAGTCAAATTCATTGTCTCATGGTCTTTATCACTGTGTTCATTGCTTTATATGTAGTTCTTATTTTATCTGTATTAATATACTAATACTTTGACTTAAATATCTATAGGATTTATAATTATTTGAATTATTTTATTGCATTATCTTAGGTTAAATTTTTTTTATTTCTAAGACATTGAGAAATATATATTATAATTAGATAAATATGAATATTTATTTACTGACCTATATATCACTTTACGAAATACAATCAGGAGCCCTTATCTATTCTCATTTAATCTGATTTTCCTTTACCTGTGACTAAGATGATCATACATCAAAATTTTCCTTCTGATAGACACTGTTTACACTGGTTATCGTGGCATTATGACTACTAACATTTCCCTTCACTGTCATATGTTAGGACTTGGATGATAAATTTTATGGTAATTTTATCAATAATTATTATGATAATATTTCTTCTCCATACTACATAGAGTAGAATAAATGATAAGACTATTTTCTATCCATGACATCCCATCTTTAAAATGAATTTAAGAAGAGATAGGCATTAGCAAATTTCAGTTATTTTCATTAAAACATGTCTTGGCATCAAGATTGTTGGTAAGAGACTCATAGCACTTTAACTATTGGATTTAGCATTGTGAATGGCCAAAATAGATAAGGACGGTAACATATATCTATATGGTCACTGTTTATTTCCACAGTCAATGTAAAAATGACTTCCTTTCTTTCATGTCTGTTACCTCTGAGTAGGACTTGAAAGCCATGGCAGTTTGCACAGGGCATTAAGTTAGTTGTCCATTAATTTCTTACCTTTGTTTTCACATACCTGTATTCAAATGCTAATAAGCAGTGAAATGCACAATCTGAATAATCTCTCCTGGATAATCAGATTACTATGTACAAATTTCATTTTGAACTGGTACTATTTTTCCAAATTTCATCTTTAGTAAAATTTTGTCAAGCCTTTTCATTCTCTGACCTTTCAACATCTATTCTATACTAAATAATTCTCTCCTTAAGACTTAATTTAAATGAATTGCTGACAGATCATTTAGTACTGTTCTACTGCTTTACTAAACCTTTCAAGGATAGGTTACCTCATACTGATTCAATTATTTTATTATCAACTCAGTCTCCAACAAGTCTCATTTTGAAATTAGGAAGGGACTACTCTAATATGATTCTCATCCTATCCAAATAATCTCACTGGGTTCACATTGAAAAGAATTAGACAAACCATCATTTTGTATTTTCATGGGAAACAAAGGAATACCTACTGTTAATACAGTTGTTTCTAAGCCACAATTAACTGTGAGCACAAAAGTATAGACATCAATGTATTCTAATTCAATATAATTAATTTGCTGTAGCAGAGTGCTGCATAGTATAACAGAATTACTCCATTGCGTACCCAGATCCAAAAGCCAGTAAGCTATTGCTAGTGCTAAGAGCATACTGTTAATGAAACTGAATCTCTCCTACTCTGTAGATTTATGAGGATGGCAGGCTGAGCATCCAGGTTAATTCATCTTCTGAAGCTCTTCTCCAGCCTGCTTCATGTAAAAAGAACATCCCGTATGTGCAATGTTATCTCCACGTTTTCAATTGTTGAGATAAACACATTTTGAAAAAGCTGTACTAGTCATAACGAGTCAATCTCACAGCTTCAAAATTCAATAAGTCAATGATGAAGAAGGTTTTGTGCCATTTCTATGTATATTGTTAGGAACAGTAAATATACAATAATCGTATTGATATTTTGCTTAATATGAGAATTTATATGATAACATTTCAGTAATTTAGGGAGCATGAGCTTTATAAATTTTTAATGTTATGAGGATTTTGATATACTTTCCTTTTAGTAAGATAATTATTTATTGAGGTGAAATTCACATAATATAAAATTAACTATTTTAAGTAAACAAGTCAGTAGCATTTAGTGCATTCACAATGCTGTACAACCACAACTTTTATCTGGTTCCAAGACATGTCCTTCACTCCAAAGCAGAACCTTTTACCAATTAAGCAATTTCTAGCCATTTCCTATTCCTAGCTCCTAGCAACTTTCAATTGCATTTTATCTCAATTATGTTAATAGAATTATACAATATCTAATCTTTTGTGTTTTGGAAGTTCAGATTATAGCACGTATCAGTACTTTATCCCTTTTATAGTTGGATAATATTTTATCATATGTGTATACAATCATTTGTTTGCACATTCATCATCTGATGGACATTTGAGCTGTCTTCACCTGTTAGCTATTGTGAATTGTGTTGCTATGAACACCCATGGACATATACTTGTTTGGGTACTTGTTTCCAATTATTTTCAATATATATCTAGGAGTGGAATTGCTGGATAATATGGTAATTCTATCTTTAACTTTTTGGGAACTGTCAAACTCTTTTCTACAGTTGAAACACTTTGCATTCCCACCAGTAATGTACAAGGGTTTGAATTTTTCCACATCTTCATCGGCACTTATTATTTTCCATTTTTTCATATGTTTCTAGTGAATGGGAAGTAGTACATCATGGGGGTTTTGATTTGCATTTCTATTTCTAGTTGTCTCAGTGTTTTTATCATGCAAGTATGTTGAAATTTGTCAAATGTTTTTCTGCAATCAATTTTTTTCCTTCTTTTTATTATTATGGAAAAATACATTTATTGCATTTCTTAAATTGGAAACCCCTGGCACTTTGGAGTAAGTTCCACTTTGTATAGAGTATAATTCTTTTAATATACTGTTGGATTCAGCCTACTAGTATTTGTGTTGGGGATTTTAGCATTTATGTTTATAAGGAATAATGATCTGCAATTTTCTTTTCTTGTGATGTATTTATCCAGCTTTGGTATTAGTGTAATGTTAGCCTCATAGAATGAGTGAGAAAATGTTTCTGCCTCTCTATAATTTATTTATTTATCTGTTTTTGGAAGAGTTTGAGGTGAATTGGTGTTCATTTTTTAAGGGTTTGGAGAATTCACCAAGGAAGCCATGTGGTTCTGGCATGCCCTTTTTTTTTTTTTTAATTGATTCAATATCCTTACTTGTTAGTGGGTCTTTTTAGATTTTCTAGTTTTGCTAAGTCAGTTTTTGTAATTGTACGTTTCCAGGAATTTATAGATTCCATGTAATTTATTTGTTGGCATACAATCGTTCATAGCATTTTCTTATAAGTCTTTTTATTTCTACAGGGTTGGTAGTAATGTCCCCACTTTCATTTTTAATTTTAGTTAGCCATGTCTTCACTTATTTTCCTTATCAGTCTAGTTAAAGGTTGTTAATTTTATTAATATTATTTAAAAATTAATGTTTTGTTACACGTAATTGTTCTACTGATTTTCTTTTTTCTGTGTCATTTATCGCTGCTCAAATATTATTTCCTTCCTTCTGCCAGTTACATGTTTGTTTGCTTTTCTTTTTCTAGTTTCTTATAATGTTGTTAGATTGTGAATTTGAGATCTTTTTTTAACACAGAAATTTACTGCTATACATTTTCTTCTTAGCACTTGCTGCTTTTATTGTATCCAATAAGTTTTGAAATGTTGTGTTTTCACATTTATTTATCTCAGAGATCTAATTTTTCTTGTGATTTCTTTTTCAACTCATTGGTTAGAAGTGTGTTAACTTCCATATGTTTGTGAAATTTCCAGTTTCCTTTCTCCTATTGAATTCCAGTTTCTTTCTAGTGTGGTTGGAGAAGATGTTTCATATGATATCAATCTTTTTATAAATGTATTGAGACTTGTTTTATGACTTAACATATCATCTATCCTGGAGAATGTTCCATGTGCACTTGAGAATCATATGTATTCTGCTGTTGTTGTGGGGAAGCTTCGGGTTTCTTACTATTAAGCATAACATTAGCTATAAGATTTTATTCTAGATACTCTGTATTAAATTGAAAAAGTCCCCCTCTAAATCTAGATGGTTGACAGTTTTTATCACGAATGGGTGTTGGATTTTATCAAATGCTTTTTCTATATCTATTAACAGGATCATGTGATTTTTGTTTTTTAGCTTAATGTGATGGATTACATTAATTGATTTTTGAATGTTAAAACAGTCTAGCAAACATAGAATTAATCCCATTTGGTCATGGTGTTTGTCTTTTTATATATTGTCATATTCGATTTGTTAATATTTTGTTGAAAAGATTTATACCTATGTTCATGAGAAATATTAGTATGTAGTTTCTTTTTGTTGTTGTTGTTATATTTTGTCTGGTTTTGGTATTAGGGCATTAACCTTATACAATGAGTTAGGAAGTGTTTCCTTGCTTCTATTTTCTGAAAGAAATTGCAGAGAATCGGTATAATTTCTTTCTTAAATGTGTGGTAGAATTCACCAGTGAACTCATCTGGGCATAGTGCTCTTTGTTTTGGTAGGCTATTAACTCAATTTTTAATAGATATAAACCCGTTCAAATTATTTTTTATTGTGTGAATTTTAGCAGCTTTATCTTTAAAAGAAAAGGAATTGGTCCATGTCACTTTGGTCATCAACATTTCAGGCATAAAGTTGTTCAAAATACTCCTTATTTTAATGTCATGGCATCTGTAGTTTAGTTATTCATTTACTGCTGATATTAACCTGTATCCTCTCTTTCTTTTTCTTAGTTAGCATGGCCAGACTTATCAACTTTATTGATCTTTTCAATGAATCAGCTTTTGGTTTCATTTTATTTTTTCTATTGATTTCCTGTTATCCAATTTTCTAATTCTTATTATTTTTTTTTCTTCTAATACTTACTTTAGATTTAATTTGTTCTTTTTCTAACTTTCTAAGGTTAGATCTTATGTTATTGATTATAGCTCTTTCTTCTTTTCTAATATATGCATTCAGTGTTATTAATTGCACTCTAAGCACTGCTTTTACCACATTCCTCAAATTTAGATGTCATGTTTACATTTGATCATCTGTTAATGCCAGATATAGGCCTTTTCTGACAGTTTGGTCTGTCCTGAGCTTATGCATGGCTTACCAAATTTCTTTTAAATGCCTTAATTTTTCAAATAAACTCCAGATTTTCCTCTCAGGCTTTATACAGTCTATTATATATCTCAACTATAATCTTTTGCCCCAGATGTCTGCAAGTTTTTCATTTGACTTACAATGTTTTCCAATGTCTATTGCTTGTCCACCCTGAATGTGTTCGAAGGTAAGTGAAACAGAGACTACTAGTTCTTCTAGTAGTCCTTGGTAGGTTAGAAGAGAGAAACACAATAATTTGTAAATAAGATCTGCTATGCTCCCTCTAGAACCAGGGACCACTGAGAACATGGGCTTCCATTTTCATCATTGTTGCTGATATGGAAAGGGAGTGAGGCAAGGGTAAGTAAAATGCCACATATCTATCCTACCATTTCTAAATTGCTTCTTGATTAAGCCTTTGCTTGTTTATCAAGCTTTAACTATTTACTAATAAAGTCGGTTCTGACTGTTTCTACTTGTTTTTTTTATGCTCATGTGAAGGATGGGCATTTGGACTTGCCTACATCACCATTTTGCTCTCCCTGTAATTTTAAAGGAACTCTTTTCATGAATCTAAAGTAGACTAGCTTTAATCATTTCAATTACGATAGCTCTTTGAATCTCTCCAAGGCCTTGACCACAATTTAGTGGTTTTTATAGCTATATATGTATCCAGAGAGTTCGATTGAAAGCTTTTAAAGAACATTGTTTCCGTTTCATCTTTACTTCTATATCTCTTAACACATAGTAGGGCAACAGATAGTATTTAATGATGAATTAATTTTCATACCCTTATGTTTACGAGAGAGTAGTTCTTATAACTTTCCAACATCAGTTAAGTAAAAATTTCAGATAATCTGTGAAAAAGTATGAGATTTTAAAAACGTGTATCATTTAAATCTTGATTGATACGCTATCTACTCTGATCTATTGCCTCAGCAAAGTAGAATTAAAACATCTGGTGTATGATATTGCAAATGTATATAATTGCTATCAAATTTGTGGTTAGGTGTTATGTACTATAAATAATATGAAGATTTTAATTTTTAAGAAAGTTGTATATACACTTACTAAAATTACTCAGCATACCTTTCATTGAATTCTCTATTTTCTTTATAACAAAATATATAGATCCCACGAATGTTCCCATAATTTCAACTGTTTTATCTCTTGCAACTGACCATGCATGTCATCATCTCTGTTATATTGCATTAATTGTTACTGCTTGCAAATTGCATGGTTTTGACTGACAACCTGTTGGTTCAAACAACTTCTCATTGTTCTTGTGCCTACACCTTCCTTGACCTTCAGCAATAATGTCAAACTTCACCTCTGTGAAGAAGTGTCTGCTGACTGAATTATCTGCTTCCTCATTTGAGCCTACGTGGCATCCTTAAATGAACTTAGTCATAATTTTATATTCTTTTTTATCCTATTTGCTTATTTGTATCTTTATTTAATTATTAAGAGGATGGAGTGTGGTGCTAAACTTCCTAGGTTGGAGTTCTGACTTTGCTATTCCCTAATGTTTAGCACTGGAAATTTACTTAGTCTCTCTTTGCTTCAGTTCTCTCAGCTGTAAAATAGTTCATAATAGTAGTGCCTACCTTATATATATTTTAAGAGGATTAAATGAGTTAATCTATATTAGAGGCCATGCAAATGTTAGCTATAATAATGTAATTATACTACATATGTAATATAATAAGAATAAGAATAACATTATTATTTGTTTATTATTATTATTATTATTATTATTATTATTATTATTATTATTATATTGGGAGCCCCTTAAGGACATTTAATATTTTTTTAATCTCTGTAGATTTAGAACTAAGCCAAAAGTCATGCATAAATAGTTTCTCAATAAATATTTTGGGAGTGCTAAATAAATAAATTTATAATCTAAAATCAGAGTCTTTATTTGTAGTCTCTGATTCAGTTATTGACATAACCACCAATGCTTCCCACACAATATTGACGAAACCATGGAAGATGATATAAACATCTCTTTTTTCCTAAGGAACACATTTAGTTAGTCCCAAGTCCTGAGATACCCTATCTACTTTTTTCTCAAACTTATTCTTTTACTCTTGAATTGGGAGGATATACCTCCTTGAAGATTTTCACTGTGTATAACCCTTGCACAGTCTTCTCTGATTTAGTCTGTCTCCAATTTCATTCTAGTTTATGTCTTTCACATATTTATAACCCACGTATTCCTAAAACTCCCCAACCCAATGAAGTTATGTGCCTTTCATCTGCATTCTTTTGGCTCACTTGTTCTATTACATTTATTGCACTGTCCGAGTTTATCTATGTATAAGTTTCAATAGTCTGTGAAGTCCTTTAGAGCAAGAAATACATAGATGATAGTTGGGCAATAGATTAGATAGATAGATAGATAGATAGATAGATAGATAGATAGATTTATTGATTGATAGATGATAGCTAGATAATAGATAAATAAATATTGAAATAGGTATCATTCATCTCTATTTTCTCAGAATTTAGCATTTTCTTGAACCTAAAGTAAGTGCAAAATACATGTTTATTGAATTAAATTGTTAAGAATTTCACTAATGTCCCTGTTGATAATGATAGTAATTTCTTCCTCCTTATTCAGCTGCATATTATAATAAAACTTAAAATTCTAATATCTGTAACACAATCTGTCTATTCCTTTTCATTTACTAGTTAACTATGAGAATAGTAGACAATTAATTATTATGGAACATTATACTATTTTGAACTGTTGTCTTGGCTTTCTGCTTTATTGTATGATTTTCATAAAGTCAACACTAAAATTTTAATAAATATAATATACATTTTTTTGAAAAACGTTAGTGTTTGTTTAAATACCAATGGAACATTGCCTGCAAGATAGTTTTTTTGGAGATACCTATTTTTACAGAATATATCTCTCATTAGAATAAGAAGTACAGTTCAAAAGCATTTATAGGTTATAGTTATAAAATTTATTGCTGCATTTTTAAATACTATCTTGTAATTTCATACCTTTATGTTATATTGAACCAATAAAAAGAGAACAAGCAGTACTATTCTGAGAGATTCTGTCACATTTTATATTTCTTAAGTATAAAAAAATTAACCACTAGGATTCTGGAACATTCTCCTTAAATGATGCGATACATACATTGATAATACACAAATTTAAGCTTAAAATCAAGTACTTAGGTGCATATTTAAACGCTAATTTTAACTAATCAAAAGAAAGTTATTTTATTATAAGGAAACAATCCTTTTTTGCTTTTTTTTTTAGAAATAGTTAATCTAATTCTAGAAAATAGCTTTAATTTTTTTTTTCTCACCACTCAATTTTTTTTAATATAGCCATTGGTTCTAAAGTTTAATTTTTTGAAAGTCACAGCTCATTTAAGGCTAACATATGAATGATAGAAGTATAAATTCTTTTATAAGAAAATAACATATTCTTCATATATAAAAACAGCAAATCATTTTTATTAGATGAGACCTGATTTCCACTTTTAATAATACTTATTTAACAAGGCAGTGACAAAAACTTTTAAATAAACTTAAAGTTATTTATTTAATTCTTAAACCTGGTTAGCTTTATTTAACTTTTCATATTTTGAAGAAAAAAAAAAGCACTCGTCATCTAAGAGATGACATAAATATAAGGGAGAAAATCTCAATAACCTCATTTATATATGTAGTGGTTTGGTTGTAGAAAAAGAAAGTGGAAAAGGAGAGTGTTTTAAGATGCCCCATCATCATTTCAATCATTTAAAATATGTTGTAAAACTTCTGAAAAAAAATGAAAGAGATAAAGCTTTTTACCTTTATTTTTACCTTTTATATTTGAAAACTCTATGAAAAGAACAAAAAATACTGTAGATAATTTATCTTCACTATGCAGCCATAATTATAAAAGAAAACTATGAAGAATCTTCCAATATAGTGAAATTTAACTCAAAACAATAAAAGATATTGAGAACATGCACATACCTCCTTAAAGCTCAGGAAGAATGTAAATTTCTTTGAAAGTGTAAAACTCATGAAAGGTCCATCAACTAATCTTTTAGAGAAATTTAATCTAGAGACTGAGTGAACTGAAAAAGAATAGAAAATGTTTTTATTTGGACAAGGATTCACGTCACAACAAGGTAGAAAAGTTAGAGCTAAAAGAAAAATCAGGCAGATATGCCACCTTCATCATCTGTGACATACCTTTAATCTGAAGGATATTGCCAAAGGTGAACTGTGGTCCACCACATGTATAGGTAAAACAAATCAATCGTAACAAACAGAACTGTACAAAGATGTAAGGCTGAAAACAGAGTGAAAAATAATAGGAAGGCAGTGAACAGAGTAGTATTGTTAGTCAGATTTTGAGGTGAAAAACTGGAGTTGAAAATTCTGGCTGCCTTATCTTATCTCCTCCAATCCCACCATATTTCATATTTTCAAAATAAAATAAAATAAAAACTAATGAGCAAAAACAAAACAAAACAAAATAGAATACTCCTCACTCAAAATCAAATAACAATTACCTTTGAACTGGCAGGGGACCTTTGGAGTAGAAAGAGATACTAGTGTTTGCATTCTTTAATCTCTCAAATGAGAAGTAAAATTTCATTATGTAAAATTCAAATATTCAATTATATGTATATATTTTTTAATTTTAAATAAATTTTACAACAGTTTTAGGTTAACAACAAAATTAAAATTTAGGTACAGAGCCTTCCATTACCCCATGCCTCCACACATGCATAGCCTCCCTCATTATCTACATTCCCCAACAGAGTGGTACATTTTTCTTTCTACCAGAGATAAACCTATATTGACACATCATAATCACCCAAAGTTGATAGTTTATACTACAGTTCATTATTGGTATTGTAGATTCTATGAGTTTGAGCAAATATATAATGGCATGTATCTGTCATTACAATATCATACAAAGTATTTTCATTTTCCTAAAAAGCCTTAGTGCTCCACCTATTCATGTGTACTGCTACTACTCCCGTCAGATGCTGATCTGTTTAGTTGTCTCCATAGTTTTACCTTTCTCAGAATATCATATAATTGAAATCATGCCTTCTCAGATTGCCTTCTTTTGCATTGTAATATATAATGAAGTTTTCTCCATATAATTTCATGGCTTGATAGCTCATTTTGTTTTAGCATGAAATAATATTCCATTGCTTGAACGTACCACAGTTTATTTGTTCATTCACCTACTGAAGGACATCTTGTTTGCTTCCATGTTTCAGTAATTATAAATAAAACTGCTATAAACATCAGCGTGCAGGTTTTTTTGTGGACATAAGTTTTCAATCCCTTTGGGTAAATATCAAGGAAAGTGATTGCTAGATTATATGGCAAGGGTATGTTTACTTTTTAAGAAACTTCCAAACTGTCTTCCAAAGTGGTTATAGCATTTTGCATTCCCATCAGCAATGTATGGAAGTTTATGTTTGTCCACATAGGCAATTTTTTTAAATTTTGTTTTTATTAATATTAGCATGTGAAAGTGTGTGTGTGTGTGTGTGTGTGTGTGTGTGTGTAGGTGTATGTGTATGTGTGGAGAGAGAGAGAAAGAGATAAAGAAGAGAGAGTTTTGAGAGTATATAGGGCATATTTATAAAAAATAAATCTTAATTCCATCAGTTGTATTTTTTTGTCATTTTTAGTGCCTTTTACCTCTTTCAAAGTCAAGTAAAATTTGTTTGTTTAAAGTTAAGATTAGCCCCATTGTTTAAAAACAATTATTTATCTATCTCCCTATATTGATACATGCAAATATAAATTCTTTGGATTATGTTCAGTAGATATATTGATTATTAATAGAGGTAACATCATTTGAAGTAAATTTTCATTTCATTCTATTTTATAACCAATTATCTATCATAATCTCACAATTTGCTAAAAAATAATGAAATTTCCCTCTGGATTTTACACTGATGAGGTAATTTTATTCTTCTTCCATACTGTCCTCATTTTTGATAAATTACCCATCCTTTTGGCATCCAACACTCTGCCCCTTTCTTCATGCTGCTCATAAGATTTTTATTGATCCCGTATTTCCTTAGCTTCTTTTATCCCATCACATCACTTAAAGGTTCTGCTCTCTGACATGACAATAAATATTGAAGGACATGGTACATAGATAGAGAATATTGAAGGATGCCCAAAAAACAGATTAAGGAGTGCAAGGGAATAGCTCTAGTCCTGGTGGAAGGACAGAAACTCTAATTAGGGCTAGATCCTTGAGACACAGGCCCACTGTGTACTTCAAAGACTGAGATTTAATCAGATTACATAATACCTGCCCACTGTCTACCATCAAGTTAACTAGCCTCCAGTAATAATAATAGGGAATTATAACTCAAAAATCTGTAAAAGACAGTACACAGGAAAGCCCTGAGTTAAAATGGGAAATAAAAACAAAGTCTCCAGAGCAATTTGAAACCTCAGGTGTCTATAGCTGAAGAATCATTAAGCATATCCCAACATAATCCTTACACTGAATTTCTGTTTACTTCAATCTCCATAGTCCTGCACATGTCTGCTTATCAACAAGGACTTATAAGCCATACCAAAACAGAGTCTAGAGATAGAGCAATCATCAGAGCCAGATTCAGGTGTGTCATAAATTGGAATTATAAAACAAAGAATTTAAATAACTATGACTAATATGCTAAAGGTGTTAATTTAAAAAGTATATAACACGCAACACCAGATGTTGGGTATATATCTACAAAGAAATCAAAACTACATAAAAGAACATATAAAACAATACAGAAAAAAATTTTCAAATGTGGCAAATCAAAAGCATAATAAAAGAAATAAAGAATACCTTCAAAAGGCTCATTAGTAGACTCAGCACAGACAAGTAAAAAATTCAGTGAAGTTGAAGATAGATCAATAGAAATTGTCCAAGAAGAAACAGAGAATAAAAGGGGGCACCCATAATAGAACATCCAAGAACTTTGGAACAATATCAAATTGAGTAGCATACATGTAATTAGTATGAGAAGAGAGAATGAGACAAAGAAAATATTTAAAGTAATAATAGTTGAGAATTTTCCAAAATTAATGACAGAAACAAAACCACAAATTTAAGAAACTCAGAGCCAAGAAAGATAAATGCCCATAGCAATAACAAAACTAAACAAATAATCATAATAATAAATAACACAAGCAGATCAAACTGCAGAAGCCAATGACAAGAAGAAATTTCTGAAGGCAGCTAGAAGAAAAAAATAAAATCCACATCTACAGAGAAAAGAATAAAAATTACAGTGAACTTCTCCTTGGAAACCATGAAAACAAGAAGAGAGTGAAGTGAAATCTTTAATAACTTTAAAGAAAAGAATAGAGAGAGAAAAACCTGCCAACCCAGAATTCTATGTTCAGTGAAAACATCCTTGAAAACAAGAGAAATAGAATTTCCTAGTGTATCAGTTTCCTGTTGCTGTTGTTAACAAATTACCAAAAACTTATCAGCTCAAACAGCAGAACTTTATTGTCCTACAATTCCAAAGGTCTGATGTTTAAATTCAAAGTGTTGGGTATTTGTCTTACTCTGTCTAAAGAACAAAACAGAGCAAAACAGAAACAGACTCATAGATACAGAGAACAAACTGTTGGTTGCCAGATGAGATGGAGGTTGAGGGGATGGGCGAACTAGGGGAAGGGATTAATTGCTACAAATTGGTATTTACAAACAAAATAGTCACGGAGATGTGAGATACAACAAGTGCCAGGTGGGTACTAGACTGATCAGGGGTATCACTTTCTAAATTATGTAAATGTCTAACTGCTATGTTGTATAGCCGAAACTAATATAAAACAATATTGGATATCAACTGTAACTGATAATAAATGTACAATTTTTTTTGAAAACAACTAACTAAATAAATAAATAAATAAATAGAACTTAAATGTCAGAAAGGCTCTATTCCCTTTCAAGCTTAGAGAGGAAAATTTCTTTTTTTTTTTTTTTTTTTCCAGCTCCCAGTTGCCTCCTACATTCTTTGGCTCATGACTCATTCTTCCATCTTCACAGCCAGCAAGCACAGCATTTATCTCCTGTCTGAATTCCTACCTCCTTCTTAGAAGTACCCTTGTGATTACTTTGGGTCCACCCAGATATTCATGGATAACCTCATTTCAAGAACCCTAATTTAATTACAACTGCTAAGTAATTTCTCTGGATAAAGTAACATATTCACAAGTTCTGGAGATTAGGACATGGATATCTTTGGGAAAAGTATTTTTCAGTCTTCAATACCCAGCAAACAAAAAATAAGGGAATTCATTGCAAATAGATTTGCCCTATAACAAATGTTAAAACAAGTGATTCTGGTTAAAGCAAAATGACATAAGTCAGAAACTTGGATCAGAAAGGAAGAGTATATAAAAAGGAATAAAGATAATACATAATTTTTATTTTTTTTTATTATTAATTCCTCTAAAAAACTAATTATTTAAAAGTAGTAACAATGCATTGGATGTTTGTAATATATGTAAAAATGAAATAAATGACAATAAATGATATAAAGGATAAGAAGGATGAATAGGGACTATTCTAAGTCACCAATACTACATATGAAATGTCCATTATTTAAAGGTAGACATATTTAAAAATCTTTATTGTACCGTCTCATGTGTCTGAAGGAGGGCAGGAAGTGACTCTCCTTGGTGGACTCTCTGGCCAATGCTTTCTGAGAGCAATGAGCAGTGCTGGAGTTGGCCTGGCCTGGGGGCCACCAAAGCTGCCTTCCCTTGGAGGTCAGACTGTGCATGCTGTAAGATTCAGCATCTCTTGCTGGTGGAACTTGGCCAGAGAGGCTCATCACCCTCTGCTATGGGCTGGGCTGCCCACTGGAAGGATGAGTTTTGCTGCATCCGCTTGCAGTCAGGTGGAGCCTTGGGTGCACTGCCAGAAGGTATTGGGCGAGACCTGGCACAGGGCTCTAGTGCGGGTGCATGAATGAACCCCAGTCTTAGACTCTGTCCCTCTTCTCTTCACCCTCGGTAGAAGGACAACAGCTGGCCACATTCTGTAACTGGCTAACTCCCCTTATAATGGCCATGTTCTTCCTGCTGTTAATCTAAAAATAAAAGACCTTTCAAGGTAAAAAAAAAAAAAAAATGATCTTAAACTTGAAGGAAGCTACCTCAAGACTTTATTATAAAAATAAATAGAAATTTAAAATAAAGGAGAGAAAATAGAATCATTAAAAACACTCATCGAAAGCCAGAGAAGATAAAAAAATGAAAAAAAGATTAATGAGTACATGAATAGAAAACAGAAAGATGATGACTTCTATCCAACTATATCAATAGTTACTTTAAATATAAATGATCTAAACACACTAGTTAGAAGACGTATGTTTTTAGATTGGAATACAAAAAAACTAGACCAAACTATCTATAAGAAAATCACTTTAAATATTAAGACTCAGCTAAGTTAAAAATAAAAGGATAGAGAAAGATATTCTATGAAAATACTAATTAAAATAAATCTAGTATAGCTATCTTAATTTCAGACAAAGCCAACTTTGGAATGAAGAAGATTATCTGGGATGAAAGAAAATTACATAACAAAAAAGTGTTCAATTCTCCAAGGAGCTATGATCAAATCACACACACTACATTAGGGAAATTATTGTATTATATAAAAAAACATATTTGGGAGTAAATCATCATTTTTATATCTGTTGATCTGTTGATTGATTTACTTACATAATGCTTGGTGAAAATTTTTTATGGATTTGGCAATCTGACCAAGCATTTAGAAAATGTGTAGTTATTTACTATAATAGCAAAAGTACGTCAATTTCTATAGGAGTCTGATTTGACTGTAATACATTACTTATTAAACCTTTCTCCAAAGAATGTCATATCTGTTTTTACATGATGCTCTGCATTTAAATTCTAGAAAATAACAACAATAAAAACAAACACTTCTCCATCTTATGTTGTTGGTCTGCTCCAGCCCCTCACTGCCTGCTCTGACCTGAGAATGCCCTATTATTTTTGGCTTAAGAACATAAAAAATATATAGAATATATTCTAATTTGTATCTTTTTTATTCACAGTAAAGTAGATTCTCTTCTCTTCAAGTTGAGCCATAAAAACTGATTCCCCTGTTTTACACACCAAAGTAATGCATAGGGAAACAAATGTTTACTAAAATAGAAATTATTTTGACTGACCAGATGTTAGGGTTCAAAATAAGTATGTTTTAGTGATGTCTTTCATAGACAGAATTTTCTTCCTACCATACATAAGGGTATGTGTAATTTCAATTTGATATATTACACTTTTAAATAGAAATGACTATCTTGTCAAATATTATCATTTTAATAGAACTGAAGTAAATATTATTAGATATAAAATATTATTAATATAAATTTTGCTAAATAAATTCTTATATCAATTACTAGTATTTAGATATGAATTAAAGAATTGTGTATTTCCCACTCATTAAGTCATGAGACACTAGCTATTTTCACTTTCTTGCACTTGAAAATAATGTTTTAATTGCCATTATGGTAAGTCAAATTCAATTCACTTAAATTTTATTTTAATAAGTTTTAATCTCCTATCAAATGCTAATCTTTGAAGATAACACTATATGTAATACAAACATGTTTCCTCTTTTTCAGAATATTGTAGGCAGCCTCTAATATATCCCCATGCGGTGTTAATAACTTTATGTAATCTCTTCTACTTCAATGTGGGCTGAATTTAGTGACTCACCTCTTAAGTATAAGATACAGTAAAAATGATGGAATTTTACTTGTGAGATTGTTACAAAAAGAATATGATTTTTGTTTTGGGTGCTCTCTCTTGCCCTTTCACTGGCTTATTCTGAAAGAAGGCAGCAGTTGGGAAACAGCTAGTGAGGAAGTAAGGCCCTTAACTGAACAGCTTCTTAGGAATCAAGCCCTTCAAACAACCACATCACTGAATTTGGAAGATCCTCTACCAATTGCTTTTATTTTTTTAATATTTGAAAAAAAAATAACATTTATTATGAACATGTACATTTATCTTTATAAGCAATGATTTTTTTTTTCATTATATGAGCCTGCCTCAGCTATCCAAAAGCTACCTATCTACCCATCTAACTATATAAATTAATATACAGTCTATTGATTGACTACTTAATAAAATCTCATGGTTAGTTTTATAATGACTGATCAGCCTACTTGTTCAGTTGATTCTTTAGATGAAGCTTTAGCCCTGGCTGAAAGCTTGAATGCAACTTCATGAGAGACATTTAACTAGAGGTATCAACTAAATCCTGACCTACAGAGACTGTGAGATAATATATGATATTGTTTTAAGTGACAAGATTTTATTTTGTTATGCAGCAATAGAGAAATAATATAATAGAATATATAAATCATAAAATAAATCAAATATCATATAAGCAATTACTGGCACTGTCAATAATTTTACCTACTATGGGCAGTTGTGAAGAGATTCCATAAAAATTGACCTTAATCTGGATTTTGTAAGAATAGAACATTGCATATGAGATCAAAAACTGTGATTTAATAAAACTTGCACCTAATAATTAACATCATGGGAAAAAGTAGACACAACAGCTCTCTTCATTATTTGAAGTTCATGTAGTAGAATTGACTGACACAGAGGAAAAAAAGTGAAAATTAAAATTCTCAGCAATGAGTATAACTTGAAAATTTTCTCTGCACAATCGTAAAGACACAATTTAGCCCTGGGGTAAAGGTGGGAGGTGAAACCAGATGCTTACTAGAGTCTATATTCCCACTTTGATATGATTGAATATACCCTGTAGAATTTTAAAGTCCTCTGCAAGTGTTCTGTTAATATCCAGGGATCTTATAATTTCATAACTACTTCTGGATCTGTGTCCTCTTCAAGGCTCAACTCTCAAAGTGTATAGGCCAGTGATTCAAACATGAGCCTCAAACTCTTATTTACATAAAATCTATAAATAGTGTATAATAAATTATAGTGAAAATCGAGCAGGCAGGATGGAATAATAAAACATATATTTATGTTAAAATAATTCATACGATTTTAAATTAAACACTGGGTAAGTTCGTTTTTAAGATGTTTCATAGTCACACAACCACCGCTTTTTATTTTTACCCTTCATTTTATGTAACCACTACTCATGTAGAATCCCTTTTGCTTTACTCTTTCTTTCCTTTCCTTTCCTTCTATATCCCAGAATATAAAAAGCATCTTTTCTCCATCCCAGATGAAATAACTAAAATTCAATAAGCTGGTTGCTTGTGTTTCTGTGGACATTTATTCTTATAAGGTCTAATAGTCTATTCCTAAAATATTTTCTCAAGGACATTTCTAATCTAAGAGACTCTGTGGAGCAAATTGAATATATATATATATTACATATATATATTACATATATGTGTGTGTGTGTGTGTATCTATCTATCTATCTATCTATCTATCTATCTCTCTATATATATATATTATATATAAAATCCTTCTCATTTGTGGTTTATATGTAGGTTGCTGTGGTGAAAGTAATGGTGTCCTTCTCCACCAACAGCACCAAAAATGTAAATGAATAAAGTCTCTTAAAGATAAGTTGCACAGTTAAATTTACAGTTATTATTCTTTTCGTTTGAGCTCAAATTTTCATTTTTGATGTCTTATACCACATGATTATTTTCTATCTATATAGAAAAACAATAAAGTTTTTTTTTTCCTAAAAGAACAGTATGAATGAAATAAAAAGGGCAAAAATTTGTCACTAGAAATGTATAAAGACACCACTACTGAGGAGATTAGATAACTCAGTGAGGAATGAGGCAGTCTATTAATAAGAATATACTAAACACTCGCTTTTTGCCCAGAACTAGGATAAAAGCATTAGACCATGTTTTAATTTTATTTTAAATTGAAGAGGAAATGAAACACATGTAGAGATAAAAGAGATGAGAGTTTGTTTTATTAGCAGCTTAGATAAGTCCAAAACTACAGCCAAGCCAAGTTCAAATGTGCAATGTATCAGAAGAGAAGTTAATTATGGATGGACGATCTCAGAGTTGCATACGATGGTAGCTGGAATTTGGAGCCTCAAGTCTATCTTAGATTATTATCAGTCTCCATAATTCTGGGACAGAGAAATGTTTAAAAGGTAAAAGTATTGTGGGTGATGATGCGCTCTGAAAATACAAACAATGTGATTCAATAAGGTTATGACAATTTAATAAGATTCCATAATCAATAAATTACTGTGATAGTGAAGAATTCGTTAACACAAAGTAAATTTGTAAATATGTAGTGATGGTCTAAGTTCAGAACTTTGCAGGAGGTATTAAAGGAGGTAAATTAGGGGTGGAGTAAAGCCATGATTCTCCAATTTGGTTAGTGAAAACTAAACATTTGAGATTATGAGAGCAATTACAAAACAGAATTGCAGTAACAAATTAACATCCAGAGACAATGGCAATAATAACAACAACAAATAGAATTAACATCATAGGTGACTTCTGTCTCCTAGACATTGCTACTTTTGCTTAGAAATTGTATTTCAATTATATTTAAAGTATCCTCTTAATGTTTTCGCTGCTTCTTTTATTATAAAAGATCTCATTTGTCTGTGAGTTATGGTCAACAAGAGAGCACCTGCTCTTCAGCCACACATCTATTATACCAAGGACAAGGAGCTTGAACAGTCTAGTCTAGGCTTTGCCACACTGAGTCTGTTTCTAATTTGAGCTCTGTGGGTGAGCAAGAGCAGTGTGGATGGGGATCAACAATGTGCTCTTTCCAGCCTCTGCCCTGTCCCCCTCTTCCGACCTGAGCTCTTCCTTATCCCTCACGTTCTGACCCACCCACACAGTTCGGGCCCCTTCATGCTTCAGGAATATGGGTTATCTATGTTTTGGGCTGAAGCTTTTATCTGTTTGTCTTGTTGCCTACGTTGGTGCTGAAATTCTGAAGACATCGTATATATTCAGAATACATATACTTAGAGATACGTATTCTGAAATAATTTATAGTTAAACTATACAGATTTTAGAGTTCATTGGTGCTTGTTAGGCAAATATAGTGCTTCACAGACTCACAGACCCACAAATCCACTTTTACAGATAGCTTGGAATGACCTGCATTAGAAAATCTTTTTAGAACTTAAATTATTATTTTTTTTAAGACAATTGAATTTATTACATAGAGATTTTTTTAAAAAGCTACCATTTTCTAATGGGCTTGGTATATTAAAGGCTTAATAGTTTTTTCCTCTTTGAAACTGCATAACATTTGTGCTACTATTCCACTTTCAAAGTTTGAAGAAACTCAGGCTCAGTAAGGTTATTTACTAAAATTACAAAGTTTTTTAAAAACATAAGATTCACACCCAAATCTCATCAATCTAAATTCTGAAATTGTTTCTAAATACTACTGAAAAGAAAAAATATAAACTAAATTAAAATAAAACAAAACAATATTTGGAGATTCAGTCTATAGTGTCAGGATTTTTAATCCTATGATTCTATGTTAATACATAAAGAAATTTAGAGAGTATAAGAAATGAAAGAATGAAGCTATTTAAATAAGGATATCTGTTTTAGAAATCAAACCAACCATAATATATTCAATAGTTCCTCTTAAAGGATGGATTTTTGTGATTTTTAGATAAGAGGATCATCCATAAATCAAACATAAAGGCTTGAAAGTATGAAGACTAGTTTGCATGTCCATCTCACTCTTCCAGTATTTATCTATGATGTATAGTAGCTGCCACTTCAAAATAAATGGCCATACAGCTTGGAGAGGAAATTTATCTGACTTATTCAAATGGCTGTTGCTTATGTCACTTGGTATACTGAATAGAATTTGTATCGTTTTCGGAGTTCCTCTCCCGTCGGGGGGAGGCAAGTGGTAATTAGAGTTTATATTTAACCTGAATTTGACCTACAATTATATTTCCAAGGAAATTGGACTTTGGTTCTGAAATCATAAAAATTCAGCAGCATAAAGCATAAAATACACTCAATTTTAATGTAAATTACATTGGTAGAAGAGATGTGGACCTGCAACCAAAAGCTACATAATTTTTTAGAAAAGTACACTTTGGATACATTCTTACAGTCAAAATTTAATGAATGAAATTTCAATGCATTTTTCAAATGAAAAAGTTGAATGATCTATTAATTTTTCGAGCTTTATGTTTTATTTAATTGAATGAGAAACCTGTTATTTTTATTTCATCTGCCCTTGGATACTTCTGGTGATATGGCTGTATTTCTCTATTTCAAGCTCTGTGAATAAATTTTTTAATCAAGAAAAAATACAATATTAAAACTTAACTCACAAGGTACTAGTTTTTAAAGTAAATATGATCATGGTAAAAAGAAAAATTATAAACATAACAAATTATAAACATAACCTTTAACATTGTTAAAGGTTAAATGCCAGCTATTGTTAAAACTTAGTAATTGTTTTCTTAATCATTATATTATCAGTCTATCATTTTTTTGGTCCTAATAAATACTAATTAGTAGGTTTTTATTCATTTTTTTAGCACTGTCTCTAATTCTCCCTGAAGTAATAGTAAGCATTTAAAATGTCATAATTCTGGTTTGGTATAACATACTAAAAAAAAACTGCCTTTATTAGGTTCAGTTATGATGCGCTATTCTATTAATAGTATTTCCTAAAGAGAGGAAAAAATCTTCTACCTAATGAATAGTCTGCAAAGGAAAAGCTGCTTCTCATATTTCACTTGAGCACAGTCACTAAAACCTTTCTTATTGTAATCAGCACTGTATAGGGCTCCTGATATTCTCTTGATTTTGCTTCTTCCAGTGTGCATTATGTTCATTCTAACTATGTAAACTCTTTAGCATCCAAGGAGATCTAATGCTAATGTCTGGTTCATATCACCTCAAAGAAAATGGTCCATAGTTTCTCACATGCCAATCTAATTAAAATTACTCTAGAAAATGAAAGTGACATATGTAGTAGAGCATAGAGGTATTTACGTAGCAGTTTTCAGATGTATAACAACACTGATTAAAATGCTATACTGTTTATTTACTCATTAGAAAGCATCTGTAAACTCAGCTCAATGTAAAGCAAAGAGAATTTTTGTTTAAATTACTCTTATGGGAATTAGGTATTCAATAATGAGTGATGGAAGAAACAACTAAAACAATCCAGCTGCAGATTAAACAATTCAATTATCTTGTGGAATGGCTGGGATAAGACCAAATGCAAATGTGATCTAAGCAAAAGGTGCTTTTTCAGGGATCTCTCATTATATGTGATCTTGTATTTTCTCATTCTCTGGGAGTACAGAAATCATGCCCTTTGTATACAATTTATTTTAAACAAACAAACAAAATAAAACCTCTGATTTTAGTTGGTTTATAAAGAAGTACCAATACCGGAAGGGCTCTTTTTATATTATTTGCCTATATAAAGGAGGTACATATTTTCCTGAATATTAGTCTCTTTACCTTGTCATTTAATCTAAATCTTACTACACTAGACCAAATGAACTGAGTATGGAATTTAAAATGCATACATTGGCTAACGGTGCAGTAATTCTAAAATTTGTATTAACTAGGCTTTTTTAAAATTTATTATGGAGAGGATAAGGCACATTCATGCTGAATAAATCCATATCTACATACCAGGTACCTCATGGAAGTCCAATTAATATTTATTGGTAACCATGAATGAGGCAGTCAAGCTCTCCATTGAGAGAGAAGCAAGTAAGAACACTGGGCGTAGATATGCTATCAACACTGGGTCATCAATATCCTTTTACATGTTAGCAAAATTTCACAGTCCTGCTTCCCACTTCCTTTTGGAAGTGACAAAATACTTGCATTTGAACATTATGCTTTTATTGTCTAAGTATCACTTCTAGTCTTTGCACCTTTTCCTGACTTTTAATTCTTGTTGACAGTATTTGAATATAAATTTGAAATGAGCAGAACATTGTGAGAATAAAGGCATGCACTACACTATGACAAACTGACTTTAGACAAAACTTAAGTAAAAACACTCCTGCAAAAGCAGTATTTGGATTGCCTTAAGGGTGCACATTAGTTCATTAATATTGACGCTACTCAAACTGTTCTCGTGGCAATATGTCGTTGGTGGGATTGTCAAAGAAAAGCTAAATAGGCAGAGGAAACAATAGACTAGATGGCCCATTTGAAAAGGAAAAAACATGTATTCATCTTGAACAATCTAAGTAATCTTTCCCTTACATTAGTATTTACCAGTGTTAATAATCCCTGTGTAGCATATCAATATTTCTCTTCTTCATCTATCAGTTAATCAAACAATCAGCAACTGTTTCTGCTCTATGTGCTAGATACTCTCTTGGGCTTTCTTGGAACACAAAATAACAGTCTCCACATCTTGAGCTGGGGAGATAAGCTGTTTAAGCTGGAAAAGGTAATATAATTACCAGGTAACATATAATAGAGATGAGAGAAAATGAGAATAGAGGCTTTATCACCTGAATAAATGCTCAGGAAAATTGGAAAAAGAGGATAACAAGCCAGAAAGTTATGATAAATGATTCTTACAGTGCTTTTAGTCTAGTTTAAGGAAACACTGGTAGGAAAAAAAAAGGTCTTAAGTGTGAAGTGAGAAAAATTCAATAACTTTCTTCTTATGTCATTTTTTCATTTTTCTTTGGTGTTCATCAAAATTCACAACAATCCAGGTGTAGCCAAGATGCTTTGACAAAATTTCTGAGGGAGAATGACTTTAATAATCAAGTTCAAGAGTATTTCAAGACTTGAAACATTCTGCAGAAATGCTATTGGTTCAGTTGCTCTTGATTTAGCTGCCTGTGGTGTCTCTAACACCTATCCTGGGTCTCCTTGGGCCTCCAGTTAATCAGCAACTCTGTATAGTGTCTTTGGTCTTTCTGTCCTATGGGTAAAATGTGACTGTGGTATTTTTGAAATGAAGATGGAAAAAATGTGGAGATTGTTTTCACTGTCTGCCCCCAGCACTTTAAGTTTACATGTGTATTTCAGCAAAACTTTTGTCTTTGGTGGAGTCTCAGTCTACTGCCCTGTGAGCTACTCATAACAATTGAACATCTTGACTGGCACCTGCCTGGAGTTTCACTTAATGAATGAATATCTTCAATTTTCAGATGCCTCAGCTACATTAAAACATGTATTTTGGATGAAAACTTTCTGAGCATTTCTTTTTTTTCTTCTGAATTGGTTGATTAAAAAATAGCACATAGTTACAGAAAATTGTAAAGTAACAAAAAAACAAAGTGAAGACAAATCTCAGGAAGGATTCTATTTACAAAAGTTAGAGAATGTTCCCAGGCTTGGTGAACACTGAGTGAAAAATCTTTTTGCTAAAACTATTAGGAAAAACACACATTCCACAAAAAGACCCTTTATAAAGGCAAGCAAACCTAAACACCAATAACATCTAACTGAAAGAGAATAAGAGTAAGTAGATTAACTTTTAAAGAAAATTCCTTTGCATATAACTTTGCTAACATACATTCTTCATGTTTAACTGCAAGTCAGTTAATGACTCATTTAAAGATAAAAATATCTGTTTCTTTAGGATTCTTCTTAAACTATAAAATTATTCAGTTTTAATTGCAGAAAATTGGAAAAATATGATCAAATTGTCAATAATTTTATCATCTTAAAATAATTTATAAGATTGCTGTATTTTTTTTGTAATATACACATGCACAATGATTATGCTGTGTGTATGTACGTGTATGTGCAAAATTGTAATAATTGGTCTCTATTTTAGTGTTTTTAAAATTCAATTCATTGAGTATTAAGAGGTAATTACACGTTCAATATATTTTCTGACACTTATATGTCACATGTATATATGAATTTTAGTTTAGTTTATAGTTTTGACATTAACACATTTAAAAATTTTTGCTTTTTAATCTTATCAAAATTTTCCTTAGTTTTTTCTTTCTTTTGCATCTCAATTATATAGTTATTGTTTCTGTCATGTTACTTTGTTTTTTCCTCAAGTAAATGTAACCTCTTAAAATAGATACTTTCAATTGCATGGCACACAGTTAATAATTTCTCACATTGCTCTCATGATTTCATTACACTCATTTACGGTTTTGGAGATGGTCTTAATTACTGATTTTTCAGAATCAAGTCTGGTGTTTTCTACCTTCAATATAGACTCAGGTCTTAGCTCTTTAGATTTCTTTAATTTTTTTCCTATGTCATATACCTGTCTTTTAATCTCAGTCCATTTCATTCTTATGCTTTTTAGTTTGTTATTAATTTTTTAAAAAAATTCTTGAAGATGCTAAGCAATTTTATCATTACTTTCTTGAGTAGATTGTTTTTATAGGTATAACCCTCTTCAAAAACACGTAGGTTGTTTTCATCCTCCTATTTCACAGTAATTGTATAAATACTAAGATGATTAAAAAATTATTTTGTTTATACTTGTATCAATTAAGATATAAATTAAGTACTATACTTTCCAATATATAAGCCCACATATCCTTTGTAACTCACTATTCACCTGTGAGATAGTTCAGATCTTTCGGATATTCAGGTCCAAGACAAGTTTAAGTATACATCTTGTAGCCAGGAGAAGAATCTTCAGAAAACATTCCTTAATTTAACCTGATAAACTATATTGCAAGTGTTTATTCCTCTAAAATTCTAGTGTAAGTGGAAGATGAGAGAAGCTGAATTTCAACTTGATGTTTGTTACAACCTATCTAAGACTTTCCAGAAGTATTTGGGATGATTGCTAACTGATAGAACACTGCTCACACTCTGTTTTTGAAGCACCCTAAGAAAGTAAAATAACAAGAAAATAATATTAACAATAGAATGTAAGTTAGAAATTACAACACAGATGAAGTTTGGAAAGCAACACTGAGACTCTTTCTTATTACAAAAGACTAGGGTTTGCACCAAATACACACTAGAAAAAAAATTGTTCTTGTTTAAGAAGGCTCTTTTTATTTTTTTTTCATTAACATTGGTGAGGGGGAAAATACTGCAGAGTGATAAGAGAAAGAACATAAAAGAAAATCTTTCTAGTTGCACTCTGGTTGCATAATGGTTAAGAAAAGAATAAAATGTATATAGGTAGAATAGGCATAAGTTGTGGAAAATTCCAAACTTGATGTGATTTTAGCTGGTGAATTTATGCTAGTTTCCAGATCTCAGTTTCCCTGTTAATGGAATAAGAACTTAACTGAAAACATAAAAATAATAATAATAATAATAATAATAATAATAATAATAATAATTTATTTGTTAAATTCTTAGCAGAAACAGCAATAGTACTGGGTATTTAAAAAAAAAAGATTTTCTTCAACGTTCATATCAATTTTTAAAATACTTATTTGTTTTCCTGATAGAGAAATGTCTCAAAAGTTAATGAAACTTAAAACTTTAGATTTCAAATATGGCAACTCTCTGTAAGCAGTATGGTGTCTATGAATACAAAATGGAAATTATTAATGACTAAAAGAATGCCCTGTGAATCGAACAGTGACTCTAATCCAATCTAGTTTTTGAAGTTTAATTTCTTAAGGTTGATTGACCTAACAAAGTATACAATATCGATTCACATCTTAACTGAGGTATCTTATATCGCCAACTCTTTTCCAACCCTTTTACCAAATTATTTCAGCAACAATTTTATAGGCATTAAACTTGATAAAAATATTCAAGGCATTTTATTGTTGCAGAAAAATCAGACCAGCAAGAAACCAAGCACAACTCGGAGAGTTGAAGAATTCAGGTTTATTATGCTGGCGGTCTCAGAAGAGCTAGTATTCTGAAGTTCTGGGCCCCAAGCTCAGAGGTAATCTTACTTTTATAGGGCTTATCCATGAACAAGCCAAGGGGATACATCTGTTATCTAGGCCGAACAAGCAAAGGGGATACATCTGTTATCTAGACAGAACAAGCAAAGGCAATTCATCTGTTATCTAGACAGAACAAGCAAAGGTGAGGGTGAGTCTTCAGTTGATCTTCAGGTCACCCTGCCCTTTGGCATATGTGTCAAGCATGTCTACAGAAGCAGAACAAAATGCTGATTACAAGGTTAGCCATTTGAGTTAAAAATTCCTCTTCATTATAAACATAAAGGCTACCATTTGATTTTACAACAATTAGAATATCCTGAAAACCACAATATCAGGAAACCCAAAATAAACACTTTACTTGCATCCCTAAATTCTTTTCTTAATTAACATATTAAGAACTCATGTATGTTTTTGGCTAAGGTAAATATGTATTTATTATCAAGTCAAAAAAAAAGTTAAAACAATGAGATACAATTGCACATTTCAGAAAGGTCAAACTTCAAAACTCTGACTTCACCAAATGCTGATAAAGATGTAGATCAACAGAGACTTTTATTAACTGCTGATGGGGATGCAAAATGGTGCAGACTTTGAAAGACAGTTTAGCAGTTTCTTACAAAACTAAATATATTCTTAATATAAAATTCAATAATCATGCTGCTTAGTATTTACTCAAAAGAGTTGAAAGCATGTCCACATAGAAATCTGCACATGCATATATACAGCAGCTTTATTCATGTTTGTCAAAACCTGAAAGCAACCAAGATGTTCTTCAGTGGTACATGAAGACAATGGAATATTTTTCAACACCCAAAAAAGATGAGCTATCAAGTCATAAAATGATATGGAGGAAAATTAAATTCATATTACTAATAAAAGAAGTCATTCTAAAATAGCATATACTATATGATTTTGACTATGTGACATTCTGCAAAAGGCAAACTATGGAGATTGTAAAAAGATCGGTAGTTGTCAGAAGCTGGGGGTTGTGGAGAGGTGAATAGATGAAGCATAGAGACTTTTAAGGACAATGAAAATACTCTATAAGATTCTGTGATGGTGAATACATGTCATTTGTCCAAATCCATAGAATGCACACCAAAATAAACCCTAGTGTAAACTATGGACTTGGGGTGACAGTGATGTGTCAGTGTAGGTTTAGCAATTACAACAAATACTACCTTGGTGAGTGATGTTGATAAGGGAAGCTATGCGTGTGTGGGGCAAGGTTCATATGGGAATTCTCAATATCTTTTTTTCAATTTTTCTGTGAGCTTAAAACTGCTCTAAAAAAATGTCTTTTAGAACAAATCAAACCAAGATCAGTTCAAAATGATAAGAAAATCTAATCACTGAAATGTCTATGACCTTAACTTGGAAAGCAATGTCATTGGTGAAAACTCTGCAGCATTTATTTACACAAGGAACATAATCAATGTCTGCTCTAATGAGAATAAACATTTGTATATCAGAAATATAATGTGTAATAATAGTATATTACATTAAAATTTACAGTTATAAATTGATTTGTTATTATCCCCAATTCATGGATTATTATTTGGGACTTAGAAAAGTGAAATGACTTGTATCACATCAACTTAACTAATGTCACATCTGATGGAGCTGTAATTAAAATTTAGCCTTCATCTTAAATTTATGTGTATTTTTTATTATTGTATGCCTTCTACTCAATGGAAAGATCAAGGAATTGAAAACAAGTTAACAGGGTTGTAGTTCTGAATCTGGCACCATGTTTTAAACAAGTCATTTTAATAATCTGAATATTAGGATGACTAGAGAAACTTATAGACACTTTCTCAGTATTGTAATTCATTCTTCTTAGTGTATAGTAATTCACCTGTGCTTGTTGCTACACAATTCTTTCCTAGTTAGAAAAAGGTAAGCTACTTTAATATGAATTAGTCCACAGTTATAGAAAGTACAATGAGTGCAAGGAGGAAGCATTAAGTATAAATATAATTACTTTATCAACTATACACTTTTGGAATAAGCACAATCTGACTGGATGTGGAGAAATTAGAGAAGGCCTTATAGAGAAATTATACGAAGCAGAGATGCACTGGTAAAATGCAAGCTGCATGAAAGAAGCACCAGAAGCTATGTTGGAACACAGTTAGTGCTAAACATGTATATGTGGAATATATGAATTTTGAAAAGAAAACTGCAGACTTAACTCTTTATTTGTCTGAAAAAAAGGCATTAGCTGGAATTTGTGCCATTTTTTAAAATAGTATAATAGCATTGTCATTTCTAGACACATGCACATATATAAACACAGATGCATACATACACAGACATATATACACACACAAGATATTTTTCATTCCTTGGAAGGTATATTAGGATTGCATCAAAAATGAGTAGGCAGAAACAATAAATCACAATTATTATAAGAACAGGAAATTCTAATTTATGCTCCTTATTCTATATCTTAAAGCTTTTCTCTAAGATAAATTTTCACTGGACAAGAGAAATTATGTATTGTCAAACCTGCACTACGATATACAAAACCTGAGATAAAATAAAAGTTATAGAAGGGTAAAAACATGTCATTTCCTGTTGTGCTCATAAATTTTCAACCTTACTTCTTGAAAAATTTACATGTCTTTCTGCCAGACTTGTACAAGTCTAGCTGGGACCCTGCTGTGTAGAGCATGTCAAAATCCTTTGAGCTAATAACTTCATGTGGCTTGATAAAAAGGCTTGTATTTTTTTCAGTGAATTTTAGGCATTTGCACAAGTTCACATTTTTAAAGAAGGTTTATTATTGCAAAAAAAGGAAAATTCACTTTTTTATATCAAAAAAAAATTTAAATACATTTTTATTCTTTGTGTTCAAATCTTAAAATCCTTTACACACATAGCTAAATAAAAAAAGGTAATAGCGTATAAAAAGAACATTGGTCTTTCAAGTACTGTGTTTCTCATCTGATTAGTTAGCAATTTGTACAATTACACCTAAATAGATGCAGTGCTGATATCACTGCTTATTTTATTATGGCAGTAAAACATATACAGTGCTAGCTGCCCTTCTTATTTATAATATTACTCAAAACAATGTTGTGTATATTCTATTTTAATTTCCCAGCTTGATTAGCTAACAATCTGCATTAAAACATTCAAGGTAAAACAGAAAGCTAATTGCATAGAGATTTTTAAGCTCATTTGCACACAACAGAATTTATTAGTACCAATGAAGGTAGAAAGCAGTATGACTTCTCTTGTATTCTCACTAATTCCCTCTGCTAATTCAAAACGACCACAGAGAACCTAAATGAAATAGAACACAGAAATAACAGTTTTGGTAAGGGCAGTATTTGGAGAGAAGAAAATGTTCCTTAGGTCTATGTATAGGTTATGAATTGCTTTTATTCTGGATTATTGCCTGAATTTTAGATGCTGTATCAAATGACGTAGAAAAAGATAAAACTTCTTTTTTTAAGGGCTGATTTCTATTCATTGCATTTTCGTATAATTTCCTATTAGGTTTCTCTCCTTTACTCCTACTAAAAAAAAAATACCAATTATAGACTATCAAAAAAGAAACCCAGGTAATAAAGGCTCAAAATATGTAAAATAGAGTAGTAGCATAAAAATCTACTATCTTAGAGTGAAAAGGAGAAAGTTTAAACTGAAACTTTTTTTAAATAAGGGAAACCGGGCCAAAACTGATTTTTTAAACTTTGAAAGCTTCTTCAAAAAAGAATGTAAAATATAATATTTTAGCACAAAGTACTATTGATTTACAAAATTTTAAAGCTAGCTATCACAAATATTTATGGACTTAGAGGTTAATAAATCTGAAGTACATTTAAAAAGATAAAATTTTTCTGGTAGGTATTTAATAAAAGGAAGTCAGAAACTTCTGTCAATGATCTAGTTAAAAGAGTAAAAAGAAATGCTGATGTTCATTCTTAGCCTGGAATGAAATTAATAACTCTACTATTTTTCAAATGAAGTATTTCCATGAGGTTATTAAGACATATGATTTTTTACTTAACTCTGCAAACCCTCCCTCTGCATCCAGTTTCCCTATCTCTGAGTGAAATTCCAGTCTTTCATCATTTTTAGGAAGTAAATAAATTGTCTCCTTCTAAATGTATTACAAAATACATGGTACAGTGGAGCGTCCAACTTGCAGACATTTTTTTTCAGTTTAAGACTTATCTGTCCCCCAGCTTTCATCCTCTTTATTTCTGTGCTCTTGTAGGTGAAACTGATGCTATGAAGTGTTTTTTCTTTTTCCTTCAATCTCTTTCTCCATCAAGAGCTGCAGTATTGGTCCTTGCAGTGGTTTCTTCTGGGTGTGGAGATACCAGTGTTTGATTCTATCCAGTACTGGCAGAGGATGAGAAGTTTCTTGAATGACTCCCTATTCCTGGTGTTCTCCTATTCCTGGATTAATCTCATTTACAGTTCTTTGAAGAAAACCATGCATTCTCTGACCCTTCACAATTTCTCTCTAGGGGACCTGGTTTCTGAAGAACCTCTCTGGTGAACTCACTTGTCCCTTTTATTGCCCTCTTGGGCAGAACTCCACCCATGGTGGCCTGGTCCAGCTACCTTCCCAGGGAATATATCATACTTATGTTGCATATGCATGCAATCTCGCACTTTTTGTTACATTGAAAGTGAAGGCATTCACAAGCAGCCATTTTTGCTATCTCAGGTTGGTTTGCTACCACAAGCTCTGGACTTCAGATTTTTCAGGATGTGGCAGAGATCAGTCCCTTATACTTCAAGGAATATATATATCAAGTCCTCCAGGGATTCTCTTGGATTCCCGAAGTGAAGGATAGTTATTCCCCCACTAGTCATGTGAAAGTTTGGAAACTAAGACTAAAAATATCTTCCTCCTCCCCGCAAAATACTAGTCTTAGCTCTTAAACTGCTCAACTAATACTTTGCCTTATATTATGCAAACTTGAAGTCACTAATGGGTAAATACTGACCAAACCAATTTCACAATCTTTTATCAAGACTAGCCATATACTCTAGTATATCAGTCAGGGTATGAGTGCCTGGTTCCTACTGCATTCTTCTTTGGAAACTCTCCCACAAGTATAGGATAAATAATAACATGAGAATTATAGAACTGAAGGAATCTTCTGGAACCAATTAATAATTTAGAGACAGACAGTTAAAGACTAAGAGTGAAAAATAACCAACTAACTGCAATGGATGAAAGTAAGTGGGCCTCAGAGTACCTAAGTAGTTCTTACAGAAGAAAGGCAGGAAAAGTCGATAATCAGCCCAGAGTGCAATCATGACTAGCAGAGCCCTGGGAGAGATTGACATTTAAATTCAGGAGACTCCTAACCCAATGCCAGGACCCTAGAGGAGCCTGGGATATCACCAACTTGAAAACCTTGAATCCTCATATTCTTCTGAAACCCAATTACAGCTGCTTTTTTAGAGATAGTGTTTTACTAGAGCAAATTAACATTATCTCAGGAACATGCCATGTGGCCATTCCTCTGATGGAAGCATTCTTTTATATTCCAATCACAAAGGACAGTTAGAAACATTTTACATGAATTTAGAATGGACTACAATGAACATTTATGGTCTTGCTATATTAACTTTCCTACCCTCTGTCGTAATATGATCCCTAGGAATCTGGATCATCTGGACATTACACAGAATATCATATTGACCTATATTACAGATATTAACAGGAATGACTGAAAAAGAAGTTGCACAAGCCATATTAGGACCATATGATAAATGGAAATTCATCAAAATTTAGCCCTTTTCCTGTTTAGAAAAAAAAAAAAAGTGCAGCTTGCTGCCAGCATTCATTTAACATCACGCGTAGGAATGCTACGTTTTCTAGGATTTGACATTTTCAGCGATTGAACTACTAAAAACAGAATGCTATAAATAAAATGATGTCATTTTCTTCCAAAGACTATCGATATACTAGAGCGATGTGAAAATAACAATAAAAGTGATATATTTCATGGCAAACTTTCAGGGTAAGGTTAGGACTATAATAAGTGAGCTAGCTAGAGGTAAACGCTGCTTCCGCAAGCGCCACCTGAGAGCATTCTCAGGGTAAATGGGAAAGGGGTTAAAAATGTCTACTCTTTAAACATTGATGTTAAGAAAATGAAAATACAATCCACTAACTGTGAGAAAATATTTTCAAATCATGTGTCTAATAAAGGACTTGTATTTAGAATATATAAAGAACTCTCTGTATGAATAATAAGAGTGGACAAAAATTTGAACAGATACTTAACCAAAGAAGATATAGGATGTAAGGAATAAGCATATGAAAAAAATTCAACATCATTAGTAATTAGGAAAAACAAATTAAAACCAATTGTCATTTGCAGGCATACAGACAAAGAAACAGAGGCGTGGAAATGTAACTTGCTTATGATGTCCCAGTTGAGAGCAAAAGAGCTAGGACTCAAACCTAGAACTGTCTGTCTTTAAAAAAGTGACTCCTCCCACTATACTATGTATCACATTTGAAGCAACAGAATCGTTCAGCAATCTTCTCATCTTTTCAGGGAGTTGTTTTGAAATCGGCAACTGTGGCTTCGCCCGTATTCATACACACAAAATCAAAAAACTTCACTTCCATCACCTTTTAAAAATTTATTGACTCATTAATAATTTTCCTTAGTGAGTTCTTAAACACTCTTTAGCATTTATTGGAGTTATGTGTTCATTTAAAATTATATGAAGCTGTATTAGAGAGCAGTTAAGAATTTAGGAGTTAATTTCCAACTACAATTTGGAACAGATTGAAGTAAGTAGAATCAGTGGACCTGAGATTTCTCTTGGATGTCCTGGAGGACCTCCACACCCAATCACATATTCCCTTCACCCCTAGCTGTGAATATAACTTCATTTTATAAATCATGTCATCATGATATTAGAACATTCAGAAACAAATTACGTTATGCCCCAAAACTCTTTCAAAACTATTCAATCGTTTCATTTTTTAGTTTCAATCTACCTCTCTAAATTTTGTATTTTAACTCCATTGTTCCTGCCTTACTGTACATAATCCTACAGACTTTCTGATGAGTAAAGCATAAAATTCCTTTTACATGAACAACAAAGTAGATTGTGAAATCTCCTTCTGGATTAGATAAGTTTACAGAAATCCAGTGTTTGGACTCATAGTTATAGGAATTCAAATCTAGGCACTTATGAGACCTTTGAGCCTATTTTCTCAATCTCTGAACATGTGTTTGCTTACTTGTTAAATGAGAATACCTGTATTTTAGGTCATCATAAACTAAATTAATCCAAGATACTGGACTGCAAAACTTAACTTTAAAAGGTGTGAATATTTATATCTTACATGTATCAGAGAAAAAATTCGATTTTAAAAGACTACTATTTAAGGTATGTGAATCTTTCATAAGAAAGGGAGGAAATTCTGGGTTAATAAAATTTTGCAAAGGGTTTAAAACACTCAAATGCAGACTTTTTTGCTGAATTTAGCTGAATTGTTCTGCAAAATCAGGGAGGGAAGTGGGGAGAAGAAATTAGAGTTCCCCAAAACCATTTGGTGGGGAGAGGAGCAATAAGAGAAGGAGAGATGGAGGATAAAAACAGGTCTGGAGACCTAGACTTATTCCAGAAAAGTTGAAACTGTCATTACAAATGATAGCCCCAGTGGTGGAGTAGCCAAAAAGATTTTAAATAACACAGATGTGTGTGTAAATTTTTTTTTTTTTTGCTTTTTATTATGAAGATTAATAAGTATAAGTCTTTTAGAGGATATAGGTGTTACAGGTGTCAGCTATGGGACTGATATAGGAGAGGAGGATGCTGTCACCATTTGGGTCAAAGCTAAGGTAAAGATAAAGGACAAGTAATAAGTCAGAAAAATAATTAAAAGAAGATAGAAAATCAGAGTCAATGAAGACAGTAAGAATAAAAGCTCGCCTGGGCATTTTCTATCATCTTGACAAGGGAATGACAAATGCTATTAAAGGTCATAATGACTCCATTTAATATTTGTGATAATATAGTCATATTTGTGAGATATGTGTATAATATTTGTACCTTTAAGATTATATTATTTGTACCTTTATGCCCTTTTCTCTTGATTTTTTTTTTCTATTAATGACCTTAAAACAGAAAAAAAAAAAATGTAAGCCATTACAAATAAGGCCTTTTATCTAATTCTGGAAAAAAAAATGCAGCTGATAAGGATGTTAAATTTTAAAGTAAAGAATTTCCTGGGCCTCTTATCAAGGTTTAGTGTTATCTTACTTCAGGACACTTTCCTGTCCCCAGTTACACTTTAAATCCAAGTCAGGATGTGATCTCCAAAACCTTGTAGAATATATTGATTCTCATTCTCCTTCATGACAGATAAAAACTTGTGTAGCCATTACAATGCCGTCCCTTCACATATAAGTTAGCTTTGCTGAAAGCAGTCTGTTTCTTTCTTTCAGTCCGTTAGAGATGTTCTGTGTTAGTCTTTTAAATAATGCTTTTATTTTCTTGAGTTTCTGCTGGGCTGCAGTTGTTTTATTAGTTCTCAGATGATTTATGTATTTTCAATGTACAAGTGCCTAGAGGCTAAGATAAATAGATGTATTTTTATGGTAAAATTTGAAAAATAGTTCAAGGCTTGAAAAAGCAAAGCTTATTAGGTGCTCAAAATTAAAATAAATGTTTTCTCTGCCATGCTATTTTTGCAAGGAACAAACAAGACATGTGAAGAGAAGGTTTCTGATAAATATTCTAATTTTTGCTCTCTACTCACAGCACATCAGTGTCCAAGATAAATATTAAGTCATTTTTCTATAAGCTATCTGGATATTTTTAAAGAGAGTAATTTTGAAAGTTATAACCCTTATGCTCAGGTACATGGATCCTGGGATATCTGGGCCTCTTCTCTTTATGCGATGAAAATAAATGCCAGTCAACATGCCAATGTTACTAATACACATAGACTTTCTTATGACATTTCTTCGTCATGCAGAAAGATCAGATTTTCATGACTCCACTGATACATTAACCTATTTTAGTACGATTGTTATCATTATGTTAAAAATAAACCTCTACGTATTTGTGTAATTCTGTGCTTTGATCAATTATAAAGGAATTTGATATTTGAATATTTCGAAGGGGCACCTTCCTGCCTGTGGTAGGTGGAGAAGTCATTTCTACATGCCACATGCTATTACAAAGAGTAGATAAGATCTATTTTTCTTAAAATTCACTTCTGAATACAATAATTTTCCCTTATCCGTGCTTTTATTTTTTATGGTCAACTATGATCCGTAAATAGTAAATTAAAAATTACAGAAATAATTAAAAGTTTGAAATTTTTGCCATTCAGAGCAGCATGATGAAATCTCATGCTGTCTTGTTCTGTTACACATGGATGTCAATCATCCCCTTGTCTTGAGTATCCACACTGCATACACTATCCACCTGTTAGTTACTTAGTGTCCGTCTGGATTATCAAACCGACTATCACAGTATGGCAGTGCTTGTGTTCAGGGAACCTTTTTTACATAATAATGGCCCAAAGCATGAGTGTAGTGGTACTGGCAAATCAGATATGCCAAAAAGAAGCCATAAAATGTATGTATGTATGTGTATATATATATATATATATGGAAAACATAAAAACATAATATATATAATAATCAGTACTATTTGTGGTTTCAGGCATCCACTGGAGATCTTGGACCGTATCCCCTGCAGATAAGGGGAAACAACTGTGCATTACAAAATGATAACATATTACTGATATTTTCAATATTGTCAGTTTTGTAGCTATAATATTAATCTCCTAACAAGTTTAAATAATTTCCCAAAAGTTCCTGATGTGAAATATATTCATGAAGATTAATTATTATTATTATAAGGTCCCATGCATATTTATTTAAGTATACACAGATTACAACTGGTATAAAATTCAAATTTAAAAGAATTTGGAATAGGCTAAAGAGAATTACTAATTCTATTGGCTGAACTATTATTGATGAAGTCTTTTGACAAAATAAGTACTGACTAGCACTGAGTGATAAAGAAGTGTTCTGGAAAGGATTGAGGTCAAACATGAGTTGCTGATATACCTTATTGCTCTCAGTAATAGATACAGCTCCTAAAATTGGTTCATAATCTGTATGAAGGTGATTAAAATAAGCATTCTGGCAATCAGCACGTGTTTTGATGAGATACGCAAGGGTAATGAATGGAAAAGGAAAGAGATAGGGTCATTGTTAGGCCCTAGTGGACATAAATATTAAGGAAGTGAATATATATCAGTGAAAATACCAAAATAGAAGCCAGAGATATAGCAGAAAAACAGAAAAGAATGTTTTAAGGAAGTGAAAGAATTGGGGATTTTAGAAAAGACAATACAGAGGCCATCCTGGAAAAAACAATTTCTATAGAGTGGAGAGAGCAGAAACCAGAACATTGTGGGTTAAGGTATGAAAAAGTGGGAGGTAGTGAAGTTAATAGGCAGCTGACTAATTATTTTGAAAGTTTGTCTTAGTTTGACAGAGAAATCATCAAACAGAAGGGAAAATAAGTTAAGAAAAATATTCTTTTGTGTTGCTTTTAATACTGAATAGACTTTGTTGTATTCATGTTCGGGGGATAAAAATCCAATAAGAAGGTAAAGGCTGATAATGCAGGAATGTGAAAGCTTGATTTATGAATCAAGGTATTTCAGATGTGGGAATGATGAAAGCCAAAACCCATATATGGGTATTCACTGTATTTAGGAGAAGCCATACCATTTCCATTGATAAAGGAGGATAGCTAGAAAATGAATGAATAAATGATTATCCATATGTGAAGATCAGGGAAGACAATATAAAAACCTGTTGGTTTCATTGTCTTAATGAGGTAGGAAACAAATTTGGCTTGAGGTTGAAAGAGCAGCTTATAGAGTAGGGAGTTTGAAAAAAAGTTCAAAATCTGAAAGAGTTCCTTAAGGCAATGAGGGAGATTTCTGGCTAAGGGATTTTTCAGAGAATCCGTGGATAGTATTGGAATTGCATATGTGATTAGAAAACAGGAATTTAAATTGGCTTCAATATACAATACTGGGTCATTTTCTGTAGGCACACTCAGTGAACCAGGTAAGGTAATGATTAAGTCATTGTTTATGTAAATTTAAAGCAGTTAAATGAAACGAAAATGAGGTAGAAATGTTTAGGATAATGGGGAGAAAGAGACTGTACGTTTTTCATTTCAGTGATGGTATAAATTATTATCCAAACTGGGATATATTTAAGAAGACAATAATCAAACAAGATGTCGGTAAACAGGAATAAATTGAGTCCGTCACCAGACAAACCAGGATAAATGGTGTTCATGTTTATAGTGATTAAAAACCAATTTTAAAAAGGCTATGTAGCTTGAGGTAAAACTTCTAGTAAGTGGTCAAATCTAGGTGAAGTTGGCTATCAGTTAGATTCTGAATAAGAGAATGGAAATCCTGGAAGTATAGAGCACAATGGCTTAAAAGGAGTGGGGTTGGGACTATAGAAATTTAGATTTCAGAAGTTTAATAGATACTATGACTTGAGTTAATGAAACAAGTTAGTAATGCTGGAGTAGAGAAGTTCACTGGGGTGCAACAAAAAGTCATCGTGATCTAAAGTTAAGGTGTGGATGTTTATTTTCCTACACTCTAAAATTGTCCAGGAAGATAGTGGAATTAATGGTGGAGAGAATTTTATAAGCCAGAGGCCAGAGTCTTCAAAGAATGTGAAGGAATGAGCTGGACGGAGGTCAGTCAGCAACAAGGATTAGGCCTGGGTGACATGAAGTATAATGAAGATAGTTTCATAAGAGGGCACAAGAGGTTCAGTAATGGCTATTAAGAAAATGAATACATTTGTCATTGCTTCATGTCATTAAGTATTTGAATGACCCTTGATACAGGCTCGTCCCAAAACTTTGTTTATAATTTTACTTCCAGTACTACAGGGAGAAAATTTACTGTTTGTGCTAACAAGATTGTCAAGTTCTACATCTCAGGTGTAATCCTGATTTTAAATTAATAACTTGGACTTCTTGCTCATGTTTCAATTTTGATTAAAAAAGAATTCTTCCGTAAAAGATAGTCTATTCTTGCTCTTCAAGTCAAAACAAGGTTTGTTATCTACAAAAGTCAGACATTAGACTGGAGAGAATATACCAAGTTAATTGTCAAATTTTGAGGCTTTTTGAGGTGTTTTAATCATGAAATCTTTTTTCTATACAATCATTTTAAATATCAATAAAAGTTAAAAACTGAGGAAAAATGTATTCACATCTTCTTTATTGACATCGTAAATACTTGATATCTTCGCTTTTTGTCTTTGATTTTAATACACAAAAATTCGATTGCGCATATACCTAAGTTTTGTATTTTATTCCTTCCTATTATTACTGCTAGCATTTATAAAATGTCTCAGCATATATCTAATAAGATAAGGCTTTAACAAGAGAAAATTAGATATTAAAATATTATTTGAATCTTTCCATTTATGATATATATTTTTTTTTATTACACTGAAATCATAGCTTGCTGTAGGTAGTAGCCTTTTGTGAAATCTCAGAAAATTTTGCTGGCACCAAATGTCATCATTCAATGACCTACAAATAATATGAGTGATTATAATTCATAACTATAACCAAAATTTTATGTTTATATAAGATCATTTAAATTATATAAGATCACTTAAATTATAGCAAGTTATAGTAAACCAAAAGTAACAAAAAATATTACCTTAGCACTTAAAGAACATAATAATTATTTAAACAATTGTGATAGTAATTGTTGCATTAAGAAGATTTTAATTTTAAAAAATATGTCGATACATAACATGGTAGCTCAGTAAATCTCCTTTTGGCACTTCCCTTTTCTCCTGAGGAAAGCTTATTCATGAGAAACTTGGCTTTTTTCTTTCTCCTATTTTTACTCTGAGGCCTCTCTGTAGAGATGAAAATTAATTTACTTTTTTTCAACTCCTCTTTTGAGAATACTATCAAGCTTCCAAATTTTATCACATTTACATAGTTCCTCTATACTTATTTCACCAACCTTGGCAATCTGTAAGCATCTTCAAATGTAGTTAACCACATGATTAACCCTTTTTAAAGATGATATTATGTAATCTTAAAGGTAAAAATAAGCTAGCTTTAAATTATATCTTCATCAAATTTTGACTAATATTTCTTTCAATCACATGGCACAAGTCTGTTTTCAAATACTTTACTCACATAAACAGAGAATATTCCAGGGAGCTCCAAAACTTTAAAGTAACATTTGGGGGGGAAGTACTGTATGAATTTCATATGAAAAAGTTCAGAATTTTCTTAATTATGGAAAAATACAGAACCAAAAACATATTTTAGGAGTCATAGGATCAAACCAGTCTGCTCTTTTATGTTAATGAGATGTTGCAGCTGTCTGTTTGCTGATTCTTTTATGCGACTGTGCTTATTTTAAAAGAGCATAACCTTCTCTGTTAAAGCATGTATGTTCAATTTTTGACAGTACAGAAATCTAAAAGAGATGAGAAAGATGATTTTCATAAAAATGGTGGCCCCTAAGAGGAACCAGTCACAGGAAAAAGAAAACTTTGACATACATTCTACAATTTCTTTAGGTAAACCTGTGTTTTATTCAATTTTTTTCTCCAGTTTTAGACCTTCTATGGTTTTCAGTCTTAATATTCTTCTGTTTCCTTTAAACACTTTTTTACTTCAAAATCTAGACACCTCTGTGTTGAATTTTAAAGATATGCTATGAGTGAATAAGGAAAGGGCAAAACAGTGTGCATTATCTCTGGTAAATTGTGCTAATTAGTGGTTTCAAAGTATGGTCCCTGGACCAGCAGTATCAGTATCACCTGGGAAATGCAAATTCTAGGTATCACCCCAGATGTACTGAATCAGAAATTCTGGGCATGGGGCCCAGAAGTCTATGTTTTTAACCAGCCTTCCAAGTGATTCTGTCATATGCTAAAATTTGGAAACAACTATGTGAAAGAATATAACTAGTTATTGGTATTTTAGCATATGGATTGTTTCTCTATAAGAAATCACAAGAAAAAAAATTTTTATCATTGGGATAGAAATATGGAAAGAAAGAATTGTTACCTTTCTTACTCTTAGAGTTTTCTAAAAACAGTTCAATTATTATTTTTCTTTTTATTTCTTCAGACATCTATATATTGGAATGATGATCCATTTTCTTGGTACATTTTTATAATTCCTTGCATGTGTAAAATACAAAATTTTTTAAGGACAAGAATTGAATTCAGCTCTTCTCAGAGCATTTATTCATGTCAACAATCACTCTTGCTATCTTTACAAGTGCTTGCTTTGTGCCAAGAACTGTGCTAAGACTTTGGATTAAGAAAATAAATGATGAATAAGACACAATTCTTTATGCCAAGACACTCCAAAATCTATTTGAGGAGAGAACTATAAAAACTGGTATAGTTGTCCTGAGTTGGGAGGGCTAGGCTCTAGTCTTAGGCTATTTTTTTAATAAAAATCTACATTAGAAATTAAATTTTTTTATCTATCATCCCCCCCAAAATTTTCTAATAGAGATCTGTTATATATACAAGCAAAATTAATAAAATAGAATGTCAGAACCATAGAAGGGAAGATAAGTAAAAACATTATTAACCACCTTCTCCATGCTACACTCTCCCTCTCCATGTCTATTCTTCAACTAGCCATTTGTACCTCTTAATCCCTTTGCCATTTTTTGCCATCCTCCACCCCCTCCCATCTAGTAGCTCTCAAAATATTTTTTATATCTATGAGTTTATTTCCGCTTTTGTTGTTGTTGTTGTTAATTTTATTCTTTAGATTCCACATGTACATGAAATCATGCAATATGTGTCTTTCTCTATCCAACCCATTTCATTCAGCACAATACCCTCTAGGCCAGTCAAGACAATATCTTTTTCCATCCCCTTCCTTTTAGTCTGTGTGTGTCTTTTAATCTGAAGTGAGTCTCTTGTAGGCAGCATATGTAGGGGTCTTGTTTTCTTGTCCATTCAACCACTCTATCTTTTGGTTGGAGCACTTCTTTTACATTTGAGGCAATTGTTGATAGAAATGTAGTTATAACCATTTTTTATTCCTGTTTTTGATACATATTTTTTTCTTTTTAAAGAAGTCCCTCTAACATTTCCTGTATTACTGTCTTGGTGTTAATAAATTTCTTTAGCTTATTTTTGTCTGGGAAGCTCTTTATCTGTTCCTCGACTCTAAATGATAGCTTTGCTGGATAAAATATTACTGGTTGTAAATCCTGAGTTTTCAACACTTTGAATATTTTGTGCCAAGCCTTCTGTCCTGCAAAGTTTCTTTTGAGAAATCAGCTGCCAGTCTTATGGGAGCTCCCTTGTCGGTAATTAATTGCTTTTCTCTTAATGCTTTTAAGATTCTTTCTTTGTATTTAACCTTTGGCATTTTAATTATGATGTGTCTTGTTAAAGTCTATTTGGGTTCATCTTCTTTGGGACTCTCTGTGTTTCCTGGGCTTGTATGTCTATTATCTTCATCAGTTTAGGGATGTTTTCCATCATTATTTTTTCAAATAGGTTTTCAATTTCTTGCTCTCTCTTCTCCTTCTGCTACTCCTATGATGTAAATGATAGTACACTTGACATTGTCCTAGAGTCCCCTTAAAGTATTCTCATATTTTTTTATTATTCTTATTTTTATTTTTGCTATTCCAATTGGGTGCTCTCTGTTATTTTATCTTCTAAATCCCTGATTCAATTTTTTGCTTTATCTAATTTACTGTTGATACCCTCTACTATATTCTTCATTTCAGTTTTTGTACTCTTCTTTTCTGTTTCTTTTTTAGGTTTTCTATCTTAATTATGTTTTCTATCCTTTTGTTGAAGTTCTCAATGAGTTCATCTACTCTTCCCCTAAGTTCATTGAACATTCTTGTAACTCTGCATCTGGTTGATTGCTTGTCTTCATTTTCTTTAGCTTTTTCTGGATCTCTGTTCTGTTTTTTCATTTGGAACATATTTCTTTGTCTCCTCATTTTGGCTGCCTCCATGTGTTCATTTCTGTATATTAGGTAGGGCTGCTATGTTTTCCAGGCTTAAGAGAGTGGTTGTATATAGTAGGTGTCCTGTGGGGCCCAGTGGCAGTCTTCTCTGATTACCTGAGCTGATCTTACAGAGCAAGATTTACTTAAGCAGGGCTCTGGTGCATGTTCAGTCTGCCCTTTGGGTGTGTCGTCCTCTGATGCAGCCCTGGGTGGTGCTTTAGCTCAGTCAGAAACTGACCACCCAGCATGCCATCCCAGGGCTTCCTGGAAGTGATCTTGCAACAGACCAGGTTTACCTGTAGCCTATGCCCTGCCTGAGGCTACCTGGCAAGGATTACCAAGAGATCTGCAAAATCATCACCACCCGCGCTGGGCTTGGAGGTGCCTCAAGAAGCCAAACTGCGCACTAAGGCCTGCTGCCACTATTGCTGGGCTTGAGGCTGCTCAGCAAGAGATAAGGGGCACGCCGAGGACAGATGTTACTTGTTTTTGTTTTCTGAACCTTTGAAAGATTTTAGGAAATTCTGTAGCTTAGAATATCCACTGGAAGAGGCTTGGGTGGATCCACAAATTGGGTGGGGTCTCAGGGAATCACCATGACAGAACGAATGGTGTTAGTCAGATTGATGGAGACTCAGATGTGGTGCCAGCCTCAGTCTGCACTCCAAGAGCGGGGAGGGCTCAATAAAAAAACAATGCCCTCTGCCAGCACTTCTCTCCAGGAGAAAGCTGCCCCTTCAGCCCTCGTCCTAACGCCAAACAATTCAGTTCCTCCCTAAATGTTCCTGGCACCTTTCAATCTGCTTCCCCAGAGCTGGAGCTCACAGAGTGAGTGAGTTTGTCAGCAAGTAAGTTCATGTGTGGGCCCCTGCAAATTCAGCTGCTCTTCGTTTCACTCAGTCACAATCTGCTGGGTTTTATAGCCAGAAGTTGTCTGGGGCGGTGGGGAGGTTGCGGGGAGACTTCTCTTCCTGGCAATGGAACCCTCAGCTGGGGAGCCTGCAGTAGGACTGGGAGCCCTCACTCCTTGAGGGACCTCAGCTGCAAAGATATCCCTCTCGATTCTCAACCTCCAAATGTGGGTGTGGGACTAGCCTGTTCCATGTCTCCACCCCTTGTGCCAACCTTGAGTTAGCCTCTTCTGTGTGTCCTCTGTTGCAGGACTTCTGTTCAGTTAGAGTTCAGGTGACTTCTGATGATAGTTATTCTGTAGTTTAGTTGTATTTTTGATATGGTCACGAGAGGAGATAATATATAGTGTTTACTTACTGTGCCATCTTGACCAAAACTCTTCTCAAGAATCATTTCTTAAGCACCTACTTTGTACCAAACATTACGCTATGTGCTGAGGATTCATAAGATAGAATAGTTACGCTTATGGTACTTTTTATCTAGTAAGAGTGATAAAAGGCTAAATCAGCTGAAGAATAGCAAATCTTTAAAATCCTGAGAATAAAATCTTGACAGGATACAAGAAGGATGAGGTTTAAACAACCACAGCAGAGAACTGTTCATTTTCATGGGAATCATTTTTTTAAAACTTTACCTAATTAATTTTATTCCCTGGTTTTCAAAATAGTAAATCTAAGTGAAGGACAAAATAAAACTAGGAAACTTTTGCTCACATAATGTACAGCGACCTCTGTAGAACAGTTTCGTATATTTCTGCTCTGTAGTCTTATCATTTTTTCTTTCATAATTGAGTTCATGTTTCATCTTAGTGTTTTGTGATAATTTTTTCAGCTAATGCATGAGAATTTTTAATAATTTTTTCACAATATCCTTTAAAATGGCTAAATAATATTCTATCCTAACTTCTTACTGTACTTAACTACTTCAAAATTTGGATTTTTTATTTCATTGTAACTTATACTACCATTAAAATTTTTATAGCATCTTTTACAGGTATATATATATTGCATTTATATTTATTATCTAGATATAAATTTGTGAAATTGAAAAACATAATGTTCCTAATATATATGGCTATGTTGTCTTACAAAACAATGTACGCTCTCAAAAAATGATTTTTTTTTTGTTCTGGAAATCATTCCAAAGAAGAAAAAAGTGATAATATCTATCTTGCAATTATAAAATGAAATAAGTTCATTAGTTTTTGAAAGTAGAAAAATATTTTCTTGACCTTAATATTCAACTAATTCTCAAATGGCAATTTATTACAGAAAATGTGTTAAAAACTGGCAGTCTTTAACAATTGTTTTATAGCAATTTAAGTTTTAGTTTCTGTAGCCTTTTCAGTATAATACTGTTCCTAGAACTGCTGGATCTGGAGTCAGGATGCCAAGGATTAAGTCCCAGTTCAACCAACAGAAGGCTATATTATACGAGCAAATTACTGAATCTCTCAGAGCATCAGTTTCCTAATTTGTAGAATGAGGTTAAAATATAATTTTTTAAAAAGATGTCTGAGAAGATTAAATGAAATGATGTGCATAAGCACTTAGCATAAATGCAAGCATATGAAGAAATAAATAAAGGTTAACTATTAATATTATTGGTGATCTTCAGCAGATGTGGATGTCTGATAAATTCATTTTTCTGTGTCTCAGTTTCTTTGTATAAAGAACAGTTCGTATTAGCATATATTTAAATCTCTTGTACTAGGCATCTTCCAAAATAGCTCCCATTCTTACTGCCTGGTGTCCAAGTGTTTGTATAATTCCATGTCCTGGGCATGAACTGAACCTAATGACTTATAGCTAGGAGACTACGACAAAAGCAAAGGAATATTGCTATTGAAATTAGGTTACACAAGTCTGTGACTGCTGTCTTTCTTGCACTCTCATGCCCTCATTTGCTCATTGAGATGAAGCTGGTTGCCATATTGTGAACAGTCCTGGAGAGAGATCCACATGGAATAAAGCTGAGAGAAGTCTCTGAGGAATTGAGGTTCTCTGTCCAGTAGCCTATGAGAAACTGAATTCTGCCAACAATCACATGAATGATCTTGGAAACTGATTTTTCCCAGTAAAGTTGTGAGATGTCCCCAGCCTCTGCTAATATTTTGACTACAGCCTTGTAAAATCTCTCATCTCAGGAATTTTCCTAAGAATTTATCACTATCACACAAGTATTTATATATACATTTTACATACATATATATATATATATATATATGTGTGTGTGTGTATATATATATATATATATATATATATATACACACACACATTTGTTAAAATCTTTGGGAATTAGTTTCTTCCAATATTAGCTTCAGGGAGACAGGGCATTTAATTATAATGAGTACCTCCAACTACTGTATGAAAAACAAAAAATTATCTTTTATTTGCTCACTAATCTTTGTCAATATGTTATCTCAGTACCTATATGTAAGTTATTTGGGGACTAAACCTATAGTTTTTAATTCTGAAAGAATGTTTAAAAATCTAAAGTAATGTTTTAAAATTAATTTTCACTCAATTATAAAAAGAGAAAAAAAGAAACTCAATGAAGGAGGTGAAATTTAAAATGTTATTGAAGCAGTTATGGATTATATGATTAATAATTTTAAACTATATTTGTAGTCATTTCATGTCAAAATATATTCTCCTTAATATAGATTGTTAAATATATAATATTAATTTTAACAAATAATTTGTATCTCCAGATCATAAATTATCTAACAATTAATGGCAATGGAAATGGCTTAAAAGCATACATGTAAATACTTATTTAATGGATTTTTAAAATTTTGGTAAGTAAATAAATATAACTTCAATCAATAGAAAATGGCTTAATCTACAATTTTATTCCAGGAAAAAATCCTTCCAAAACCACAGTTTTGGATGAATTTCAATATTATACTAAGTGGAACATATCAATAAACCATTTGGAATAGAAGAACAAAGAGTTCTGTGCTTTACTATGCCTAATACTACATTTTTTGGCTATGCTAATTTAAGAAAAGGAGTTTCAATGGGAATTGTTTAATAATTTAGTGAGAGATGGAGGTGTTTTGGAAAGAACACTTGGAGCAGAGCATTTAATGGCCAGTAAGGAATATGAGAATGCAAACAGCTTGCAGAATGAATACTATAAATAAGAAATAAGAAAGATTTCTGGACTATCTCTTAAAAATAAAGATGCACAAATTCACATAGTGTCAGAATTAACTTGATTTATTTTTCAATGGGAAAATAAGAGTCAAAAATAAGTGAGCTCAGCTTTCTGCAGTATCTAATACTTCATGATAGATAAGAATAAAAATTACTTCCTTCTTATTATTAGGTGACTACTCTTATTATGGTTGATTTAAAAACACATAAAATGCTAAACAACACTTTAGACAGAACTGTCTGTTTCGATTGCTAAATTTACCAAGTATAAACATAGGAAGCAGTTAAGAACTTGGCTATACAATAAGCCAAATTAGAGATTTTCAAGCCAAATAAACTTACTTTGTGCTCAGAATTATGCGAACATGTTTGCTACATTGATGTAATTAATTAGATGGAAATATTTCCCAAATTAGGAATAGTCATATCATACATATCCTATGCCTATGAAAATGAATTTCTAGAGGAGAAAATGGGTCATTCCAAATGATTCAAAGTGCAGGAAGCATCCTCAGGTCAGAAAGAGCACCATTTAATTAGAATAAGGTAACCACACTGCCCCATCTTCAGCAAGTGTCCAGGTGAGATACAAAAGTCCTGGCACCTGCTGCAGCAGTTCAGTGCCTATGCTGAATTATACGATAAATGGATTGTATGGGCTGCCCTGAAAGCCTATCTTTTTCTTACAGTGTTTGTATGAAATGATGTATTTGGATTTCAAATAACTGACTCAAAATAAATAAATAGATAGATAGATAGATAGATAGATAGATAGACAGACAGACAGACAGACAGACAGACAGACAGATAGATAGATAGATAGATAGATAGATAAATAAGTAAGTAAGTAAATAAATAAATAAATAAATAAATAAATAAATAAATAGGTTTTGGAACAGAATGTGTTTGTTAGTTGGGACCTGTCTGTAATTGCCAATTCTATCTTCGCTTTGAGCTTTGTGAGCACAGCCATTGACAGACAATCACATTATGGTTCCCCTGAGACCTGAGAGAGCAAATATACTCTTCTATTTCACTGTGGTTGAGGAACTTGGATGCTAGACAGAGTCTGGCTCAATAAAGTCTTAAAACATAAGGTAATCTGTAGGTTGCAACCTAAAGTTGATTTTTAAAAATATAAAAAAGACACTGATTTGTGAGCCATTATTCTCCCTTTGGTTAAAAAACAATATTTTATTTTTTTCTTGAATATGAACAAGTAAAAAACTCTAAAGTGCAATATTTTTTTTTCCCCATTTCAAGCTAAAAAGGAGTGTTGGGTAATCAATGACAGTTATGTTCTCTGAAATGAAAGTCATGCTTTCAATAAGCATAAATGTTAAGTGGCTGTGACCCACTGAAGCTGTCAGACTGAATGAATCCTCCAAATAATATCATATACAGAAAATAAATATATGAATACATAAAGGATATATATCTTAAATATGTCAAAGTGTATATTTCTGGGAATACCAAGTTTGTTTTTTTGCTGGTTAAATTGACTAGTGAGGAGCTAACCCTTTGTTTTTCAATCATTGGTCTTCTCTTTCTTCTGTATTGTTTTAAATATCTACAATGAACCCTTTCATCAAAATAAGACAGATTTCTTTTAAAAAGGACTAATGGTGTATGGTGATAGACAACAGTCTAGTTTCATTCTTTTGCAGGTGGCTTTCCAGTTTTCCCAGCGCCATTTATTGAGGAAGTTTTCCTTTCTCCACTGTATGTTTTTGGCTTTTATGTTGAAAATTATTTGCCCATATAAATATGGGTTTACTTCTGGACTCTTGATTCTGTTCCACCGGTCTAGGTGTCTGTTTTACTGCCAATACTATGCCATTTTGATTATTGTCGCTTTGTAGTATAATTTGAAGCCAGGCAGAGTGATGTCTCCAGCCTTGTTCTGTTTTCTCAGGATGGCTTTGGTGATTCGGAGTCTTTGTGCTTCCATACAAATCTGATGTTTTTTTGTTCTATTTCTTTAAAAACTGCTAATGGGATTTTGATGGAGATTGCATTAATCCTGTATAATGCTTTAGGTAATATGGTCATGTTAATTATGTTGATTCTTCCAATCCAAGAACACAAACTATCTTTCCATTTCTTTGTATCTTCTTCAAATTCTTTTAATAGGGTCTTATAGTTTTCATCATATATGTCCTTCCCATGTTTTGTTAAATTTATTCCTAGGTAAATTAACTCAAAATGGATTAAGGACTTGAATATAAGACCTGAAACTATTAATTGCATAGAGGAAAACATAGGAACTAAACTCATGGACCTTGGACTTAAAGAAGATTTTACAAATTTGACCTCAAAGGTAAAGGAAGTAAAAGCAAAAATAAATGAATGGGACAACAGCAAACTAAAAAGCTTTTGCACGGCCAAAAACCCATCAACAAGGTAAAGAGACAACCATCCAAATGGGAAAATATATTTGCAAGCAACGTCTCTGATAAGAGCCTAATATCCAAAATATACAAAGAACTCATACAACTTAATAACAACAAAAAACAAACTATTTAATCAAAAAATGGGCAGAGGACCTGAACAGACACTTCTCCATAGAAGACATATAAATGGCCAACAAACATATGAAAAGGTGTTCAACATCGTTAGCTATTAGGGAAATGCAAATCAAAACCACAATGAGATACCATCTCACACCGGTTAGAATAGCTGATATCAACAGGACCAAGAAATAACAAGTGTTGGAGAGGATTCAGAGAAAAAGAAACCCTCATACACTGCTGGTGGGACTGCAAATTGGTATAGCCACTATGGAAAACAGTATGGAGTTTCCTCAAAAAAACTAAGAATTGATCTACCATATGATCTAATAATCCTTCTACTGGTTATTTACTCCAAAGACTTGAAAACCCATATCCAAAATGATATTTGCACCCTGATGTTCATAGCAGCATTATTCATGGTGGCCAAGACATGGAAGCAACTGAAATGTCTTACAACAGATGATTGGATAAAGAAGCTGTGGTACATATATATAATGGAATATTAATTACTCAGCCATAAGAAAAGGTGAAATACTGCCATCTGCGACAATGTGGATTGACCTTGAGATAATCATACTAAGCCAGATAGAAAAAGTTGAAAACCGCATGATATTATGAACAAGACAAACAAGCAGAGACTCATGGACATAGACAACAGACTACTGGTTACCAGAGGATTAGGGGGTAGAAAGATAAAAAGGATCAAATATGTGGTGGCAGAAAGAAATCTAACTATAGGCAATGAACACATAATGCAGTGTATATATATGCTTTACTATTGAATTGTACACCTGAAACTTACTGGATTTTGTTAACCAATGTCACCATAATAAAAACAAACAAACAAACAAACAAATAAATAGCATTTAAAAGGCTAATGCTAAAGAGCTATTGATGTCATTTACCTTCAGTTCCCTATATGGGAAAAATACATGGAGCATCGATTGACTATGAGGTAAAATCTTCTTTTCAATATGTCAATTCTGACACAAACAATTTTTCCTGTTAGAAGCTAACCCACTTATTCTAGACTTTGCTGTCTATATTCTTACACAGTGATAAATTAACCCTATCATCTCCATCATTTATTTATCTTTATTTCTTATCCTAAAATCAGCATTTATTGAGACTACATATCAAATGCGTTCCCATTTCTCCAAACCAGATAGATCTATGCCTAGAATTGGAAACTCAGACATCCCTTAAAGCAAACAAGAATGCTGGCAACAATTAAGTCAAAGAGAATGACATTACTGTAAACCTTCTGTTTCGATGAGATGAGAGAGACTATACCTTGAAAAAGGTTAGTGTTGTTCCTATGTCAGGACATTTCTTGAAGATAACTTTGGGATCTACTTTATGAATTGGTATTTTTTTCCTCTCCAAAAGGTCACAGTAAGGATAACATGAGAAATAGATTCTTCCATTGTTTCAAATGCCAATAATAATTAACAAAATACAATACATAAAACTCACCCAGTTTCTTGATATGGCCCAATATTCAAGTTAAAGTTTAGAAAGTTTTCTCTGTGATACTACTTTTCAAATATTGCTATGATCTATTAGTGGCTAAAAAGTTTTGTTACTTTTTCCTTTACATTCTTTGATTGAATAAAGTAGTTGATATGTTTTAAGAATATACATACTAACAAATGTGTGTATGTTAATGTGACAAAAATAGAAGGTTTTTTTTTTTTTTGAAGTGCTTCCTATTTTTTAAATTTCATAATTAACATTCAGGCAAAAAACTATTACTCTCTTTCCCAAATCATTACATAGTAAAAAACAACTCTTATTCAAACACCACTCTTGACCTCTAATTCAGGTCTAGAGGCCCAAACATTGAAATCTATATTACTGATAAGAATATATCCTTTCTGGTTGTAATGATAGTTCTACACTCACTGGAAAGAAGCGATGCCTAAAAAATAGCCACTTCCCAGGCAGGAAAATCAAGCAAAACCTTTCTAGCAGTTGATGAGGTAGAAAAACATTTACAAACTCACAAGGTTTTGACACAGTGACAGAAATTATGTCTGCAATGTTAGAAGGAGCGGTGAATACTGGCAGGCTTGGCTGAGATTGAGCAAAAGAAGAGAGGCCATTTGAGCACATATAAAGATACCGTACTGCAGACTGAGTCTGAGGCACCCTGCTCCTGACTGACAGAAGCTGAATCAGCTTCCTCAGGTTCCTGCCCAATGATCACTCAGGGCTACGGGTACAGTGCAGCAGTACTGACTCTTGCACAAGAACAGTAGTGAGAATTATGCATGTACTGCAGGACTTTATAAGGATAGATTCACCGTAATTAACGAGAGCTTGCCACTACCACAACTCAGAAATATGAAAGCCCTTAGAGAAGGTAGTAGATAGCAGTGCAGAAACACTATGAATCTTCCATCATATTTTTGTCCCAAATGAGAAATGTGGACAAAGGTAAAAGCTAACGATTAGACTCTTAATTTGCACCCAGATTACATGAAAGGAGAATTGAAAATGAGGAATACTTCTGATTTATCTTTGCCCCTCTTCAGTCATTCCACCAGATCCTTTACTCTTTTAATGCAGTTAGACCCTTTCACATAATATCTCAGAAAACATATTGCAGCCCTCCATGGGAGGAAGCATCTGCCTTGGATCATCACACAGAGTCACACTCATCTGCTTGAAAAATTCATCTCTCAGCCCCTACTTCCACCATTCAGTCCTGTGTGAGGACCTGTTCCAGTTTTTGTCTCTGCTTGAAGGTTTCCGTTCCGTGTTCTATTTGACCTTCATCAGTTGAGGGTAACTGGAATTTTTGCCAATAAACTTTCTCTGGCAAGATCTCACAGGTCCCACTGGTCTCCCCTGAGAAAGATTTTATCCTGCCTCAAACGCCCTTTCCTCTTTCATCCATCTGACCTTCTTCCAACTACAGACATACACTTGTATAATCATATTTTATGCCAGGAGTTGGCAAACTAAAACCCATAGGCCGAATCTAGCATGTCATTTAGTTTAATAAAGCCCATGAGCCAAAAATAGATTTTACATTTTTAAATAGTTATATTTAAAATGGTATATATAAGAACCAACATTATATCTTTAAATTCGTTCTTGGCCCACAGAGCCCAAAATACTTACTATCTGGCTCTTTAAGCAAAGTTACTCTACTCTACTCTACATATTATTATTTCCAATATCTACAATACCTCCATAGTCTCAATTTCAAACAAGTCATGCTTTGATCCCAACTTCCAATACTTCCAGTTTATTTCTTCTAGAATCCTGAATTCCCAAATCCTTTCATTTCATCAGGACCATCAATCAGTCGAAGCTACCACAATTTCAAAGTACCTCACTTGTCTGCTACGAGGTGCATACTTAATAAATATTTGTTGGGTGAATGATTTAAGTGGGTATATTTACTTCACATCAATGTTCCAAATCCTCTCAGGAACACCATTGTCTGGGATCTGCCTGATTGAACCATTTATTAGTGTGAACTTTCTCATTTCTCCTCCCCTCACCCTAAAGAAACATGCCTATCCCTATTCGCTCACTCTAAGTATAGGTAATCAGTGCCTAGAATATGAAAGCTAAAAAATAAACCTATGCTACAAATAGCATCTATCAATTTTTGAATAAATATTATGTATCAGGCACTTTAAAATATAATTTTTGATCCTCTTGACAACTCCACAGGATATTATTCATATTTTAGAGATGAAGAAATTAAACCTCCAAGAGGTTAATTGCTCATATTCACATAATTTGTGCATGTCAGAATTCCAGCTGAGGTTTTTAGAGATCAAATTCCATGTTATTTCCACTATGTGGTGTGCTGTAAATATCAAGGAATGACTCAAAGGGTGGACATATCAGTTCATGTTGGGGGTAGAGTTAGAGAGGTCATATTAGGCTTGGGAAGAGGATTTATACATCATTAAGTCCCTTGAATCATCACACCTAAGAAACCTATAGAATGATAAATAGTCCAAATCCCCTCATCGGCCTTTCTGTGCCACAGCCTAGGAGTTCTTTTAAACACAATAAATATTCAGGCAACTTCATTTTTTTTTCCAAATATTACTATATATCAAGAAGCTTAGCTGTGTTCCATAAACTTGTAATTTTCTAGCTTGGAAAATATGATGGCTTGATGGGAAGATCCACGAAGGAGATGTTTCTTACTTTCTTCCAAAAATAAAGAAAGGGTTGAGCCTATAGGGAAAAAATCCCTTAATATGATAATTCGATTAAGGTTAAAATTATTTTTAATCAATGGTTTAATGAATTTCTCACCCTCCTCTCATCATGAACAGTTATCATAGTTCTTCCTTTTTCTAGCCTAAGGTTTTCTAATAAGACTAACTAGTTCCAATAAAGAAATTCATATCTGAAATAAAGTAGGCAATTCTGGCGTGTAGTTAAAAAAAATATTGAGCATGACCCATAAAATTTATTATTCATATTATTGATCTTTTTAAGGTTCTCTCTTTAAAAAAAAAAAAAAATCTATGTACTTTTTAATTCCTCCACAACATAGTCTATCTTGTCTAAACTCTCTTCAAGAGCTTGTAACTTTTCTAGAAATGCCTCTTATATCCTTTGTCACTGACATTCTCTTGCTTCCTTAATCTTTGCCATGTCCAGCTAGGATTTAGATTCAGTGATCAGTTTCTTCTCTGAATTTGATCTATTTCTTTGGAGCTGTAAATTGGATAGTCCCTTACTAATTTTCAATTAAAAAAAAAATAACAACAAAAACATTTTTTTATGTATACTTCCCCAAGTCTTAACCTTACTCAAGCTAACTTTCCTTTGTAAAATCAGAGCAACACTCTTTATAAACATATAAGATGCCCTCTGCAGGCAGAAAACTGAAAGAATCAGAATGTTCTCAAAGGATCCTTTTTACATTAACATTCATTGCATGCTTACTCTGCCAGGCACTGTACTTCCCATAAATCAACTCAGTAAATGTTCAAAATAATACTATGAAGTAAATATTATTATTGTTCCCACTTATACAAATGAAGCAAGCAACTAAATAACAAAGAGATTAAATAAATTGTTCAAGCTCACATAGCTAATATGTATCAGATCAGAGATTCAAATTTAGTCAGTCTGAATTAAAAGATCGTTTAACCACTAAATTATATACTCCTTTAGGAATATCAATTGGTGGTAGGCTTCTTCATGAAGATTTGTGTCACTTTTTCTTGGAAGGAGCCTTTTTATGAAGAGTGCCTTCATAAAAACTGGCCTATTAAAGTACATATTTTTCTCCCCCTAAGCGAAAGTATATATAGTTACCAAATGCTTATAGAGAAGTTTTCAAATTCACTGGAAAATTTTATTGCAACCCAAAGATTCCTTTCCAACCTTAATGCTAATTTTTTCCATCTGGCCTTATTGCTTTAACTTATGGCTTTGAAATATGCAAAAATACAAAGGTATACTTCTAAACTAATATCTTTCTCTGTGATATCTTCCAACCTCAATGTCTGGCACATGATATATACTTACTAAATATAAAAGAAGTATTTGTGGAGAGATTTTCATCAAGAGAAGTGACCGAGATCATTTTTCTGAGCCTAGTGTGGAGGAGACTTATCCTAATTTGAACATAATGAGTACAGTGAAAATATTTATAAATTTGTATATTTATAGTATTTGTATATTAAAATGTTTAAATTTTTAGTATTCGTAAAATTAATTTTTAGATAAATGGATTCTAAATCTTATATACTAAATGTCTTTTTGTTGACAATACTTAACCTGTTCCTCTTTGTAGAGAAGGTTTTTTGTTGATGATATTAAGCTGCATAGTGTCTTCAACCCATTATTAGACAGAGAATATTGGGAACAGAGACAGAATTGAGAGGAAGTTCACTTCCCAAAGCAAAAAAATATATATATATATTTGCTCAATATTATTCAACATCCCATGCTTTATACATATTGCCACAAATTTAAAAAGTATATAGTTTTTGTAAGTTAAAGTGTTTCATAATTTTAAAATAGTTGACTGCAATTCAAATCCAATGTCTTTTGTTTTTAGGAGATGGCTCATCCAAATGCAGCCATCTCCTAAAAACAAAAAATAATCACCAATTCCTTCCTTTTGTTCATATATTCCAAGGTTCCTCATTTTTTATTTTATTATTATTATTATTATTATTATTATTATTATTATTATTATTTGGTTAAGCATCATCTGTATCCCTCAGTCCTCAATTATTAATTAAGAAAAAAAAGACAACGCCACAAAATGTATGTTTTTGTAAATCAGACTGAGTTCAGGGTACACACACACACACACACACACACACACATATTTACAAAGAATCTTAGGGAATAGTTTTTATTTTGTGGAAAACAAACCTAATTGTAATGTTGTTCGCCTTGCCAAGTGACATGTCCAATCATTCTCAAAGAAATCTTTCAGCTGCTGCTAGAAAGCAGGCTTGCTTATGTAGGCTCTTTTACTGCTGCTAGCAACAAGTTCATTTAACTTCTCAGTATATAACTACTGTACCCAGACTTGAATTTTCTTACAAAAGAGGCAGTCTGATCCCTCGTGTATTTGTAAAAGGTGTGTGTGTGTGTGTGCGTGTGTGTGTGTGTTTCCTTGACCTACTTTAACTCTTAGGGAAATCTACAACCACTTAAAACATTCAACCAATTTTTTTCTGTCCAACTTCCCTAAGAAACAAAATTCAGCATAGCTGCTTTACTTCTGTAAATTTCTATTATACTTACAGTTCATACTTGAATGAGCAAATACATTTCTAGAAATTAATTTGTTTTCTGAAAATTTTATGCGGTATAGTACACTGAAATATTGTTCTCTTGCAGAATGCACACATATCTATAAGGAGACATATTTCATTAGTTTAAATGTTTATGTTTTCATATTAAGGGACTTTTTTTAAAAAACCACATGGAGAACTGTACCTACAATAACCAACACGCTATGTCTAAATAATAACAAGCGTCTTAATTGTATGGCCTCTACTAATTATTCCCAAATCCATAAGAATTACCTAAAAAAAAAAATTCCCTCAGATTTCTAGATTCCTCTAACTTAGCATATCAAGACTTAGATACATATATATATTTTTGGAAGGTAATTCTGATTCTCAGGCAAGCATTTGGAAACCACAAACCTAAGCTCCTACATTTACGTAGCAGGTGAATTGATAAATCCAAATAAAGAACAACTCATTTCCCAGGCCCCTTTAAAATATGTGAACTTCAGTGAGTCCTATAATTCTTAATCTTATAAAAATAAATAAAAGATTATTATTTTTCCAGTTCCCTTGACATTTTTATTTAATTTAATCATTATAAAATCCAGTGATAAAGAAACTTTGCGATTATTTTTTAAAACAACAGAAGTAAATCCATATAGATCTAGGGTACTTATCGGATCTACTTTCTATGATATATAACAACTTGTAGTGCCTAATTGTGTGACTGTGTATGTGTTTATGTAAAAGAGACCTAGTTTATTTTTCTTCAAATTTTTAAAAGATCTGGTTACCCAAAATATTTAAAATCCATTTTTGCTAGTAAGTAGGCACTTATCAGAAAAGAGAATATGTATTATCATTCTTGTAATCTTTGTATATCTTGGGCCTAAATGCCAAGTGAATATTTTTTGAAGGAACGAAGAAGAAAAGAAGAAAGAAAGAAGATAGGAAAGAATGAGAAAGAGGATGGGAAACAGAGAGGAAGAGATAAGTTAACTACTTTTGCCATTGTTGTCCTTTCCTAGATGATTTCTCAGTAGACAACATGGGGTGGCTGCTGCAGTGCTAGTGTCCACTACAGATAATGCCAGGCATTGCAGTTCGAGCTCTCCAAGAAGGACACTGAGTCAGAGATGGATGTGCAATTCTTTTTATTGGGAAGTAATACCACTGGAAGGAATGGTGATCTCTGATGAAGGCTCTCAGCCACACAGGGAGCTCTAGCTAAAGATTGGTTGTTAGAGGAGCCCCATCTTAGGTGCAGATGGCTAGGTCCTTAAACCATCACTTTTTTCATTAGCTGGCTGTCAGCCATTCCAAACGGAGTGTTACTTCAGATCAAAATCTGAATCTGACCAGGAAAAAGCTAACAGTTGAAGGCTTTTGAATAACTCCTCCGCTAGAAGCTGTCATGTCCTTTCTTGAAAGGGGATCTGCAAGGCGCATCTCTGTGTCTTCTACACGTTGCAATAACTAGTTTCTTTTACTCTAGAAAGCACCCTGAGAAAAATCAACTTCTTCCTATTAAATTATCAGCTCCAAATAAGGAAAAATAATTCTTTCAGTGGAAAGGAGGACTTCAAGAGAGGAGTCTATGCCTTCATCTGTCTCTACAATGAATTTCTCTATGTCACTACCTAGTATATTAGGGGCTCCCACAAAAATGCATTTCGATTATTGAAGATTGAAAAAAAATATTGATCAAAATTATAAAGAAAACTGATAAGTATCTATTTCTCATAAAGAACAAGAAAGTAAGGCATTCAAATGGATATCATTTGGCAAGCTTAAATTGATTCAATATCTTGTTTCTCTTTTTCTCTCCCTTTTTATGAGTTTCCATGGGGATCTTTGTAGAGCAACTGAGTACAGCTGAATCTATATGTGCTCTAACAGAATCAGTTTCAATTAAAGCCTTGCTACATCTGCTCCTTGTAGCTCATGAAAAATAAAATCAACATAAATTTATTGAATGATTAATATGTACGCAGGATTACGTAAAATCTCCCTGAGAGTTTCAAAAGCCAAGAAAATTCTCTGTGTTCCCTCATGGAATGCAAAATGAAGCAAGATACATCAAGAGCATCTTATACATCATGAGTATCTTAGGTTTTTTTCCATACCTCTATTCACACACTCTCTACCACCATATGAACTAAAATGACTTTCTTCAATGGCAAAAAACTGATACACTTGGAGTAAGTGAAAATGGAAGTAAAAGAATAAATAAATAAATAAGTATTGTAGACAGCCAGTTAGTTATTCAGTAAATCGATTAGCTAAAGAATATAAATTGAATATCTACAACTTGCCAGTCAGTATAAATAGGAGCCTAGGGCATAGAAATGAGTAATATAGACAATGTCTTCACTTCAATTAATGTATAAGAGATAAAAATAATAATAATTTCAAAGAATTATAAGGGCTAAGAATTAAATAAAATAACAAATATTATAAAGAGTAAATAAGGTGGTATTGGGGTGCTGGTAGGTTTTATCTAGGGTATTCAAGGAAAGACACTTTGAGTAAATATAATTTGAACTGAGATCTTAGAAGTGACAAAACAATCAAGTGACAATCTGGTGAGAGAATATTCAAAAGAGAAGACAACTTGAAAGAAAAATAAAAGTTCCCGAAATGAAAGTAAATTTAGTCTATTCTAGAAATATGCTATCCCCTATAAATATAATGCAAGACACATAAATAATTAAAATTTTTCTAGGAGCCACATTAAAAAAGTAAAAATAAAGTGGTTCAGTTACATTAATATTTAACTTTGTTCTATTTTATCTAATATATTCAAAATAGTAGCTTTTGTACATGTTATTGATTAAAAAATTAATGAGATACTTTATATTCATCTTTATACTGTCCTTGAAATGAGGTATATATTTTGCACATGCAGAGCAAATGAATTTAGATTAGAATGTGTAAACATGGTGATCATATTTTAAGTGATTAATAGTCACTTATGACTAATAGCCACCATATTAAACAATGCAGTTCAAGAGACTGAAGGAATACCACTGTCTCTGGAAGGTGTCGAAGAGAATGAATCAAAGCAAATTTGGAGGGAGAGATAATATATAGATCAAATAATGCCTCTTAGTGGCAATAAATTTTGACCATAGTCCAATTACAGTGGGAAGTCACTGGAGGGGTTTAAGCAAGAGATTAACATGATATGATCCTGCTTGTTTTAGTCTGTTCAGGCTGCTATATCAAAATACCACAGACTAGGTAGCTTATAAAAACAGAAATGTATTTCTCACAGTACGAAGGGTGGAAGTCTAAGATCATGGCTCTGATATGGTTGGGAGAAGGCTATCTTCCAGGTCTCAAACTTCTAGTTGTATCCTTACATGGCAGAAGAGACTAGAGAGTTTTATGGGATTTCTTTTATAAGAGTACTAATCCCATTTACAAGGGCTCAACACTTCATGACCTAATCAACTCTCAAAAGGTCTCACCTACTAATACCATCATCTTTGAGGGTTAGGATTTTAACATATGAATTTTATAAGAACACAAACTTTCAGACTATAGCACTGCTTTAAAAAAAAAACTCAATGTGTTGTCTAGAGAAGGGGCTGTAGAGTGGGCAAGATTAGATGCAGGAAAATGAATTAGGAGACAGTTATAGTCTTCTTTTGGACCTATATGATGGCATGGACAGGATTGTGGCAGTGGATATAGATGGGGATAATATGGATATATATTTTGGAGATAAAAGTCCACCAGACTGAATTCTATCACAGAAATAAGATGTGGAGTAAGTATAAATAAAAGAATTAAGAATGGCTTGTTTTTGTTTATTATTTTGTTTTATATTCTGCTGGAACCAGTAAGTGAGTTGTGGTAACATACATTGCAATAGAAAATCCTTGATGTTTCAGAGGATTAAAAATAAAGATTGCATTGGTTATATGTAAAGTTTGAGATGACAAATATGACTGAAAAGGATGAATATTCAATTTATTTAGTTAGTATAATATTTGGATTTTGGAAGCATTGCTGTTTAAATGTTATTTAAAGTTAAGAGACAAATGAGAAGACCTAGAGAAGAGAAGTGAGAGAAGGAAATGCGAGGAGATGGATATCAACCACGACAAAATGTTGGAAAATGGTTAGGGGGCTAAACGCAGTCTTCAGGTAGTGGCAAAAATCCTAGTTGGATTGCTATAGAGAGAGATGGGAAGTGAAGAAATGGAGATAAATACAAAAAAATTTTCAAAGTGTGTATAAATAGGAGCAGAGAAATAAGCCAGGGACTGGAGGATAGATGTAAGATCAAGGAAAAAGAATTTTTTTTTTTGGAAAAAGATTTTTTTAATCTGTTTATATTTTTAAGGTTGAAAACATTGTCTATTTTCATACAAGTGAATAATCCATCATCTAAGAAATAATAATTCAAGACAGGAAGGTGTTAATTACATGAGTTAAATCTAGGAAGAATCCAAGACTAAACCAGGTTAAACAATTTATCCAAGATCCCAAAGTACATAGCTAAACCAAGATGAAAACTCAGATATTCCTGACACAAAGGTCCAGGCCCTCAAATACATGTTATCCTGCCTCTCGGGAAGCAAATGAAATTTTTGGAAAACATCTCCTTTAGATTCAGTGGTATCAAGTAAGAGGTACTTATCACTTCTATATACAAAGTGATAAGAACTCAAACTAAGAGTGGAATTGTGTAGAGAAGAAAGGAAAGGGTGGTGGAAAAGACATATAACCAAACAAGACCTCAAACAAAGCAAAGCTGGGCTCACTAATTATATTGAAATTAAAGTCAAAGATAACTTGGGGCTCATAAATTCCTGCAAATATGAGAATATGCTGGTCTGCGTTTTACATGAGTTTGACTTACACACGACACTTCAATTGAATACATTCCATCACATCCCTCATCTCTTTTCTTTTTTTTTTTTTTGATCCAAATTGTTTTTTATAGTTCCTTTGACTAATGTTGATTTTAAGCTATCACTTGACAGCACTGCCCCCTAGTTGCTTCAGGAATTTTTGTAAAAATATGCTTGACCTTCTGATGTATTTTTCAGAATGCTCTTATGTGTAAAAAGTAAGTTGATCCCTTTAAGGGAAGTGTTGACAAAAACAATGAGTACAAAAAAGATCAAATTCAAAATAATTATACAATTAGATTTAGACAATTGGATTCTAATATAATAGAAGCTGATTTAATTTGAAATTCTTAGATAGCTTTAGGATTTAGTTTTTATGTAACACTATGAGTAATTTTCAACATTCTCTTTGGAACCTGAGTAATAATTATATCTTGTGGACTGAGTTCAGAAGCTAGTCTTACCAGGATTTTCCAAACTACTTGGAGATTCCCTGTCAGGCCAGTTATCAACACACCTCTGAGGATGGCCAGGATAGCACAAGACAATGCAGAATCTTAAATACTGGCGAGTTAACTTTTCAAATTTGTTAAACTTGTATTTAAAAATCTCTAAGTAGTAGATATTTTGGTCTCATTTTATAGACCAGGAGACTAAGTTCTCTATAATTTAAGTGATTTGGCCAAGATGTCAAGCTAGTAAGTGGCAGAACTGGGATTCAACCCTGTTATGTTTTATAGCAAAATGTTTTAGCAGCAGCATGGAACTGTCTCCTAAGAAACTACTTGGAAAGTAGATCCATTGATCAATTGTATAGCAATGGTAGTCATTGCTAGTTCTCTGCATTACATAAGTTCTGTTATGGGACATATTACTACTACTTTTCAGCTGTCTGAGTAGAAGATTGCAGTGGTTATGATAAAATAGAGATGGCTATCATTAGGAGCAGAAAAAGAGAGGAAACAGAGCTATTAAGTCTTGGCAGATCAGTGACATTTGATAGAGACCTATAAATATGGATCACACAAAGAAATTTTCAATCCAATAAGAAAGACCACAATCATTATTTTCCCTGAGTTTCATTATTACTGATTCTTTTCTTTGTTCTTTAATTTTTGTACTTTAATTTTGCAATTTCCCACGAGTTATTTCTTTGTGCTTTTTAAATTTGTTTTTTGAGTTCTCTTTTTTGCTGCATCTAATTCGATGATATGATCAAGCAGGTTCATGCAACACTTAAATACTCAAAAGATGCTCTAAAGCATTTGGACTTGTTGATTGATCAATCATGTTAACAATAAATTTGGACAAAGTCAATGCAAATTTTTTGTGTCCCAAAGAACTTCTTGAGTGTCTAATTTTGTAAACTATTTTAAAGCCTCATTAGGACATAGCAGTTCTTTTTTTCATGAATGTTAGAAATTGTAATTCCAGATTGTAATTCAAACTGTTACATCCTGGTTAAACATCAAGCACTTGTTATAGTCAGCTAATTAAGCAAGAGTGTCCACAGTGGCAGTTATGAATAGATCTATAGAGAGATGTTATAGCTCAAACCCTGTAAATTGTGAGTCTTCAGTAAAGAAAGCCATTCATTAATTCATTCATTCATCCAGTGAGTATGTATTTACCTCAAGCCTGCTATGAACTTGGCAGGTAGAGTGCTAAATATGCAATAATTAGCAGACTCTTTAAGAAATGTAGTGAAGGAGATCACATATCTGATAATTAGTAAGTATTATGAATAACCATGTGCTAGAAATAAGCATAGAGTATTATAATAGCAATGTGTAAAAGTCATGTGCTTGGTTTTGCTCAACAAAAATTTATTCGGTGAAATGAAAGCATTCCTGTGGAGAATAAAAAAACAAAATGGTATTTCATATAATATGGTAAAGTCCCTTAATATCCAGATAGCTCATCACAGGTAATTTAGACAATACTACTTCACCGGAATGGAGAAAAATTAAAAAGTGCCTCTCTAACAGTGATGCATACACATGGGTAGATATAGACACAAAAAACATAAACCTATTAGTTAGACAAGTGCACCATTTAGAAAGTTTTATAAGAACTGATAAGAATATTACCATATTTATGTATTACCATATTTACATAATAATATATTAGTTAACTACCTATACTCTGTTGCTTAAGCTTGTGCTATTTATAATTCCATGGATAACATAAAATAAAAAGTCCGAATGTGTTAAGACTGTATTAAATTAGGTTACAATTATTTATCTGGGGTTAGTTACCTGCTCAAAGGTTAATTTCAGAGACCCCAGAAGATAAAATGTATTTAAATTAAAAAGAATAAAATCACATATACTTTCCACTATCTAAAAACAGGTGTGATAATAAAAATTTTAATTTAACCAGCAAAGTCACTAAGAAGAGTGGATACCAGATGTAAATAATCAATATTGGTGAACTGGTGAATATTGCTCAAATGTCAGATACACTGAACCAAATTGTTTTCTTATCTATATATTTTGAAAATTATTATATAAATGCCAAGCAATGTAATAAAATCAGTGTACTTTATCTGTTAGGACAAAGTCCAAGGTCAATTATTGAATACTTTTTTCCTCTAAGAACTTAGGAGTAAAAAATATTCATGTTCGAAAGATTTCATATATGATTTACCTAAGTATTTAAAGCAAAGTAACATTAACTGCTACTTAAAGCTGAGGGGTGAGTAAAACAGAGGGTTCTGGATTAGAATTTAAGACATCTAGAAATACAAAACAAACGGTAATGAAAAAAATATAGTGCAGGCACAGGCAGATAATTTGGATGTGACAATGGTAAGCCCCTTTATAATGTAGCATTTACAATTCTTTTTGTATTTTATTTATTAACTTAAAACAAAGTTTTATAACTTTAAGTTGGTACAAAGAGTATGAAACAGATTTTATTTTATGTATTCTTCAATGGCCCTAGATTATTTCCCAAATTTATGTTCACCCCACCGGCCCTATGCACCAATACATTCTGAAAACTAACACCATCATTATGTTGTATGTCTTCTGTTGTGGCATTAGTTTAAGGGATATTTCCCAACACTATGTATGTTCAGGAAAAAGAAAAAAATCCAAAATTTAAAGATCCTTAAATAGTTAATATTTGAGAAGATGAAAATCTGTGTCTCATCACACGTTTTAGATGTAGTAGTGAAGAAATAGGTGGACAGTGGGAGAAGGGACACTGCTAAGGAAACTTATGTATCTTTTGTTTTATCTTCAAGCAGAGGTGAATAAAGAATTTTTATTTTTCATCTCTTTTATGGAATTAAGTTGGACTGCTCTGCCTCACCTACCATCAGGTTCTGGAGAACCTTAGCCAATTGTGTGGTTATAAGAGAAATAGCTATGGCTGTTGTTTTTCTGTATTTTCATATTTGTGTTATTTGTGTTTTGTACTTTTCTCTTAACCCAGCTGTCTTTCAGAGTCATTGTCTTTGCCTCATATTCTTAGATATGATATAGCACATTTTAAAAAGAAAAAAAAACTGCAATGATATTGGGGAAAAAAACTAGTCAGTTCTCAATTGATAAATAAATACATTAAAATGTAAACAGCACATAAATAAATGACTTGTCCTAATATAGTAAGAGTCACATAAAAGTGCACATAAAATATGTGAAATATTCAGATTATTTAATCAAAGAAAAGTAATAGAGAAAATTTTATTTTATTGTCATGCACATACCATACCGTGGACCAGAATTTACAAGGTACATCTATAGCTTGTACATGACAGCATTTAATAGGCATGAAAAGACTCAAATAAAGTGAAATTATCTTGTATAAACCTGTTAGTTCATCTGAAATGTCATTCATTAGATTTATTTCTTTAGGTAAGCCATTGCTTGCTAAAATTGAGTGTTAAAATAAAATTTCTTATATGGGAAATTTATACATCCAAACAGCTGCTGATATATATCAGTTTTATCCCAATAGCCCCTTTCTCTTAGATTGACCACAGTCCTAAAGGAATAAGCTAAGTAACAGATAAAAGTTGATATTAGGCAAATGTTAAGATATGGCACATTGATCAGAGTACAGTTGGGCAGTGGAGGGCCTTGATATAAAAGGATATGCATAAAATACTTCACAAGGACCTCAACGGGGAGAAAGGAGGGAAAGCACCCACTATGAGTTGTGCTAGAGTCCCTGCATATTATCCATTGATTAGTCTCAACCACTCCATGTGTCAGATTAGTCTTCTCCATTTGTAGATTAGGATATTGAAGTGCAGAAAAGTTAATAAAGCAAATAAATAACAGAGGCAAAAATAGAGGTTGTGATGACAAATTTTCTCTGGAAAAATCTGCAGGATAATTAGGATAATATAAGAATTATCCTAATTATGAGAGAGAGAGAGAGAGAAATGGGAGAAAAAGAAGACTTTTTAAGGAAAAGGAAGAAAAAAGTATCCAATTATTGATTATGCACATGCAGCAAATGCTTCCAAAATCATCTATAATAATAATGATTATGATCACAATGAAAGGACATCAAAACCAGCCTGTGAGAGAATAAATTTGGCTTGTAAGCTGGCCTTATAATACCAAATATTTCTTGAAACTAGGGAATGTGTTATCTGCCATCCTCTGAGCCTTCTCAAGAGAAAATGACTAATCTGCCCCAGTAGTACTTAAACTGTCCTAAATATTTATTTTTATCCTTGACTAAGTTCATTGACTCCATAAATTTTCAATTATGTTTATGGAGCCAAACTCTTTAAAGTGAATTTTTTATTTTCTGTCTCATCTAGGCACTGTAGTTTGCTTCTTCATTGGAAGTGGTTATACATGATTTAGAGATGTAGGAACACTGGACCAACTCCCTCAGAACTATTACTTTTTACAGGAAGTATAATAAACTCCCCTGTTTATATGGCATGGTTAAGAATTGGGATGGTTAGGTTCACTGTATATTCTAGTTAGCTGAGGAATTATATGACCAGGGAGAATTAGCAGATGGTTATAAAAATGTAGTATGTATTAAACCTATTAGTCCTAGGCTTACCACTTTTTTTCATTCATGTTTAATATATTCATAGAAATATTTTTTGATGCTGTGTAAATTAAGCATCTAGCATTCAGAAATTGTTCATAAAGTAGATAAAATGGAGGGCATAACTTATATCTGATTGCATTTCTGAAAGTGTGAACTTTTTAAGATTTGCATGTTTATTAAGCAGCCATAATTAAGGATTTCTTACCCATGAAATGAATGAGTTGCTGTTGTATACATTGGCCAAAGCTGGTTTTTTTTTTAGTTCAGAAGATTTGAGGCAGTGGCATTCAGGGTATATCTGAAAGAGCTACTTTCCTTTTCAATAATAACATTATTTTTGTCCTAAATACATAGCTAACCACATCTCTAATGAAGCTGTGGACAAATTTTGTATGTCACTTTCTTTATTTTAGCAACAATTACAAGGAACTGCGTGTCAAATACAATCAGCATTCTGTGAGGCTTTCATTTCATTATTTGACTGTATAACACACATATCTGTGTGTCAGTAATGTTCAATCACCTGGGGTCATTTTCATTCATGGGTATTTCACAAACCAGCCATCTCTAAAGGCCTGGGGTCTTTGGAAACTCAACTTTAAACTGTTCATTAAAATTTCAATCACTTTACTCCTAGTAACATGCACAATATGCTAGATATCCAGTGAAGAAATTGCATAACACTCTAAAATTTCAATGTAGTCAGCTCTGGGCAACTATTTGAGCAGAGGCTAACTGAACTTCCCACCCTACTTCGGAGAACAGGGGGAATATGGCTATGAGCGTTCTCAGTTCCTATTTTCCTGAATGAAGGGAAACGCCACAGAGCAGTTATCATGGCAGAGGAGAACTGGAGTCTCTTCGGCAGCCATAAGCTGCCACAGCATTGTGCAAGAAGACTGGAGAACTGTAACAATTCTCTCTTTATTGACAACTGGGTTCATTTTTGTAGAATAGTGGAATTATCGATAAAGAGATATCCATTTCTGATCACACCACTCTGCAGGATGTATAGACATAATATAGCAGACTAAGTTCTGTTACCTTGTGAGGAAATTTAGGTTTGGGTTCCTCATATTTTCATTTGATGCATCAAATAGTGGAGACTCAAGCGTTTTCCCTAATATGTTGAGTAAATATCGTATTCCTCTAAATCAGTGGTCTATCTTTTCTTGGATTCATTTCACAGTATTCTACAAAATTGCATATGCCCTCTCATGAGACAAATGTACATGCACTGATATATTCATAATATTGCTTCCATTGCAAAAGATTCAAGAAACTTCTGTGCGTCCATGAAACTGGGTTTTACAACCACCCAAAGGAGAAAAGATGTTGTCATCAGTGAGGAATTAAGCCTCAATCACTCAAGGCAGAAGTTATATGTTAAAAAGTCTCACGATAATTTAACTCTCAAATAAGATTCTCTTCCCCAGTTCAGGGCATTCCTGGGGTGTGTTTCTGGATCTCATATAAGAAACAGCTCTCACTGAAGTTGTCTGGAAGAGTCAGATGCTGTATGTGCCCTTGAGACAGCTTGTTCCTCCACATGCAGAAGAGGCCAGCTTATGTAACCACTTCTTAAACATTTGTTTCATTTCCGTACTAAATGTACTCATACATGTTGAAGGAATTTAAAGTACTCTACTGAAATGTGCTGAAAAATATTCATTTAAAACAGTTTTATTCAGTACTTGCCCAGTAATTTCTCTAGCTCATGATTCAAAATTATTGATTTATATTATTTGTGGATTCGATATTTTGAAAAACAAGATTTTTAAGAATTTTAAGGTAATACTAAAACCGCACTAGAGGTGTGTATTTAACCAATGAAAAATTGTAAAGGCCACTTTGGACTGTAAAAATATCTGTGCAGTGCATTCCTAAATCCTGCACAGGAGAGGAGCGAAGCTTCTTTCATGCTCTCATCCCCTCCACCCTCCTCAACACAAATAGCACACATTTCACACAATCTACTGGGACTGCTTAACTACAGGGAGAAAATTGTCATCCTAAAAAAGGAAGCCCAGGCATATCTCTGAGCCAAGCCAAACAAGGTGAAGAAAAGAATGTTCTGAGAGAGTGTGTCTTTGTTTCTCTCAGGAAGACCAGAGCAGTCCCTGGGAGCAGTCCAGCATAAATTGTGAATGTTATACCTATTCCTTCATTTAGTTACATCACTCTCTATCCAAATCCCTTAGTGTTTTAAAATGTAACCTTATTGCTTCTCCCCCATTGGAGAATATGTGTAACATTGAAATGGGTCATTTTTATCTTCTTCAAATTTCACCTTTGAGGAATCATCCTTTCATCATATCACAGTAATCCTACTCGGTCTTTGTGTTTATAGTGGGACTCACCCTCTTCAAACTTCCTCCGCATAGATTAATGTGTGCCCAAAACCTGGCCACTCACAGCACACCTTCAATCAGACTGTCTTCTTGGCTACAGTAAACATTTTAGAGAAGGCCATATGATCCAAGCCATGCTAACCATAGTCTATCTCATAACTGTATCACTCTTCAGAGAAATATTTCTGTTCAATGAGATCTGGATATATATGGATAATATTAAAAATATGGCACTAAAACTCTTTGGTAATCAAGACAAATAATACTTTAATAAATCGAAATTAGTGCAAAAAGTTCATGCAGAATAAAATATCAAAATTGTAAGAACAGAGCCAGACCCAAATACCCACTGTGTACTTCCAGTCTGAAAAAGCAAATAGGAACTATGTGGTTAAGAATCACGAACTCTTACATAGCCAAGAATTAAGAGACAGATTTGTGGCCTCACTGCCCCAGGCAGAAACAGTGAGATGTGTTGCTAAGATGTAGAAACTACCAGAATGAAATTCAGACTTAAGATGATAGTCATCAAGTTTGGTTGCTGGTTACCAGTCCAGGGAGGAAGCAGGGAGCAGTCAAACAAAAGTCAGTTGAGGTAGTAAGGCATTATTTTGTCAGAGAAACTTTAACCTTGGCAACTTTTCAAAGTCTAAAGCAAATCAAATATCTCCTAGTTTACACAAAAAGGAAGTTGTCTACAAAGCAGTGATGCCCCCCAAATGGAACTACTACAGTAATCTTCTCAAATGCAGCCATGGAGGAGAATGGACAGGGGACATCCTGAAATAGGACAGAGTCAGTTTAACCAAGGAATTGACTCAACTGGCACAGAACAATGGCCTCTGTTTCCCGTCCAGCAGAAGTGATATGTACTCTAGCTCAAAGACCCCTGTATGTTATTTATTTTTCTCTTCTTTTACATATGAAATTATTTTATGCATTTATCCCGTTCTACCTACTTCATTTTGGATGTGATATTTTGGGGCTGTTTATATTTATCACATAGCTATATTACAAAATTATTTAGGGCGTCATCCAGACTGAACAAGAGCAAATTAGATCACCCAAGGATCCTGATCTTGGAGCTGGGAGCAGAAATTAAATAAAACTTTGAGTTATTAACCTTTGAGGAGAAAGTAAATGCATTTTCAGTATCATGTGGAAGTAGTTGCATTATATTAGAACTGGCATTTTCTTTTTTAAAGTATATGTATGAGAAGAAAAATGTTTGTGGACTACTGTGGTGTGAACCTAATGGACATTCATGTTTTTCTACCTAGATTTCCTTCCATTGGGAATGAATTATCCTACACTGCATAGTAATTCTACAAAATCCAGGTGTTCTTGTGAGACTAACCTCAACTCTCCCGAAGCTTAGACAATCAAAATATTCCATCCCCTTGCTATTATATCTCCTCCCCTCAACCTAACCCTCCCATTTAAGTTGTGCTTCAAGTACTGAATAGCACACCCACATTTTATTATCCAATTTCAATGGTTTCTTATACATTCTGAAAATAGCTCATAACTACTGAGTTTCAAGATCTATGATATAGGAACTGTTATAATCATTGTTATTCTATAGATGACAATAAGAAAGCATGGAGTATTCATGTTACATAGCAATTAAATTACGTAGTTGGATTTCAAACCCAGGCAGCCTGAATATAGAGTCCAGGCACCTAATATTCATAGTAAAGGTAAGTAGAATATTGTGGAAAATTATGAGTGAATCAAGCCCATTTGAGGCCAGACTAACAATGTTCCTGGACATATGAGAATAGAGATTCTTAGTATAAGGGCCTCATATCACTTCGTGTTATATTACACAGAAGGGCAAGTAGTTTACACCTGGAAAAACCCTGTCTCCATATGCATGTGTGTGCACTGGCCATGTTTATACAAATTCTACTTCTATATCAAAAAGAGTGAAATTATTTCTCTTCTTTGTTCTACTCATTCTTTCTCCTTCACTTCCCCTCCTCGCATAAACACTACCCTTACCACACTTAAGCAAACGATGCCTCTGACCCTCCACTTCTACCATTTACTGTTTAAGTATAGTCCTGCATAGACCTCTTTTTGTTACTTGCAAAATAAAAGCTACGCACCATAAGTGCTTTATTTTCACTGTGCTTCCAGCTAAATCCTGCACAGTAAAACAAATTAAGCAGATGGCAGACTTAAATGTTAAAGATAGGGGGGAAAAATATAAAGGAATCTTGAGATAAATTAGAATACAGGGTAGAATATATTGAAATGTGATGAATCAGAGGTTAAAGTCACAGATAATTTTAAACAATTCAGCTTCCTTGAAGATATATGAATGATTCAAGACAGGAACTGAAAGTGCCCTTACACGACAAGTGTGCCTCTGTAGTGCTTAATTCCCAAATCAGTCAAATGCCTTATTATGTGGCTTTCTTGCTTCATGAAGGCATGCACATAACTACTGCCACCTTTCTTTGCAAAGTAAAGTGTTCACAGTCTCAGTCAGCATGGGGAAGACACAAAGGACGGAGGTTTATGTGGTTTAATATGAGTGATACCCGTTGAGAGTACAGATTAAAAAGAAAATAGATTCTCATCTGCTGTCTTTTACTAGTGGTAAATACGCATTCATTTTAAAATTTTGACCTCCGTTATAATGCAAATTTTCCTGGTAGAATTTAATCACATGAGTCATTTTCAACTACGAGTAAATGAAATTAGCAGACCATGTCTTAAGAACTGGTTTAGGTAGGAAGAAAGGAATAAATATGAGGCTACCGGGAACCTGGATTAAGGAAAAAACGGCTTAAAACTAAAGTTTCTAAAATGAGAGCATCCTAAAGCCAAAATATGCCCCATAAAATATTCTTCCAGGGCTAGTCTTGATTTTTATCTGTTTAAAGATATTTTGTTTAAAGAGAGGTAGTACTGTTTTGTTTCCATTTAGGAAAATGCAAAAAGAAGGGAAAAGCAAAGAAACTAACATGTATTAAATGTTCATTACATACTAGTTATTTTACTGTCGTAACTCTCTGACATATTTTCATGGATCCTACTTCACATATGAGCAAATGAGTCTCAGAAATGCTGCTTTCCTTGACTAAGGTCACACATCTGATAAATATAGAGGGAAAAGTCTGACTCCAGTCTGCCTGAAAAGCTTGGGTTCTCTCTACACACTAAATGACAATGGCTATCTCATTTTAATTTCCTAACTGCATAACATTTTAAAGTCATTAAACAGAGAATTACAAATAATTTCATTCCATAAATGAGGACACTAAACATATTGATGCCAATAAGATATAACTAATAGCTTTGTCTGTGATCAGGAAGAAGTAATAAAGAAAGAAGGAAGCCTTGGTTGCTTGAAGGAAGGAAAGAGGACATAGCCAAGGGGACACAGAAGGCAACTCGAACTAACATAATTGTACCCTGGTTAATAGGTTAGGATCCACCTGAGTGCTCATGTAATTTCCACAGAACTGAGATTCATTTACTTCAGACATAGCATATTAATCTAAAGATATAAAGAGAAGGGGCTGAAAAATTTCAGAAGATAATTTAATGATAAACAAAGAAAATAAAATCCAGTAAAGCACTTTAAGACAGTATCTACTAGTAGTATTTTATTTTTACAATGTTGAAATTCAGGCATATCATGCTCCGTCTTTCTTCCCTGCAGTTAAAATTTCCTGGTCTTCTCTGAAGCAGAGCTGGCAACAGTACACAATTAGACTGGTCTCCTTTTGTGTCAGACTTTGAGTGGAGAAGAAGCATTGTCTCTGAAGTATAATTTACAAAGAAAATCTGTGTGGGCATGTTCAGGTAAATGAAAAACTAACTTTTAAGTGTTTATGTCACAGAAAAAAAAAAGGCTCTAATAATTTAGATTAACTGCAAAAATGCCTCCAGAAGAATTGCATTAAAAGAAAAGCATTTATAAGAACCAGGAGGGAAGAACTATATGAATAGCTACAAAGAACAGAGACTATTTCCTTGAGGAGTTTGTAAAAAAAAAAACACACATTTTAAATAAACATGAAAAAAATATAATTTCTTAGCCAAAGCCACAAATACAGAGAAACCATATTTTGTTTCTAATTGTACACATTAACATATGTATCATCAAAGCATTTGAAGTCACAGGCTCATTAAACTGAATATTTTCTTATAGATTATATATTCTCAGTAGTAGTGGTACATTTCTTTTTGAAATATATTTGAGCTCTATAATTAATAAAATATCAAGTTTTTATTAAAAATTAAATTATCTTTTCAGATGAAGCAGTAATTTTCCCTCAGGTATTTATCAGGAAAAATAATGATCTCAGAGCCAATTGAGGGGAGACTCCTATGTAAGTGCCCCCCATAGTCTTCAGTGTTCCCTCACTCTGCTCACTCTCTCTTCTTCACCTACCCCTTTGGTACATATAGGCACAAAGGTAGTCAGAATAGTTCATAGAAGTATGCAGTAAAGATCACCTATTCTAAAGCCCACCGTCTCTGCTGATGTACTGTACTTTAAGGTGATATGAGCAGTATTTAAGCAGAAAGCAGAAGAAGCTGTTGAGTATAGTGGAAAATAAACTTATTGTTAAAGTCTGCCTCAAGACAGAGCCACAAACAAAACCAGGGGAGTGGAATTACTTCTGAATGGAGAAGTCTGTGAACAGTTCCTTAAACTCTGGAGAAGACAACTACACTCATCATGTTATCAAAAAATGTTAAGGGGAGTTTATTCTACTAATAGTACAAGTGTAGTTCAATACTTTATATGTTCTAGTTGATATGTTCAATAAGTTTCTAGCTTCCTCTGTTGATCATTTTTACCTCTAGAATATAGTGGAAACAATGAAAGACCTTCTACTTTGAACTTAATTCTGAGCAACAAGGAGGAACGGATTGGTAAGTGGAAATGACAGGAAAGTTTAGAGAATATGTCATTCTCCTTTTATAATTTAACATAGTATGTATTTTTAAAATAAATAACTAACTGTTTAAAATGTTTATCCTCCTCTTGAACATGATAAAAACGTCAACATAATTTAACTCCTCACTGAACAGCTGAACAACACCTCTTCTATCTTCCTCTTTACTTTTTGTTTGGAAATTTAGTTCCACATTTTTATATAGAGGAAATGTTTTCCTGATGGCCTATGTTTAATTATATATTTGTTTTTTGCTCACCACAAGTTTTTTTGTCATTTTTTAACAACCTATTTTATCTCTATTCACATTTCTTATTGCTAAACACATCTTTTAGAATTTATTTTAGTGATGTTCTGTAAAACACGACCTTTTTTAGTCTTTGTCTAAAATTGTCTTAATTTCTCCTAACTCTGATACAATTTTATCTGAGTATAAAATTCTAGGTTACCTGTCACTCTGACTCAGCAGTGTTAAGGAATTTATTGTTCTGATAAGAAGTTTTCTGTAAATTTAATTTTATATTTTCAAAGTAATAATTCACCTTTATCTATATTTTTATTTATTTTTTTAATTATAGTCGATGTACAATATTGTATTCGTTTCAGGTGTAAACATAGTGATTAGACATTTATATAACTACCATACATTGTATTACAACATTATTGACTGTATTTTTTATGCTATACTTTACATCCCATCATTATTTTGTAATGAGCAATTTGTGCTTCTTAATCCCATCCCCTTTTACACTCACTCCACCTATCGCCTTCCATCTGGCAAAAATCAAAATGTACTCTGTATCTATGAGTTTGTTTATGATTTTTTTTTTTTTTTAGCTTCTATGTAAAAGCAAAATTATTTGGCATTTGTCTTTCTCTGACTTACTCCACTCGGCACAGTACCCTCTAGGTCCATCTATGTTGTTGCAGATGGTCAGATTTCATTCTTTTTTATGGTTAATATTCTATTTGTACATATGTACCATTTCTTCTTTATCCATTCATCCATTGTTAAGACACCCAGGTTGCCTCCATATCTTGGCCTCCACACATGGTAAATAATTCTGCAATAAACATATAAGGATTCATATGTCCCTTTGAAGTAGACATGACCTGTCTTGACTCATGCTGTGGACAGGTTTTAGATTTCTTTGGATGAATACCCAGATGTGGGATTACTGGATCTTTCTTTGTCTCTGGTCTGCTATTAGCATTGCTATCCCAGTTTTGTTTGTTTCCATTTTCATGATATATCTTTTTCCATCTCTTCATTCTCAGTCTATGTGTGTCTTCTGATCTGAGGTGGGTCACTAATACGCAATATATTAAGGATCTTCTTATCCATTCAGCCACTTTTTGATAGGAGCATTTAATTTATTTACATTTAAAGTAATTGCTGAGAGGTATATATTGATTGCTATTTGCACATCAGTGTGAGGGATTAACTCTCGGGACTGATAGGTTATGAGCACGGGCCCATGATCACAGTTGAAGAGCTGCTGTGCAGGGGCTGACCCTACAAAGCAGGATTTGCTTTAGTGGAGCTCTGATGCCTATGGAGTCTGCCCTTTGGGTGTGCCATTTGTAGAGGTGATTGGGTGATGCTCTAGTGTGGTCTGAAGCTGGCCACCTGGTTCTGAGGCCTCTTGGGAGGGGTTGTGTTTCAGGCGAAGTTCAACTGCTGCCTGTGTCCTGCTCAGGGCCATTTGGTATGAACTACGAAGTTATCTGCACATGGTTGACACTTGTACTGGACTCAGAGATGTCTGGGAGAAGCTAAGCTGCAAACCGAAGCCAGCTGCTGCTAGTTCCAGGCTTGAGGCTTCTTACCAAGATGTAGGGGGCACATCGAGGCCAGATGCTGCTTATTTTGGTTTGTGAATTTTTGAGAGATTTTAAGAACATCCACAACATGAGCCAATACAGCTCATTTGTGTGAAACAGCCACTACAAGCAGCTTTGGTGGTCCTGCAAGTTCTCAATCTTTTTACATATTTCTGAAGATATTCTTTTTAGTAACGTTTGAAATTTCTCTACAATTTGTATCTTTGCCTCCAGTGTCACAATACTCTTCCACACAGAATGATCTATCTAAATTTAATATAGTCATTTGATGATATTGCTTAAAATCCTTCAACACTGTCTCCCTTCATTACCTACAGAATAATATCTCTGTTTCTTAGGAAACATGCCAGTTCATGCCAATCCCTATAGTCTCTTCTCTCACCATGCCAGGACTCACACTATGCCACAGACACATAAAACTACTTTTAATTCACTGAACACTGTGTTGTTTTTAGCTTCTAATCCTTTATTATTCTGTTCTCTCTGCTAAAATGTCCCCACTTTTTTCCCCATTTTTATTTTTCACTACATTTAATTCCCTTTTAACAGTTTTGGCTTAGTTGAAGTCTTAACTCTTCAAAAAAGCCTCCTCTAATATCTCAGGGTGAGGTAGGTGTGCTTCCCCGAGTTATGTGCCTGATTCTCCCAGTAAATCTTAAGTTCCTTGAGATCAAAGGCTCCTTCACATTTTCATTTCCCTTCATGTCAGATAGTGCCCTACACTTAGAAGATGTTCAGTATATTTGCTGAATATTAAAAATAATTAAGGAAAGGAGACAATATAGGATGAATAATATTCTAATTTATAGATGCACACACATATTACACTTAATAAAATTTCAAATGCCATCTTCAATTTTAACTAATTTACTCGATGTAGAATACTCATAAGACTAATTATTTGATGTGGTCAGTAATCCAGGATTAGAAAAAGGAAAAACAGTGTTCTCCCCACCTCAGTTCTCATAAAGGAAAAGAGTAGTATGTGAATGTACACATTGAATTTTTTTATTTCTAGATAAGAAGAGAACCCACAGTTAATTTCTTAAAAGAATTTAAAATACCTACTACTTCTGAAACCCTCAAAACCATAACAAAGTTTTTTACTTTGAGATGAAATATTTAAAAATCTCCACATTATTTTTTTATTATTTCTAATTTCTAGGCTTTAAACAAAATGATTTGACTTCATTAGACTCTATATATAATTCTTATGGAAGTGCACCTATAAGAGTGAATAAAAGGAAAATTATACTAAATTAGCACATACAATTAGCATTGCTAATCTCAAATAAAATGGCCGAGTTGAAAGTTTAACAAGGGTATATTTCGATATGGGCCAAGTAACATAATGAACACTTGGACAAAAACAAGTAATATAGTCTAATGAGTATGAGGAAACAACTACTTGAGGAAATTATGTTGAAAATTAGGTCATGTGGAAAATCACTAGGTAGAGATTGAAAGATTATTTCAGGGAGAGGGAACAACATTAGCAGACTTATGTGAGAGAGGGCATCCTAAAGTCGAGAAACTGACTTTCAGAATGGCTTGAGCTTAAATCGTGAGTGAAAAGGGGATGACTTATGGGGAGGAAGGGGAGGAAGGGTAGAAGAGAGTCAACGGCAAAAAATAAATCTACTTTCTGAGGACAATAAAAGCAGAGGTTGAGAAATAAGTGACTTGTCCAAAGTCAAGAATGTGTTAGTGGTAGAGTGGGTATTAGAATTCTAATCACCTGGCTTTAAGTCTAAATACATTAGAGTCAAAGTAGCGAAATGACTAAAGATCATCACTCATGGTTTGACATACTAGATTCAAACTTGGCTTGTACAATTACTAGTTGTTAACCTTAGGTAGAATAATTAAACTTGCTGTACTTAAGCTTTAGTATCCTCCAAATTATATACTGATATTAAGTTCTATTATTAACTAGGTATGAGGAATGTGGCAGCTAGTTTCCTAAGATGCCTCTTCCCCCATAGAGGCATCTTCTTCCAGCTAGCTGTACCATTACATAATATTACTCTACCCATGAATCTGGGTTGGCTTTGTGATTCACATTTTGATCAATTGAATGTGGCAAACTTGAGCTGCTTTAGTTCATAGACTAGTTAGAAGAAGACTTAAGTTTCTCTTTGAGTGATGTGAAATGCTCACTCTTAGGACACTCCTACTTTCAACCCAAATGTTATTCTATTAAAAACTATAGTCACGTAGAAAACTCATGTGTGGGTATTCTGGTCAACAGCTCCAGCTGAGCTCCTAGCAGACAACCAGGATCAACAGTCAGCTACATGAATGAGCCATCTCAAATAAAAAGCCCAGTGTGGACTTCAGATGCCTATAATTTTCCAGTCAAATTTAGAGTGTTATCTCATGAAGATCCTCAAGTGAGAAGTGTCCAGCTAGATGATCTAAAGAAGAATGAGAGATGATAATTAATTGTTGGTTATCCTTGGCAATTATTTTTTTAAATGTTTGTACATATTTGTTTTATATATTAAAACAAAATAAATTTTAGACTAAAATTTTTTGTGTTATAAAATATCTATTTATGAATTTCTAAAGATTTCTCCTTCTTAGGAAACCATCTCTCTCACTTTCTATTTGGTTCTGAGAAACTAAATAACCTAACGGTATTTCTTCCAATGATAAGAGGTTTTATCTCCTGTCTTTCACTCTAGGAGATGAAAGACTATTATACATCTATGTCATGTTAATTTATTTTACATACATATTTTTATTTTATTAATTACATATATATTTTATTTTATTTATTTATTTTATTACATGCATATTATTGTTACATACATATTTTACATGCATATTTGCATACAAATATTTACTATTTTTACTACAGCATTTTGACATCAAATATTAACTCATGCCCAGTACAGAAAAAAGAAAAGAAAAAATTAAACAACACAAATCCTATCTCATGAAGATAAAAGTATTAACAATTTGGTACATGTCTCTTTAGTAACATACACTTAAGAACTTTTTTCTTGTAGAAAGTCTTGTACTATAATGATACTCTACTGATTTGAGGCCTGTTTTATGTCACCTTGCAATATGTCAACAATTTTTATTATGTCATTTTAATCTCTTCTACAATATCGTTTTATTGTCATTGCATTATTTGTTCAACCAATCCATATTGTTAACCATTTAGTTGCTTCCAAAGCTTCATATTTGTAATGTGTTTATTTTACCGTAGCAAATATTACATTTTTTATATTATTATATAAAGCAATCATTATTATACATCTATACAAATAAGTGCAATATTTTAAATTATTAATGTTTAACTTCTTTTAATATGATTATTGGCTCTTTTAATGTAAATGTAACCCCATATATTTGTTCCATATATGTATAGTGATGCCCATATTTCTTTAGGATCATTTTTAATGTTCTAACAAATTGTCAATGTTACATTTTGTCTTAAATGTTGCAGATATTCTTCTAATATTTGACTTTTATTTTTGATTTTGATAGTTTATAACACACGTGTTTAATTCTATGTAATCAAATATATTTATCTTTCAGTTAACTTTATAAATTCCTTACCTATGTAGTCAGTTTTTGCTACATAAGTAACAATTATTCTGATGGATCAAATGTTGGTACAGAAGATAATAAAAATATTAATATATGTACCCAAGGTGTTTCCAGATTTCTCATATTTTGAGCAGAATCTTACCCTTTTATGTCCAAAATCATAATACAAGTTTTTAATATTTAATATTATAAATTATAGCTCCTTCCTCAAGCCTTGATCAAGGTCTTGAAGAAGCTGACACATCCTATTTGTGGCTTATCCTATTTTACATTGAATACATATGCATGATAGTCCTTCCCTTTACTTTCCAAAGTGAGGTTAAACAAGGCTGCTGATTTTTAAAAACTTTATTAAATGTACAAGAACATTTAATACTATATATAATTTTCCACATTGTTTATGAACTAGTCTTACACCTCTGAGATTTGCTGGTAAAGCTGTCTCCCTCTGAGCTCAGAGCCAACATGATGGGGTTAGAGAATCCTCCCCATACAGATGGGAATTCTCTCTCGCTCGCTCTATTTCTCTGTACTTAAGAATTCACTTGCATACCCTGTTTTTAAAAGGTGTCTATGATTATCTAACATAATAATTTCTGAAAAGATTTTGCCCTGTCCTCAGTGAAAAGCATTTACACAAAAATTAAAGGCATGTTTATACTCTTAGCAGATATTTTTCATTGCAAATGGCAGACAAAAAAGTCACACTAGGCATGGTAAAAAGAAAGTTGTTCATTCTCAAGTTCATGTAACTATGGGAAAGGCAAAGATCTCTGGTGTGACTAAACCCAGGGAATGGAACACTGCTAAATTCTTACTCTACCTCACTCCCTTTCCCAACACATGCAGACAACTCTTATTACTCCATTTTCTAACATGTTGGTTTCAGTTTTTCTAACTGTGAACTGGCCTCCTCTCCACAGCAGGTATAAAGCTACCAACAGCCCACACTTCTCATCTCAAACCTTCACCACGAGAAAAGGGTAGAAACAGTCCTACAGCTCAATTTGAAAACATCCCAGCAGCTTTTAATGACCATTTTATCTACACTCAGCAATCATGAGGCTCAGAAATATGAGGTAAAGTCTTTGATTTCCAAATAAATTTATTGAAAGAAGAAAAATTGTATAGTTGGATCAATTAGATGAAAAAAATAGAGATTTTAGAAGATTCTAGGACCTTTTCAACTCTAATTTTAGACACATCAATATGTATTCCTTCTTCAGGACTTTATTTCTACTTAATTTAAGACAACTTTTTGAGCCTAGATTTTTCTCTGCATATAATACATAATGAGTGTCATGGTATTACAGTACAAGACAAGGCAGAACATACTAATGGCCAAAGGCATGGACCCTGGAGGCGGTCTGCCTGCATCCAAATCCCGGCTCTGCCATGTGTGAGTTGTATCACTTGGGCAATTACTGAATTTATGTGTTCTGAGATTCCCCATTGTCAGCACTGAGCTGATTGAGAAGAGAAGTTTTCGGTGGTGAGACGCCCAGTTGTAGGAACACACGAGGGGCAGACATGAGAATGAAACAGCAGGCATCAACTTTATTGCAGGAAGCATGCTTTTATTGCGGGGAGTGTACTTAGGCTTCCACTCTTAAGGGACTGCATGAGCTCCACATATATCAGAGTAAATAGTGGCATTCTGCCACACATATTTGATACAATAAGCTGAATTATGTTTACATATGTTAGGCACAAGCACCCTACTACACTAATATAACATTCTAAATCCGGGATCCTATTCCTAGACACAAGCCTGGATCACAGCCAGACCTGGGACCAGCCAGGTGTGGGACCCACACCCATCTTTAAAACAGATAATAATAGTACTTATCACGTAAGGATTTTACGATCCTTAAATAAATTAAAATATGTAAAGAACTTAGAATATTGCCTCAAACATACTAAGCGTTAAAAAAGATAAATGTATTATTTTCAGTTATCAAATCTTACAAGTATCAAAACAATATCAATAATTTCTGTGCAAGTTACAGGTTCCAAAAGTAATACTTCAAAGTTGATAGTAATTCTTTTTTTGTCTTATTCCATTTCATTATCCTTTTGAAGCATAAATTCAACATGTTTAGTAACAACCTTTGATTCTAATTTACAATTGAAATAATTTTAGAGCCTGGTACACAAAGAGCTTCTCATATAATCTTCTTTTACTTCCCACTCCCCAACCAAGCATAAATACTGTCAGAGGCATGACAATTTCTTCCTCATGCGAAACCACTTAGTAATGATGTAAATCAGTGATTTGCAAATAAACAGTCTTGAGTTTTGGTCGAATATCTTTGTACTACAGTGATTCTGATCCCTAGAATGACAAAAAATTTAAAGAATAATCATCCTTATCACTAACCGCAAAGAATAAATACATTGTACGTGACCATGGCCTAAACATGAAGCGACAACAAATAAAAATGTACTGATGGGGAATTTAAGAATTCTTAGGGCTTAAACTGATTTCTCTTCTCTAGGAGTTTACTTGGCTTAAATTTAAGAAACTCATTGGTCTGATCACATCTGGTTTGACTAATACTATAGCTTCTCAAGTTTCACAAATAGTGATTTGTTGAAGTTACATGTTTTCTACCTCCTTTTGCCCCAGAAAAGAAAATGAATCTTTCCAATATCTTTCTTGTTCCTCAGTGGAATTAACTGATTTTTTTTTTTTTTAACTTATAGGCTGAATTTAATTTATCACAATTTAAACTTATTTTCTTCCAAAATATTTAAAATATTTTAGATTTGAGTAAGATTTAACATGGAAAAATTTTACAGTTTATCTATTAGAAATAGATATACAAGGGAATTCTCATGATTTTGTTTGTCTAAAGCCCAGGGTAGTTTCACGACACAGTAATACATTTTTTTCAGTCAGGGTCCATCTAGGAAAGAGAAGCAAATTTAGATCTTTCATAATGATCTTTAATATAAAGAATTGGTTATATTTGGAATGGAATAGCATTGAAGTCAAACAAGAGATGGCGAAGCAATTTAGAGATTAGCAACAGCAGACTCTATCGGCCTCAGGTCTAGAGAAAAAAGAAAAAAAGTGGTTATATAACAAGAAGCTCTCTGATTGACCAATCTTACCTGAAAGTGAGAGGGCAATGGGTCCAGGGAAATGTGGTTTCCCATGATATAGAGCAGAGCAAGGGTAATACAGAAGATGGGGCTGGGAGCAAATTGGCAGTCATCAGCTATATAGGGAGTGTATAAAGTGAAGAAAGCTCTCTAGCTCTTGTCTGTGTGATCTTCACACTGCAAGCATCAATACAACATGGGAGCTTTTTTTTGGAAGGTAAATTCTTATGGCCCACCACAGATTCAGAATATCTGAGGTGGGCCCAGGCATTTGTATTTTAGGATTTATTTTGGTAAATTATCAGACAAGTTTATAGTCAAATCATCTTTTTCTTCTCCTTCTCCCTTTTACCTGACACTATAACATTCTGGGATGATAATGCTCAGATAAGTCAGCCTTTTTGAGGATCATGCTGATCTACTAAATCTTCTAGCAGATTTACTAACTACAATGGAACCTATTGTTTCTACTTCCGAATCTCATCTAGAAAACAGTAGAGATAACTCCCGAGTGTAAGTAGGCACCACTTGAGTTGTTTATATTTTCTTAGATGGCAGATAGCTGTGATTGGATGTAGTGCTAATGATTCTGGGCAGTGACATATACAAAGAAATATGCCTCAGAAATCGGGGCCTTTCTCTGTTCTGATGGTAACAAAAAAATAAACTGCTTAGCAAATCTCCTTTACCTTATCCACAAGATACATTTCTCTCCTGTCACTTTAGAGAGCCAATTTTCTCTTGTCTTCTGTTTGCTATGAATAGATTTGAGGAATACAATGTTGTGAGCTGAAATAGTCTATTCAGTTTGATAAAGTAAATTTGCTCCATTATTTTCTATCTTAACTTTCGTTTGCTTACTCTTCCAAATCAGTTTCTTAACTTCCAACAATCTAGGGAGGCTTTCTGCTTAGACTTATGTTGCTTGTTGAATCATTTCATTAACTGCAATGCTTTGCACATCTTTCTTTGTTATTTATGCCTTTAATGATTTTGAATAATAGTTTCAGCATTCTAGTTTACTTTTAAAATGTCCTTCCTTAGCATTGCATTGTCTTTAATACAAACACAGACAATATAGCTGAGCAATTAGTGACTTTCTCTCTTCGCCGCTCAAAATTTCTGTAATTGAAAAAGTTAAAAATATTTCCAGTAAAAAATATTTAATAACTTTGTTATCAATAATCTCGTTTAGTTATCTTTGTACCTCATTAAATTATTACACTTAGCTTAGGAAACTACAATAAGGAGGAAGAGAGGAACTACACCTTAGCATTCCTAAGTTACAAATAAAAATATGACACATACAACAAACTAAACAACAGAGTATGTTTTATATAAATTAATGGTTTTTATAACTTTATTGATAGTCAAATGTATTTTGCAAAAACAAATCCCCAAATAGCAAATTATTATGCAGCTGACACGCAAACAAGGTGTTTTATAAGAAAAATAAAACACGTAAATATTTTTACACACGTTCTCAAAAAGGACAGTAAAAAATTAAATATATGAACTAGGTGAAAAACAATCTGTAACCTCATTATAGAAATGATGCCTCTTGTATTCAGTTCTGGTTTCAAGAAGAAGATGCCTAGTAGGAAGAAGCCCATTGAAGTAGGAAGCACTATCAAGTATATCAACCTGAGAAAGGTATTTACAGTTGTCAGCCTGAACCTCTGAGAGGAGAAACAGAAGGAAAGAATACAGTGCAACTAAACCTGAGACCATTGGATTCACAGTCAGGATCAATAATATTCAATAACCAGTTAGAAGAAAATTCAAAATTAGGATGTTAAATACTACGTGCTGTGACACTCCTTTTATGTAGTTCTTGGTGATAGTGTAAAAATGGAAGAAAGGAGAAAAAAACTAAACATGCTATAGAGACTAAGAAAGAAAAAATGGCAGAGTTTGTGGGAATGTTAGGGAGAAACTGATAAGACAAAAGAATTGTCTGTGGAATTGAGAAGCTTTAATTTTCTCTTTTAAAATGTGTTATTTTTTATAAAATATCTTTTCTAATTGGAACACAAACCATTTTAGAAATTAGTTTTGGAAATCCTTCTTGTTAGAGCTATCTGCTTAAAGATTCGCAGCTCCCTAGGGACCATCTTCCCAGCAAAGAGAGATACAATATTTGGAAATCTGCTAAGCTCAAGTCATTCGTTATGAAGATTTCTGTCAGAAAAATAAATTTAAGTGTGTATCTTTCATAGACTGCTGTCCTTGTAGCTCTAATATAATCTCTTCCTTGTAAACAGAGTTTAATGTATTATGTACTATTGAATTAAAGGGTATAAAAAATTGTTTAACCTCTGGGAACCTCTACACACCTGAGAATTGCCATGACCTTGAGGTCTTGAGAACAGTATCAGTTACTTCTGATTCTCTTCCTACCTAGCACAGGACTTGGTGCCTAGCTGCAGCTGGCTTTCAAAGCAAGCCAGTTCTATGAGTAATTCTAACCGGAATATATAGCCATGTGATTTTCACATTTTTCGCTGTTTGCCTTTCTCTTCCTTGTATATTTAATATATACAAATGGGGTCAAGGAAATATAGCTATTAATAAAAGTAGAAGGAAATCACAGGAGACACATTTCTCTTTTTCTAATTTTTTTTTCTCAAATAGTTAATTAACAGGGTAAATGACATTGCACACATAGACTTTTTTACCCTAAAATAATGATTGCACATGGAACCAAAACTTCAAATGGTCCAATAGATATAGAAATAGATGTTTTCTTTCCACCCCTTTCCAGAATCTTAATTCTTCTTCCACAAAGCAATGACTGGTACCAATCTCTTGTACATAATAATCATAATCATAAAGTCTTATTATTTGTAATGACTAATAGTATTCAAATATAGAACAGTTATAACTTTTCAAGTCCTCTATTATTGGTTCAAAGAATATTCCTATAAATAGATCTTTCTGCACAAATAAATTTATTTGTAAATACATTCCTAAAAGTGGAATTTTACTGATATTGCCATATTATCTTACAAGGGGGATTGTTCCTGCTTACATTCTCATAAGGAATGTGTAGTCATGCTGCTGTCATAGATCAAGTTATTGAGTTTTGAACTTTCACATAGGAGAATATGTTACTTAAATGTGGTTATAGTTTGTGTATATGTAATTGTCATAAGATGTAGTTAAGCATCTTTTCATATTTTAAAAGTATATTTTCCTATAATTGCCTGTCATATCTTTTGCCCATCTTGTTTTCTATGGTATTGAACTTTTTCTACAGACAATATAAAGTTTTTATATAAAGGACATTATGACTTTGAGATAGGACTTGTAAATATTTGTTTTCAATTTTCCTTTGGACTTACAGTACTTTTCCATGTAGAAATTTTTATGTTTATGTATTAAAGTATATTATATTAATATTCTTAATTGTAGGGCTTTTGCATGTTTTGTCTTGCCTAGAAAGACATTCACTAGAAAACATTAAATATAAATAAATCCATCAATCTAGAAATTCTATACAATTTTGAAAATTACATGAGTAATTGAAAGAAAGCTATATGTGTATTTTAATAAAGAAATTAATAATCACAACAGGTGATGATTATGGATAAATAACAATTTTTTTCTAGGTCAGCATTTCTCAAAGTTTATGTCTAAAACTCAAGTTGGTCTGGATAGTAATATGAAAAAAAAGGATTCTGTGGTTAAATACTTTTAGAGTATACTGAATAATGTAGAGCTAGCCAGTTTTTTTATTGCAGCATTTCTCAAAGTCTTTAATAGATGATTATGTGAAGAACTTTATATGTATTTGTCTTTAGATCTCATTTATGCCCTCTCCCCAAAGCAGAATCTGAGTCAAGGATCCCAATGCATATGGTTTATTTGGGAGATAATCCCAGGAAACAGCATTAGGAGACTGGGTAAGTGGCACAAAAGAGAGGAAACCACTACAGATAGCATAATGAGTAGGTTCTCACCGTGGGCAGCTGAGGCACAATCCCAGTGGGGAATTCTAAGAGACTGGGTAGAATATACCACGGAGTTGTTCGAGGCTGAGATGAGGAATCTAAGATATTTATCCTCTAACCTCTATTCATCATTACTTGAGAACCGTTCCCAATGATGTTAACTGCCTGGCACTTCCTTAGGAGGAAAATTCTGGCATGCTCAGAAATGATGAGTGCTGATGGAGTTTGAACAGTGCACCAACAGTTTATGCTAGAGCGTCTATTTTTAAAGTGGATTTACCCAAGTGTTTGTGGAGAGAAAAGAAAGCTTTCATCCTATTTAACTCTCTGTCGACTCATTCTCCTTGTTTCTCTCTAAGGGAGGATGGGTTTGCTACCTCAATCAGTTTGCAAAGTTTAAGATGTGTAATATTTGTGAATAGACAGGATACTATCCTTACAAAAATTGTGTTTGTCTCTACGATTGTCCTTGAAATTATCCTTTATTTCTGCTTTAGGTCCAGCTCAGAACAGTTTAACCATCTAGAACTCTTCTCTTTGAGCACTCAGTTAAACTAATGATTGCTGCAGGTCCTTACACCAAGTGTCTAACCTAACACCATTAAGTTACCAAAATTTAGATTTTGTGTTAGAGGAAGATATGACGGTTAGTTTTATGTGCAACTTGGGTGAACTATGGTGTCCAGTTATTTAATCTTACAATAATCTGAGTGTTACTTTGAATGTATTTTGTACATGTGGATAATGGCTCAATCTGGTGACTTTAAGTAAAGGAGATTGCCCACAATAATGTGGTGGGCTTTCTCCAATCAGCTGAAGGTCTTAAGAGTAAAACTTGAGGTTTCATGAAGAAGAGATTCTGCCTTAAAACTGAAGCATCACTTCTGTTTGCCTCCTGGCTCACCTTACAGATATACTGAAACCCAGCTTTACCTGAACTCTACATTTGAGTATTAAGCACTGGTCCATCTAACAATAAGATGATATTTTTTTCCCATTATGTTATAGCTCCTTATTAGTATAAGCTACCTCAGAAAACTCATAGGAACGAAGTGATTGTGAAATGAGAATCAGGTAGTATTTGAATCTCGAGACAAATGCCATTTAATATCACTGAAATCATATCTAACTCTTAATAAACTCATGTTTTTGAAAATAGTTTAAGAAATTCAGTCTTGGCCACATGAAGCTTTTTCTAATCCTACTATTTTAGCAATAAAAACCAATTTGATTGCCATTACTACTTCAGATCTCCAGAGCACATTCATTCTTATTATTTCATTTGAGCATAATCATAGTGTATTATTTATCTCTCTCAGGTATATTTTAATAAGGTATTATTATATAGGCTACCTATATTTAGTGATTATTTGGCTATATTATATATCTGATTTGTGCATGATATACTGTTAGAATAAATACTAGGCTTTCTGTCATAATCTTAATTACATGTTACTTCATTCTGTTATAATTAGAATATCTTCTTAAATTCATATTGTGTATTTTAGTTTTATGTAGTTTTAATATATCTTATATATACATATATATATACTCCACAAAACATAAAAGCAGTCTTTAGACGATGAGTCGCAGTTTGTAGTTTCAAAAATCTATCATCATGTCTATAGTGACTAGATCAATTTTATTTTATTTTATTTTATTTTTTAAAGAAATATATGGCTTTCATTTCTTTCTCATTAACCACACTCAAGTATTTTAGAGGGAAAAACAATAAAGCATCTACTTCTTCCTGAAAGCAGTTTATGCTAATCTCAGTACGACTAAGTTTTTTGTTTGTTGTTTTTTAGTAGGCAAACATGCATTTGGAATTTCAACACATAAAACAAGAATAAAGGCAATAATTTAAAAAGCTGGAAAATAAAAAAAATATTAATCCTGAAAATGAGATAAGAGGACATATTCTCTGGAAAGGAAATTAGTAAGAAAATGTACTTGAATCTGACTGAGAAAATATTAAAAACCAAATATAGAAAACAGGGTAGAAGATGTCATGTGATCTGCTTAGCTTGATTATATCTATATTTTGGTAATGCTTTCTGTTTATTTTCCTGAAGAACTTGTGAAATGATGAGATTATGAACACTGTGGAATGATGACAGCATTGGGATATATTAATTCACAATATTAATAGAATAAACTTGAAAAATAATAACATATAAACTAAGCATATTATATATAGATAATTATAGGTAAGTATGTATATCCATAATATTCAAAGAGAAAGGTTAGGAAAAACTCATTAATTTTTTTCATGATGTAAAATTGACTTTTAACACATGAAATAATTACAGGTAACATCGATTAAGGTATGACTTAATCTATAAGGGAAACTAAAATGATTTTGGTGTTTCCAAAACCAAACTATCCTGTTATTAGGAAGTGTTTCTTTAAGTTGTCTATTAAATCATGAATATTTCAAAAACAGTACAGTTAAAAATATATTCTTAAGAAATTTAAATAAACATCTGGTTAATATATCTTAGCTATGTGCAAAAGTCAGGATAGGATAGATTATGAACATATATTAACAAAATCCCACTGATTTAACACAACAAGGATTGATTTCTCACTTGTCGAAGTCTTTCCTGGGTCTAAAAGTCTTCCCAAAATAGTTCTCCTCCGTGCGGCTTCTCAGAATTCTAGGCTGGTAGAGGCTCCGCCATCCTACTGCTGTGCTATCTGAAGTAGGTGGTACCCTTAGTCAATGAACCAGGAAAGAATCACTGAAAGATATCAAACCATCAATTGAATATTTTATCCTGGAAGTGATATAGGTCACTTCTGCTCAAAGCTCATTACCTAGAAATAGTCACATGTCTCTATCTAATTACAACAGAGCATGGGATTGTAATCCCCCCATTCACCTATAGAAGGAAAGGAAAATTGGATGTACAAAAACATTAGAAATCTCTACCCCAAGCCTCAGGACTTGAAATTAAAGCTCCATGCAGAATTCGCATTATACAGAGTTCTCAGTAATTCTTCCATGTTGCCTAAAATACAAAGTTTGCATCAGTATATATGTGGTGTTTTGTATTACTATAAACATAGCTTTGTAGTAATGGATATGCTTTTCTCTGTATCTGAAAGTCATGGTATAAAGCAATTGGAGATGATGTTGAACAATGTAAGGACAACAACAAAAATGCAACAATAAAACATGTACATACATCATTAATATAAAATTTCTCATTTATTACTTTAGTGTCTAATCAGAAAAAAAAATCACTACTTGAGACATATGTTAATGTTAAGAAACTAAAAAGAACTCCAACTTTTGGCACATATACACAAAATTATTGTACAGGTTAATACTTCTACTCAGTGTTAGCCCATGGTAATTCTACAGGGCCTTTTTTTTCCCCAGGGTACTCTCCTCCAGAGAGAAGACCTGGCAGTTGCTGCAGCTGTTCCTGCCCAATGAGAATGGTATTATATTCATGGTAACAGATGTTACACCTGGAGGTTTATCTTTTACTTTCAGTAAAATTTCAATCCATAACAGAAAGTTTTATGAAACATCAATAATTTCACAAAATAAATGTTCAACTTCAAATTTTAACTGTTTTAAAAAATAACGTGCTTTAATTTCACAAAGTTAATGTAATTGATTAAAATTAGTCATCATTTAAAAAATTTTAAAATATCACTACTAGAAAATAATAAGCATTTAGATACACCGGCTGCAAATCTGAAATTACTTACATGAAGGATCTCTCTCTCTCTCTCTCTCTCATATAATTTGATCTCAACTTCTAGTGGTAATTAGAGTGAGAGTTAACCATATTTTTATGTTTGTTTTATTTCTGACTGTGACTGAGATGCTTAAACTTTCCTACTTCACTATAATCAAGGGATAAATATTTCTTTAGATAAATTTTCAAAAGGAAGTATAGAAAGATGATTTAAATTCATCTTGTCACATAATATTATATTATCTATCTGAAATCTTTGATGAATTTTTAGAAAAAGTCAAAGTGAAAATAATTTAGAGCCTGATCACCACTCTATGTACAGTTAATATTCAACATATTTCATTCAGCAAATACTTAGTGAGTACCCACCATGTACTTGTTCCAAACTTGGTTCTTGGTAGAGTAGTGGTGCAGATAAGCATCTACTAGAAAGCAGAATCTGAGAAGGAGGTTAGATTTCTGACAGGCAAAGAGGCTTGAATTCCTTATCAGTCAGTCATTGGGTGCAGCAGCCCATAGGAAAGTGGCATGACTTTGGGCAAGGCAACCAGCAGCTCTCTAGAAGCTGGGTGAATAAGTCTTTCAGTCTTGAAGGCAGGGATCCCATCATCACAGAGTCCATACAATCCTTTCCCTCAAAGAGTGTAAACAAAATTATATAACCTATTTTACATACAAGTTTACTTGTGGTTTAAATTTTAATTTCTAATTTTTTTTAATGAAGAGACTGGTAAAATTCCTGAAGGATCTGTCTTAGATCTGTTTTGTTTTGGATCAACTTTTTCATATGTATTCCATTGTCAAGTAAGTATGAGTAATATCTTTACATATAGACTCTAAAACTATGGACTCAGCTATAGCCTTAACATATTTTCTTTAATAGCTCAGTACAAAAAGAATACTATATTTATTGCATATTATTGGGGTACAAGGAAATTTAAGTATGTAATAGAGTATTCAAAAAAATTGAGATGAGGAGTAAATAACATCATAATATTCCATTTAGAAGCATGTTAATAAAAACTATTTAAATATAGTGTCATAAAGAATGTATTATACAAAGTTATCTGAAGCAGACACTTGATATTAATTTCGGGAGAATGTCTGGATTTGTCTACATCAGTTATTACATGTAATTTTAAATGACCATTTAACCTTTCTATGTATTCAACTACTTTTGGTTCAAGATAGGATTAAGGGTTGTTCAAATAGGATCTAAATGGTGATGTTTAAAACTGTTTGTAACTGCGTTTGATTCTGCAGTTGTTTTACAAAAAGTCACCCTTCAGGGGACCTGACCTCCAGGATATGTTTTCTATGCTCAAGAGACTGGAGATAATAGAGGTTTTAATACAGCTATTCAGAAACTAACAGAGCATTTTAGACTTCAGAAAAAATATTCCCTCTGAGAGACATATGTTCAGGGAGATAGCTGAAGAACACGGTTAGCCTGTTGATTCCTTGGTTAGCAATCTGAGCACCTAGTCTCATCGCATGACTTAAGAGCATAAAATCACATCTGGCTGTAGAGTTAAATGAGTAGCGAATTCATTTTCTGAGAACGTTTCATATGTAGACTGGTAATCTAGGATTTTATTTCATCGTGAGTATGTGATTTCTTAGTCTATGAAGGTAGTATACCAGCAAGATATGCATGTTTAATTAGTATGTAAAGCAAATTAAAAACCCAAAAAAACAGAAGGCCCAGAAACAATTCTATCAGATTTTAACCACATTTTATCAAACAAACCTGGTATGATGATCCTAGCAGTGTATTTGAGGGTATTTGACACGCAGAAAAGCAATGTTACTCTTTTATATCTATAATAAATTTTGACATAAGAATATTCATGGTATGTACTAGATAATAAATGTAAATAAAATATATAAATGCTATTGAATGGGAGTCACTGTGACAAAGTCAGAATTGAAATCTGAAATTAGAACATCCTTCTAGAGTATAAAATATTCATATTTCTATACAGTGGCAGAGAGGTATTTTATATAATATTTTCTGATCTCTTCAAAAAAGGATTCAAATAAACTAGCCCACAGTGTGTAGAGCCAACCAAAATGACCTAAATGTGTTGTGTTATTGATAAAGGGAAAACAACATAAACGAAGCAAATATAATTATCATTAAATAATCCACAATGAACAGATTACTATGTCAAGCAATAAAAAGTCAGAGAAAGCCATTGAGAGGCTAAACTGTTTTGCTATCTATTCAGTGGAAAAATATTTTAAGTTACAAAATTTTTGAGACTACATCATTTTTATTAACCTGCATGCCATGCACTTGGTTTCTTTCTTTTGTCAACTGGCTAGTTGTATCAAGAGGAAAGAATTATTGTCATCCAAGATCAGCATGGAATAAGAGTGAAAGCATTCCCAAAGATTTAGGAGAGGGAAGAGTGCATGTTACTGAAGCAACATGGTTGGAGCCACAAGCTGTGTTTCCATACATTTTCAAGAAGGCTGAGACTATCTGACCTCAATTTTGAAGACTGTTCCAAGAGAGTCATGTGTTGTCTGTGCTCATCTCTTTCTAATGAGCATCTTCAGGAAATGGAGTACTTAACTATACCTTATTCTTTAGAATAGCTGTACTTAGAAGAACTTTGGAGATCAAAAAGAAGCAGAATTTTTTAGTTAATTTGAACAAGAAGTCAAGTATCATTGGATCTCAGGTTTTATCGATCAGGCAGATGGGTTTTAATTGACCACTGGTGTTTGTTGTTGTTGAGTTTTTTCTATATTTTTAGATTTAATAAGTTGTTTACAATTAAATTGTAAAACTTCTCATATCTCATAAAAATAGATTTCTGACTAGATGTAACAACGCTGAATCAATATTACATTATATAATCAACTGGTGCTATTCCCTTGAGAAAGGTATTTTTCTTCAGTTTGTCTTGTTCTTCAACTTTTATTCATATTCGTGACATAGATTTAGAACAGTCAGTTGTTCTTTTCATGGAGATTACTCAATTTTTTTCTTATTAGAATCCCATTTGTTTCCTGCATGCATCTCATGGGGATTTGAGTAAACTCCAGGTCTAGACTAAGAGAATCTGGCACAAATATTCCTAATATCTACTTTGACAAGAACAGAAATAACATCTTTACAGATTGAGACTAATACAGATTTTACAGCTCAACCTTGAATTAAAATCAGAATGTTTTTGACCTCATGAGAGAATAGAATTTATTGGCAGTTTAAGCAAGTCTGAAACTAATGGTTGAAATCAATTTATTTACTATGGATTTTCCCCCCTAGGAATGCTCTTTTAGAGATTAAAAACATATGCATAATGAGGATTACCTCTTGTAATTTATATTTTCATATGTTCTCATGTTAAGGAAGTGGGCAAATAAGTTTGATTATATTTTATTTTTTCCATTATATGGAAATAAGTCATTACTCAAATTTTTCTTAAAAAATATTTTTAGATAACATACTAAAACTTAGTCTTATTGAATTATTCCCCTCAGAACAGTATTGATATACTATAGAATATATGGGATTAAGTCTTTCCTAAAATATCAGCTTTGTATATGCATAGATTTTTTAATCTTGTAAAGTATTGACTGATAACTTTACAGATTATGCAGTTAAATGAAAGTAATGAAATGAAGTACAGTAACCAATTGATCAATACCTTGTTTTATTCTATATTTATTAATTTTGTTTCTAATATTTATTTGATACATTATATAATCTAACTACAAAACACATAAATAATAAGACAAAATGGAATCAATACAATTAAAGAGAATACTACATTATTTCCTTTAAGAAGAATGATGAAATGGTAACCAAACTAAAAAGCTTTGATTTTTCCCCCTTTTGAAAGCATTTTATATATGTTTGTGTCTATGCATACATATGTATTTACATTTATGTTAGTTTTTAGAGGTAGTTTATTAAATGACACTTTTTTGGGATTTAGAAATTAGTCTAATCAATTTGCAGTTTTTGGTGAATGTTTTGAGCTAAATAAACTTTTAGTCTGAAATGACAGAAGTAGATCAACTTTTATATTATTTGCTATAAATAACAGTATAAATTACTTGAGCAGTATAAATCACATCAGTATACACTTTGCTTTAAAAAACATAAGGAACTTCAGTGCTACTGTTTTACATAATGCATTTAGGATGAAATTAAGCATTTTCTATTGGAATCTTGCAATAAAATTAAGAATTTTTGGATATGTGATGTTCAGTTGCTGTACTTGTTTAAAACAAAACAAAAAAAGCCCCCAGTTTTAGCAAGAGTTACATACGAAATCAAGTAATAAATCCTCCTGCCCCTTGCAAGGTACAAGTCACTATTTTGGAGAGGGAATAAAGAAATTCAAACTGGTTTTATTCCCAGAATGTAGTACAAAGTAAGCAAGAATCAAGAGGGGAAACCTCATGGAGAAGACTAATATCCAGACTTTAAGGTGTAATGCTTTATCCTTTGTTTGAAGTATCTTAGACATCCCTAAAAAAAGGGAGAAGAAAAAACTCATGGTCAAGCATTAATCCAAATATGCAGTTAGAATCAATAATTTATTACTTTTGCACATCAAAATATTAAAAACTAGCCTTAAAATCTTCAAAAATTTTAGAACAACATTCTGAAGGGGAAAAAATACTCATGAAAGAAACAAGTAAAAAGACAAATTTTAAATAACATATAGCTAAAGGAAGAGGGTTTTTGTAACAAACTATCAGTGATGTATATGCTGAAATGTTTAGGGGCACCTTAAACTGATCACTGCAATTTATTTGTGATACATAATATTCCACGGTGAACTAATGGATGGATAAAAGGGTAAAGGAAGGTATAATAAATATAGTAAAAAATGTCTATTATAAAATCTAGTTGGTCTGCTCATGGATATTCACTGTAAAATTTTTTCAACTTCTATGTATGTTTGAAAATTTCTTATAATAAAATAATGAAGAAAAAAGATTTTACTATTTTCTAATTATATTACAGTATTATTGAAAATTTCCAAATACAAGAGAGGAGGGTGGATGTAATAGTCTATTCATGTCAAAGCCACAAATAAATCCTATGTCTGAACACAAATGTTCCTGAGGACTATATACTCACATTCACTGAAACATTTGCCATTAAGCCAAACTTGAATGACTCATTAACTAAAGGTTCATTTCAATAATAAATTTTCAGAAGGAGGACAAGGAAACTAATGTTAGCAGCTCAAGGAAAAGAAAATATTATTGGAATCCATTTCAGTATTTTCTGTAACAACTTGAACAATAAAAGACAATCATTATCCATGACTTTAGTTCACATTGCCATTTTTTTGAGATTCTATGTAAATTTATACATATGTGAAAATAACAAAATATTTTAAAGCATGTTACAATAAAGGGAAATAAAATAATTGCTTCAATGACTAACTTTTAACAGTCAGAAATATTACTATTAATGTATAGCATACACAAATAATTGGCCTAGTCTCTCACATAATTGAGGGCCAGAAAATGATAATATTACCATAGAATGGCATATGTGTCATTGATTTTCTGGGTCTTAAAGACATATTAAGTAAAAAGTCAACTTTTGCCACTGTTCCTGGATCAAATCTAGGTTTATTCTTACTGCCATATCTTCCTGATTATTCACTATGGATCTAGGGATTCAGGGTATTATATATGTTAACCAGTGGAAATCTTGAGAGTCATTCCTCATTAGAATTAAGTCCCATGCAGCTACCTTGAAAATTCGTTTTGTAATTTCAAAATCACTCTCTTGCTAATATCTGTTCCTGTATTCTCATTTTTATCAGCATATTTTCCCAATCCTTTAAAAACACCCACTACATCTTGGCAAGTTGTTATTGTGCCACTTTTATTCTGTAAATTAAAATTCAGAATTTCTATTTCTCAGCAACAGTAGTGGGGTTGGGGTGAAGAAGTTATAATTAAATTGAGAATTCCTGAGTGCTCCTGATATCGCAATTTCTTGTTTATTATCCAAGTTTGGTAGAGGAACTCTATAAATCACCCTGCTTGGTCCCAGACACTTTTAGCCCTGTCAGAAGCTTTAACTGTGGTTAAGCATGAGATGCGATTGGATGCTCTTATGAATGGTTCCTAAAGACACGTTTTAGGAAATAGAATGTTATTCATTTTTCACAGAGTACACATTTCCAGACATTCCATTGTAAGACCTGAATAGGGCATGGTCTAAGTGCTTTGTTTAATGTCTGTCATGTTAAGTTTAGTACTGCTTAAATAATGGACAATTCTAAATATTTTTAATGATTTATAAAGTATCCCTACCAACATTTTAAAGTTACTTAAAAAAAAAAAAGTGAACTATGGTTTAAGGCGTTTCAGCCAAAAAAGAGAATAAAATAAAATAAGTAGATTACATTAAGGCTTCACCTCATCTATGATATTTTTATAGCGTTATATTTTTCCTAATTATTAATAAACTTAAAAACCAAGTGACTTAAGGTTTGTCATTATAAGTCAAAACACCATGTATTTAATTGGACATTCAGATATTTAGTTAGTAATGTTTAGGATTTTATTTAAAAAATTAAAAGAATCTCATATTTCATCTAGTGGTTTTCTCTGCCAGGATTCCAGAGTTGGATAAAACCAATATTTCAGACAAATTTTAAAATAGTAAATAATATTTTTGAATATAGTTCACTGAGTTCCAGTCTTTTATTTTATTAATCAATAACATATGCTTTGAAAAACAAAAATACTTTGGTTAAGCAAATTTAACATCATTCCATTCAGTCTAATATTCAAATATACAAGTTGTCGAGCAGCAGTATTAACTGGTTTATTTTTATTTTTAACTAAACTAAGAGAAGTCTACAGTTAAAGATAAACCATCCCTCCTACCAGATGTACGTGGTGTAGTTGGCAATAGCCTTGTCTGTTATCAACATCCCACAGACTTACTTTTCATTTACAAAAATGTACTCAATGCCTCTGGGCATATCTACAAAACAATAAACAAAGAGAAATAAATGTTTATTTTTAGTCAAAGAAATATGTACCAAATTTTAGCTTTTTTGCACATTTGACTAAAAATAAGTCATCTTAATTTAAACCGTCAAAGGAGAGGAAACAGTCTTGCATCACATCAAAGAATAGTGTAGAAAATTTTAACTCAGTGTCTGCAAATTAGTTGGCATTATATATAATATACTTATGTAGAATGAATGAATAACAATATAAATGAATGATAATAAATACCTAGTATAGGAAGTTATTTGTTATAGACATAGAAAAAGCCTCACAGTCTAATAGTAAATAATCTGACAAATATTTATTTGACCTGATAACCATTGTATCTCTCATATCCTAGAATAAGGAAGTGAAATTAACAATATCTAAACTTAATTATCACTAATAGGAGAAACCATTTAAGCAGTCGAAGTGGTACGAACTCTAAAGAAAGTCTCTATAGTCTCTTGGAATGAATAATAAGGAAAGTGTTAAAACGAAAGAGAAAAATGATTTTGGAGAGAGAGAGACAGAGAGAAAGAAATACATCGAGAGAATATATGAACAAATTCTTCTCAAGAGGGCTGAAAGGCTCAAGAAAGAATTATTCCTGGGAAATAATAATGAAGTGGAAAGGCATGCACAGAATACAGTGTGAATGAGTACAAAACTCTCTGGTGAATGTAGAGCACAGGCACAGTTACTGATTCTCATGCCTCTTTGAATGTCTTGAGCCCAGTACAGCCTGAATGATGAAGGGTGCCCAATAAATATGTTCGAAAAAATTAATAGAGGGACAATGATTCTCACATTGGACATGGTTTACTTGTCTCTCATGTGTTATAACTCATTTCCTACTTGGAATTTGCTATCTTTTGATTATTTTGCAATTCAACAGTCACTCCACTAGAGGGAAAAATAGGAAAAGGGAATCAGGTGAATCTTAAATGAGCTGTTATGACCAGTCGTAAGCACTTATTCTAATCTGTATCTACACAGAGGATTTTAGGACCAATCAAATATCAGAACGTACAATGTCATATTAATTCTAATTTACCTGATTTATGCAATTCCTGTTTCTCATCACCATACAATGATGAGGTTTGTATTAATTATAATCATAATACTAGAAGTACAATGCTAGAATTACAATACTAGAGAATCAAACCAAAGAAACACTCATAGTAAAAAAAGAAAAAAGAAAAAGAAAAAAAGAAAATCTCTTCAATTTATTCCTACTAACCAATTATCAAACTATATTTTTAGTTAAAAATTTTATTTTTTATATGTAATATAATTCTGTTGACCTGCTACTATCAGGGGGCAATGAGAACACATGATATAACAGGTAAGCTAATGAATGGAAATTGTTTCATTAAAAGAGAATTTGTTTAAAGAAGAACTGGGTCCTTGTCACTGAGTATTGAGAGACATCAAAAAATATGTGTCCCCCACCTGTGCCTATGAAGCTAAGGCCTACCTATATGATAAAAAAAAAAAAAAAAAAAAAAAAAAAAAATTAAGCAGACTAAATATATGCACATGCTAAAGTGCCTGGAAGAATAAAGATAATTGTTTAAGTCATATATGAGGAATATTAATGCATTAATAAAAATGTTCTCAGTCGATATCAAATATTTTGATCGTCAAATGCCTATAAAATAATAAAATGGATTCGGATTTTAATATAAATTCAATAATCAATCAAGTTCTATCCTCGCTTCAATCTAATCAAGTCGATCAAAGCAAAGCGGCGGCAGCTCAATCGTCCTCAATCATCAAAATAGCTCAAAAAATAAGCATGCGTCACATCACTTTGGCACTTTGGCGTGAGAAGGCAGGGGGGCAGGGGGAAACAGGCAGAAGGCAGAGAAGAAGAGAAAAAAGAAGAAAAGAAGAAAGGCGTCGGGATCTCTGGAGGAGGAGGAAGGAGAAGAGAACAGGAAGGAAGAGGGAGGAAAGGGAGAAAAGGGATAAAAAGAAAGAAAGAGAGAACAGTTTCAAGAGATGCTTTGTACTCCCTTGGAAACCACTTGGACTATCCCTACCTTGAAAGAGAGAGCATCACTTTAGTGTCTAGATTATACATGCTCACAGATGAATTTCCACTCTCCTCCTGAGAACATGTGCTGCACATTGAAAACTTTTGTTTCCCTAGTCCCCACTTTAATATTGTGAATATCTACTGTTTTAGTTCTATTGCTGCTATAACAAATTATAACACACTTTAAAGTGTAAACTAATTCGAATGTATTATTTTATATTTTTGAAGTTTAGAAGTCTGAAATGTGTCTTGTTGGGCTAAAATCAAGGTAGACATCTGCAAGGCTGCATTTCTTTCTGGAGGTTCTAGGGGAGAATACATTTCTTTGCCTTTTCCAGCTTCTGGAGGCTGCTGCATTCTTTGGCTCATGGCTCCATTCTTCCATCTTCACAGTCAACAACAGCAGGTCAGATCCTCATATTGTGTCACGCTGTTCTCCTCTTCGGCTTTCTTCTTCCATTTTTAAAGAAATTTGTGATTACACTGGGCCCACTCAGGTAGACCAGGATAGTCTTTGTATCATAAAGTCAACTGATTAGCAGCTTTCATTTTTATCTGCAATCTTAATGCCCTGTGTCATGTATTGTTTATAACATGTTTATAAGTTTCAGAGATTAGTACCTTGACATATTTGGGGGGATGGAGGATAAGGATATTATTCTGCTTACTCTACCTACCTTCTGCAATATGTTCTATTTTGTTAATACTACTTCTTCAATCTTCAGCCTACCTCTATCTATCTTAAGCGAAATTTTTGCTTCTTGAATTATGTAACTTAATTAGTAAGATTCTAATATATCTCTATTTTTCTCTACTGTTGGAATAGCCCAAAATCACTATAACAATAATTATAAAGATCGATGTCTCATGAGGAATAATATTTTTCTTATATTTTTATAATATACAAATAAACTATGTTGCATAATGTTAATTCTTAATATCAATGGATTTAGATGGTTTTCAAAGCTAGCTGCATATTAAAATTACTGAGGTATATTTACAAATACAGATGTTCTGGCCCTATTTAAGATTTAGTGAATCAGAATATCTGGAGATGGAAGCACGATAATTTTTTAAGTGCTCAAAATGTAATTCTAATATGCAACAAGACCTAGAACTCTGTATTTTTTATGCAGCTATATCTTCAAATTAGATTTTCTCCTTTTCTTACACTTGATTAATATTATACTAAAGGTTAGTGAATTTAGATACTTCCTTTCCTCATGATATGTGAGTTCTATTCTACGTATTTCCAATACGTGGTCTCACATCGACTCAGCTATGAAGAAATCTTATTTTTATAAATAACAGTGACACTCAACTCAAATATCCAAAAACATCAAAGATAATGAATCAAAAAAGCTAATAGACAAAAAGTCTTAAAAGTCCACAAACAACTGCACAATTTGGTATAGGATAAGGTAGGTATACACTGGCAGTAAAATATGGGATGAGTGTTTTCATTATGTGTTTGCTAAATAGCTTTTCATTACCATATGGCAAGTTCTGAATATAGCAGTTGGGATATCATAAATTGGCATTATAAAAAGAATTTAATGTTCTCATGACCCAGATTGAGCTTTTTGTTGGACAGAATTGAGGAACACTTTTTCTTTAGTGTATGTTTCTAAAACATGCATGGTCAGATTATCTAACCTATATTTTACAGGGGTGTTGAACTTCAAATCTGGATTACTTCAAATGTAGTTTCATTTGCGATTATAAAATAAATGATTTATGGAGTACAACATATTTTTAAAATATCAGTCAAATATTTTGATTCAGATACAATTTGAGTTACTAAGGATTACCTTCCTTAACTAATTTTAATAATCATAATTACTAATATATAATGAAAAAGGGAAAAAGCAGCAACTAAGATACCATTCTCTATGCATTCACATGTTAAGTAACCTATAATAAAGTGCCAACATTTTCTTTAATTTATCAAGTAAAGTATTGTAGATTTTTATTATACTAAAAGAAAAAAATGCAATTGATGAGTTACAAGAAGACCTTTCTGAGGGCATAGTTACATCTCTCAGTGTCTAGGTAGAATGAGGAAGAAACCACAAAATATATTGATTTTCTTTAAAAGGGCGAACATAGTATTTCTTCATATGAAATATTATGTTTTTCTAGTGAATAGCACAAAGAAAATTAGGAGAATTGAGAAAGCTCAAGGGATGAAACAGCCAATAAAAGGTACAAACAGTCCGAGTGTTGATTATGAAATGCTACAAAATCTAAAAAAATTATTCAGAAATGTGAGACACTTTGAGGATTTCCTTTGAAAAGCAAATTATAAGAATTTGAATTGACCGGTTAACATTTGCTGGAAAAATAGAGTATTTTTGTATCCTAACAATAGGTTCATACTGCTTTTAGAAATGTGAAAGACAAAAATTTACATTTATAGATAAAATGATTAAGTGGAAATACTTTGTGTTGTAGTAGACTACTACAGGTTTTATAAATAGATACTCCGTTAGCCTAGTTCAGTGTTTATGTATAAATCAATATCTACTTGAATGAGAGTCTGAGCCCGAGGGGCAGAAGAGCCTAAGTCTGAAATATTTGAAATCCCCACTTACTGAAAATTATTTGCAAATAAAGAAACCATTTAAAATATTATAATATAATTCAATAGGAAATATTTAATTCATGTCCACTGGCAAAATTCTAATACTTCTGGATATAGACTCTGATTATTTCATAAATCTTTTTGATCATGTTGATATCATGCATTATAAAAAATAAATAGGAGGAAAAAATAATTTAAAACATTACTGTAATAAAATCATAATTTCCTCTCTCAAGTGATCTATACAATTCAACTTGTATAAACGTGCAGTACTCAAGCATATTATTTTAATTTGAAGAGTAATAATAATTGAGAATTATATTTGGCTTTAAAATATATATGGAAATGTCTTATGTTAGTAAAAGATTAATTTAGATTGATCACCATATTTAATCTAGAATCACTTCCTTAGTATTAAAATTTAGTGTTTAAAATAAAAAGTATGTTTTACTTTAGAAAAAAGTTGTGTTTCAAATAATCAATGGAAAAGACTGCATAATCTAGGAGAAAGATCCTCATCTAGGATTTAAAATATTAAAAAATATAAATCATACCTTATAACAGACTTAAAATCAGATTACAGTGATGCACAAATGAAAACTTGACCATAACCTGATCAATAGTCTAAATCTTCTAAAAAAATATTCTGTTTATTAGATGTGGGTTTGTTAGAAATAGAAAGTAAGAAATGGAGAATCATATAGTTAAACTATTGCAACATGCTCTAACACTATAGAGGGCAGAAGCTGCTTTGAACTATTGACATAGCTGGGAGAATGGCTCTGGTGTCAGAAGACTTGGATTCAAATTCTGACCCTTGTGCTTAATTGCAGTGTGATAACCTGTCTCTAAAGATCTCCATGTCCTGTTAGTCATGCCTATGTAACCCCCTTCTCTGGAGTGAGGGCTGGACCTAGTAACTTGACTCTAAACAATGCAGTATAGCAAAGGTAATGAGATGTCAGTCACTTCCATAATTAGATTGCACAAGATTATAATTTCCATCTTACTATTAGACTCCTTATTCCTTCTTTAACTTATATGCTTTCATGAAGCAAGCTGCCATGTAGGAGAGGCCCAGTTTCCAAGTAACTGAGGTTGACTTCAAGCAAATAGCCCCCTGTAAGAAATTAAATATTGCCAACAACCACAGAATGAGTTTATAAGCAGATACTTCTCCAGTTGAGCCTTCAAATGAGGTTACAGTTTGGGGGCCAACATCTTCATTGCAGCCTTTTGAGACATCTTGATACAGAGGACTTAGCTAAGGGGTGTCTGGATTCCTGACTCACAGAAATTACGCAATAATAAATTGGTGTTGTGTCAAACCACTAAGTCTTGGAGTAATTCGTTACACACCTAAAGGTAAGTAATACATGCAGTGTGACCTCTAACAAATTTCTCAATTTCTCAACCCTTCACATCTTGAAAATGATGATAATAAGAGTAGCTTTCCTATCTATACAAATCACTTTAGCATTTACTAAATATCCTATGAATGGTAGCAAGTATTAGGGAATATAGCAGGCTCCAATAAATAATAGATATATTAGATACATTTTCTGACTGAATTCTGAAACAATTTAGAAATAAGGTAGAGTAAGGCAGATATAGAAAAAAATTTCTTAATATAGATAAAGCTGAATCTAAAGCATTATGGCTTATAACTATAAGCAAGTAGACTTAAAAATACTGAATCTTAGATTCAGGCAGAATTTTGCAACCAGTAACAGTGACACCAGACCTAGCCAGCCTTCTCCATATGAGAGATCTACTTCTGTAAGAGTTACAGCATAAAGAAACAAAGCAGTACTTGTGTTGTCCAAGTACAAAGTTCCCAAGAAAAAGAGAAAAAAGGGTGGAGTTGACGTAGGCATGTTAGATTTTTTTTTTTTTTTAATAAACCCACCATCGGATAAAGTCACCCCAGTATAGAGTACATAAGAAAATAGAAAAAAGAGGGGCCTGGGGGGGTTACGCTAATGACCATCCTTCCATGGAAACATTAAGAATAGCTAGTAGAAGCAGTATTGTAGAGACACAGTATTCGTTGTGGTGGCGGTAGTAGTAGTAGTAGTAGTAGTAGTAATAGTAGTAGTACTAGTAGTAGTACTAGTAGCAGCAGCAGCAGCAGCAGCAATAGTGATAGTAGTAATGATAGTAGAGGATGAGGTAGTAGTAACATCAATAAGTATCTAGTTGGTGGGGTTGGTAAAACCTGTCAGTGGAAATGGGCATTTCAGTGTTTAGTAGACAAAATAAACTAAATATGAATACCACTTTATGTTTTACCTTGATAAATTCTGCACATATTAAGAAATCTTATGATTGTAATCTGAATTACTATGTCGATCTGCCCATAAACAAAGTATAGTCTATAAACATTAATCCAATAAACATTAATTATGAAATATTTATTAAAATAAAATAAAAATTAATACTCTGATTTTTATGCATGCCTTGTAGCTACCATTGAGTTCATTGCCTCTGGCTGCACTAATAGAATTAAATTTCTAAGATTAACAGATACTCATTACAGAAGCAGATCATGGCACTTAATGATAATACCAACATGTTGCAGTCCTGTGGAGACCTAAGTAGCCAGCAAGATTTCCCCCTGAAACGCGTTCTTCAAATTGTAGTAAATGTTGATAAGCCACATAAGTCACCTGGATTAGTCTGAGAGTACTTAACAGTGATATTATTATCTTTAATTTATATATTTGCTTTGTTCCACTTAATCCATTCAACTTTTCCAGTCATAGGTTTAAATGGTAGCTGTGGTGATAAAATAAAATAGAAATTTCCAGGAAATTAATATGATATTAAATAGACCAGAGCATAGAATATTAAGGTAATCTAAATATTAGAAAATATTGGAGTATTGTACACAGACAATAGTAATTAACTAGTATTAGTAAGAGAGTAATATTATTATGTTTCACAGATTCAGGCACATGTTCAGAGATGCTTAAATGATATGTTTACATTTATTATAGGTGTGATTATTGATCCTAAGAATTAATTATTTACACCTTAAATAAAGGAATATAAATTCTTACACTTATAAGTGAGTTCTGAAATGGAAGTTTAGTACTAACAGTGCTAATAAAGATACAATCAAAACCCTCAATCTGTAAGGTTTGAAAAAGGTAGAAATGACCAAATTTATAGATAAAAATACAACAGTCTAAATAAAATGCAATAATGAACAAAGAAAACTAACATTCAATTTCACTATTTATTATATTTCTTCTTGTAATAAATTTTTTTTTAAATCGCTAATAAATTAAATCATCTTGCATGTAAGCAATGTGTTGTATCTTCTTGGTATCTCTCATCATCTATTATGTAAGTTAAAATGATAGGTGATAAATAATACGTTTTCTTAATATGAGTTTAGCATAGTAAGGTTATTTTTTTTCCTTTTCAGACACCTTTACCCAGTTAGTTGTGGTAACACAAAAGCTCTAAAATACATAAGAAATATTTATTAGTTTGTTTTTAAAATACTCCTTTTTAAGTTGTTTTGAAGTAACTTACACAAAAATAAAATAATAAGGTTAATATGGCTAAAGTAGAAATATAAAATTTAGATATAAAAAGCATGAAAAACTTGCAAAGGTTAAGCAGAGAGCTACAAAGATGAGTAATTTTTGGAAAATAAGGCCAATAGGGAAAAGCTCAAAGAACTGAGAATATTAATCAACCTGAGACAAAGAAAGCAGTTTCCCTCTCCAACTTATTTCTCCAACTACCTCACTAATTCTCATTCTTAAAGAATTCAGTGAAGAAAGGAATCACACCGAGAAGACTACGAGAGGTAAATGTTTACAATGCAGCATAAAGGACTTAAATTTGTCTGAACCAGAAAAATAAACCCGTTGTGGGGTAAAAAAATAGTAAGGAAAAGATGAGTGTGACATATCAGGAAAGTAAGACTAACTTCCTTTACAAAGTAAGCGTATAGCACTCAGGTATGAGGCTAGATATTGCCATATCTAAAGGGTATAAGGACAGAAAAGTTTTTATTAAAATAGCCTAACAAATTCCAATACCAAAGAAAGCTTTGAGTGTCAACTCTGCCCATATTGATACAAGAACCAAGTTTGTATAAATAGTACAGACTGAATCTAAGGACAGGGAAAGGTATGGTTTTCTAGTTGATTTCCAGGAGTTCCAGTGGGTAACTATTGCTAAAGGATAAAGACAGTTTCAAGGACAGTTAGGTGCATTAAGAACCTGATTAAGATGAAGAGAGAGATGGCTGCTATTCAGATGAGATGAAAGCACAGCATCACGGAATATTACATGTCCTACTTACTAATAAAGGAGTCCTAAATTAGTCTACACTGAGTTTCCAGAGATTTGTGGACCTGGCAGAGCTGAACATAAAGAAGGTAGCTATTTAGCATTAGTAAGGGAGACACAGTTTGGCACAGATTCACATCAGGAAATTCATCTTAAACATCTTCATCATGTCTCTGAAAAACTGTATCCCGGGACTTAGTAAAACACCAGACTAATTCCTCATATCTTCTTTCTACAATTTAATATGATGGGCACCAGTTCTCAGAATCATGGTAACATAACACTGAGCAAACAATTATATCTTTTTTCTTTTCTTTTTTTTTTTTGGTATATCCTTTTTAAGGCAAGATCAGAGAATCCTGAAGGAAATATCCAAAAGCAGTTCCAAATTAATTCAAGTTAACCAGAAACTATATTAAACACTACATTACTTTTAAACTTGTAGAGAGTTTACAGTGAAAGTTATTATTACTCAGTCAGTATTTTAAAGAGAATTGCAGAATCTTTCTGATAGAGCATAAATTAGATATTTAGTTTAAAATGCTAAAGGAAGTTGAATATATAAAACTTTTAGACTTTGTTTTTGTAAATTAATACAGAATATAATTCATTATAATTTAAATAATGTAATTTATGGTATGTAGAATATAATACGTTATTATCCTCTTCATCAGTTTAAAAAAGAGTTTCCTTACATCCTCTATGGCAATATTCTATTTATGGATAAAACTGCTAGATCCTATAGCTATTTTTTTCCCTATGATAAATTGCAATTCTTTTTCAAATATAAATTCTAAAATATAAGATTTATTCATTTTGATGGATGCACATACCTGAGATGAAAAATATCTGGAATGAAACATTCATTAAAATTCAATGGACAAACTTGATTTAAGAACTAAGAACAGACTGCACTTCATCCTGTTATAATGTTTACAAAGTGTCTCTTTAAAACTCAATAGCATCTGTTGAGTGATTATGAGGCTTTTCGGATCTTTCCTAAGACTTATACCAAAAAAAAAAAAAGCAATATATTTTATCTTTGTGGAAGTGTTTTTTTTTTTTGCAATATGCACCAAGACTTCCACAGTATGAATGTGGCTACCACTGTAATAACTTCCAATCTACACCCTAATTCATTGTGTCATTGAATCAGAGTTAAAGGTCCAGGCGGTAGAATTGAATTGGCTTAGTTTGGCTAACTTACCGTTACTCTCAGCGCCAGGCATTAGAGAAAACAAGTATATATATACATATATATCCAATAAGTATATATATATATCCTTCCAGCCTGTAGTGAAAGCTAGAATCTTGCCTGTCATGAGATTTACAGAACAGTTTACTGATCCAACTCTGGAAGAAGTCTCAAATGCCAAACTACTTCCCAAAAGAACTGGTTTACTGAACTATATAAAGTTGAAACTATTAGGGAATGTTAATTACAAATATCTTAAACTTTAAAAACTATTAAGCATTATCTACAATAAAGTAATTAAATCAGTAAAATTCTCTTTGGAGCTTGATTTACCATTTCAGATTACCTTTGGAATAGTGTTATTTATACAGAGGAACTATTTTCTGAATGAGAAATGATATGCAGTATTATGATAAAAGAAAATATTAGCCTTAAAATAACATGCATAACAAAGGTATTGTTTTAAACTGTGGTTGACATTGTATTTACTAGCATAGCATTGTTATATTATACTAACGAATTAACCCTCCAGAATACCTGTGGCTTATCAAAACAAATGTTATTTTTACTTACCCTACATGCTCTTGCGGTGATTGTGTGGAATTGCAGGGGAGGTCTGTGCTTTCTCCAGTTTCTCAAGAGCTCAGACTGACAGAAACACCATCACCTGCATTTCTTAGACTATGTGGCCTCTTTAGTTACCACAAAGAGGGAAAGAGGCTGGCGAATAAGCTTGTACTTCTTCAGCCTGGAAATGATATGCATCATTCTTCAATTTCATTGGTCAAGTCAACACAGTCATGTGCCTCTGCAAAGAAGGATGGAATTTACAAATGAGTAAATGGACCATTTGGTGACTATTTCTGTCTCTGACATGAACAATATTTTATTGCCTTTATCATGTGTTGTTACCTTTTTGACTTTTAAAGCCAATACATTTCATTTCCCTTCAACTGGGTGCACTTAAGGAATATGTTTAATGCTATTGGAAGGGAGTATATTGTACCACAGATTTTTTGGTACAATATGCTTCCTTCTAATAGCATTAAACATATACCTTAAGTTTAATTATTATTTCATCTTATATCTGGATTAGGCTTTTTAACCTACCAGTAGAGTTTAAAGAAATTGTATATAACACTACAAAAAAAGCTATATAATACAAAATGCATTTGTTTTTAAATAATAACAAATCCTTAAGTTAAATGGTTTTTTCCCCCAAGTATAATGATTATTTATTGAGTCTTTACTATAGGCTGTAGATTCTGCTAAGTGACTTACATACATTGACTTGCTTAATAGTAATAGTGACCTTAAGCAGCAGGTACTGCTGTTATTGCATCCATATTACAAATAAGGATGCTAAAGTTTACAGTGAGGTTCATTGGTCATTTTTTGACCAGGACACAGCTCTTCATATACTTCTATTCTGTAAATCTGAGATTTTCAATGATTTTTTATTTAAGAATTTTTATAGAGTCCTTCATTCACAGGTGCTTCAATCACAGTAGTCAGTAAAAAGGGTAGGCTCAAAGGAAACCAGTTGTGTTTAGAATGGAAGAGATAGAAGAAATTTACTAATTTATTCATTTTTATTAACATTCTTTATTTAGACTTTTGGTACACAATTATTTTCTGCTTCTTAAAGAAGTCCCTCTAATATTTCCTGTAATACTGGCTTGGTGGTGATGAACTCCATTAACTTTTTCTTGTCTGTGAAACTCTTTATCTGTCCTTTGATTCCAAATGATAACTTTGCTGAATAAAGTAATCTTGGTTATAGGTCCCGGGTTTTCATCATTTTTAATATTTTGTACCAAGCCTTTCTGGCCTGAAAAGTTTTTGTTGATAAATCAACTGACTGTCTTATGGGAGCTTCCTTGTAGGTAACTAACTGCTTTTCTCTTGCTACTTTTAAGATTCTCTCTTTGAATTTAATCTTTGGCATTTTTATTGTGATGTTTCTTGGTGTAGGCTCCTTTAGGTTCATCTTGTTTGGGACTCTCTAAACTTCCTGGGGTTGTATGTCGATTTCCTTCACCAGGTTATGGAAATTTTTTGTCATTGTATTTTTCAGATAGGTTTTCAATTCTTTGCTCTTTCTCTTCTTCTGGTACACCTATAATGCAAATGTTGTTACACTTGATGTTGTCGTCCTAGATGCTTCTTAAATTATTTTCATTTTTTAGGTTTTATTTTTCTTGTTGCTGTTCGGATTGTTCTGTTCTCTGCTATTCCAACTTCTATGTCACTGATTCAATCCTCCATTTCATCCCTTTGTTGATTCCCTCTAATGTACTCTTCATCTCAGATATTATATTTGTTATTTCTGACTGGCTCCCTGTTATGTTTTCCATCTCTGTTTTTATTTTTTAACTCTTTGTTAAAGTTCTCACTGAATTCAACTATTCTTCCCCTAAGTTCCTTAAGCATCATTATAATCAGGGTTTTGAACTCTGCATTTGGTATATTACTCGTCTCCATTTTGGCAAATTCTTCTTCTGGAGCTTTGTTCTGTTCTTTTAAGTGGGACATGCTTTGTCTCTCCATTTTGGCTTTCTCCCTGTGTCTGTTTCTATGTATTAGATAGGGCTCCTAAGTTTTCCAGTCTTAGTAGAGTGTCTTTATGTAGTAGGTGTGCTATAGGGTCCCTTGGCACAGATCTGAGAGGGCTTCAGCTGCAGATCAAGTTCAGCTGCAGCCTGTGCTCCTCCAGGGCCACCTGGCAAGAGTCACCAAGCAATCCGCAGATGGCTGGCACTTGTGCTAGGTTTATAAGTGCCTCAAGGAGCCAAGTCAGAAACTGAGGCTCTCTGCCACTGGTGTGTGTTTGTGGTTACTCAACAAGAGGTACAGGGCTTGCCGAGGCCAGATGCTGCTTCTTTGGGTTTTGTAAGAGTTTGAGATATTTTATGAAAGTTCTCAGCAGGAACCAAGACAGCCTATTTGTACGGAATAGATTTTTGTATAGAAGCAGCTTGGGTGGGTCCACAAGTTGGGAGAGGTGGAGTCTCAGAGAATACTTTGGGCGGAGCGACCTGTATTATCCAGGTTAAGGGTGTCTGTGTCTGCAGGCTGGGTGGGTTAGGGGCTCAGCAAAGGAACAATGGCTTCTTCTGGCACCTGCATCCAGGATCCGGCCACCCCTCCAGCCCTCACCCTGAAACCTGACAACTCAGCGCCTTCCTGTATCTCCCTGGTGCCCCTCGAGCAGCTGCTTCAGCATTGGAGCTCGGAGCGAGCGAGTCCATCAGCAAGTAAGGCCGGGTGTGGGCCCTTTAATAGGATAGTCTCCACTTCCTGGAGCCTTCCATCTCACTCAGCCTCAAAATCCACTGGTTTTCACAGCCCGAAATTGTAGGGACTTCTCTTTCCGGCACTGGAATCCTGGGCTGGGAAGCCTGATGTGCAGCCTGGACCTCTCACTCCTCAGGTGGAGAAGGTGGCTCTGCAGCCAAGGTAGCCCTTCTGATTGTCGATTGCCACTCTGTGTTGTGGGACTGGGCTGTTTCGTGTCTCCGCCCCACTACTGTTTTGAGGTGATCTGTTATTTGAGGTGACCTTGTTGTAGGGCTTCTGTTCAGCCAGACCTCTGTGTACTGGTTACTCTGTAATTTTGTTATAATTCTGGTGTGGTTTGCTAGAGGAGGCGCATATAGCTTTTATCTTCTACGCCGTCTTGAATCAAGAGTCCCCATAAATTAAACGTTTTTACAAGTGATACTAAATATTGTATTCTCTTAAAAATTTCTTTTAATTTTTTAGCATATATAACTATACATATAAGAAAAAAGACAATGTGAAAAGAAACATTAAATTCAGAATATATATACACGATAAATCAAGAATCGTTACTTTAAAACAGAAGATCTTTGCTTGATGATTCTTTCTTCCTCCTCATTTTCACACTGTCTATTCTTTTCTTATTATATATAGTATATATCAAAATTTAGATATATAGAAAAGGCATGATATTTCATGGAGAACATAAATGCCTATTGAAAAATGATGCAGATTCATAAAATGTAGGAAAAGACCCAAATAAATAAGTCAATTAGATGTAAATAGAGTGAATAAATACTCCCAAATAAATTCATGCTTAACTAACTGGATTTTACATTGTGCATATATATATATACACACACATATATATATACACACACACATGCATACATATGTATGCATACATACATATATACATATATGTATATGCACCATCTATATGTGTGTGTGTATGTATGTGTGTGCGCATGGAGAGAGAGAGATTCTCTACAAACTAATCTTCCAAACTTCCAAATTCTTTGGAAAATACATAATTAGAAAAAGTAACAAATTTTTTAAATACAGGATAGGTAATGTTCTTAAAACAAACACCATGCATTGTGGTATAATACATGCATGTGTGTATATGTATATATACACATAAATGTATATATGTATACATACACATGTATATAGTCAAGAAATAAGATTTATAAGGAAATGTGTGGAAGAAAATTGGCTTTATCTCCTAAAAGCAAAAAACAAAGGGATATAAGTGAGTAATTCTAGTTTCTTTAATTTCATTTGACTTGAATACAGATTACTTATGATGGGTTTGACTGTATTAGAGAAGTTGACACTTCATGAAAGAAGGAATTATTTGCCAGACTTAAGAGGTAAGCAGAAATCTTATGAAGCTTTATGAGCAAGAAAATGTTATGAAGGAAGATACATGTTAGGAAGATTTATTTGACATTCTGTACAAGACTCATAATGATCTTGTAATGAGCTATTGGTATAGCTTAGACAAAAACAATGAGGGCTTGATCTACTTTATAGCATTACCAATGGGAAGGAGACATTGCCTAGGAGAAATAATCATAAAATAGAATTAGCAACAGGACAACTAAGATATAAGGGAATAAGAATGCATTATTTTTCAAGATTAATTAGTTGAGCGTATTTGGTGTAGCTGGTGGTAATAAGAAAGTGAAGCTTCTGGGGTAGAGATATGTGGACAGAAGGATGGAAAGGTGTAGGAGAGATATACAATGGAGTTCAAATTTAAGTCAGTCTATCTAGTGAAGTTAGTTGACATAGACGATGTTTTTAGAGAATAGAAACTGATGAAGGGAGAGAAGACACTGTCATGAAATCACAGGAAGTGCCATAATATGTGAAATATAAGAAAAAATAATTAGTAGAGAAGACACTTCGAAACAAAGCAATTATGAGATTACATTCAGGTGTTCCCCATTGCTGTGTTACCTTGCAAAATTTACATAGGCTCTATGAGCCTCATTTTCTTGATTTATGGTAATGAATAATTTCTACCCTGATGAATTGTCTTTAGTATTAAATGTAATGAAGATGTAAAGATCCTAACAGAGTCACTAACACACAACATATTTAGATATTTTCATAAGGAGAAACAAATTACGTTGTACTAGAAACCAGAAATAAGAATGCTGCAAGATATTGAAGGAAAGCATTTGCATGGGACAATTGATGACCTCGTGAAGAATTATTTATTAAAAAGGTGGAAGTGGGACAGATAGCAAGGGATTAAAAAGAAAGTGGTTTCTGAGGGAGTGACATACATAGTGTAAATTATTATTTCAAATAAGTAAAAGGTAAAGGAAGGAGGTTATTAGACTGTGGTGGAAGCTACCAGTTTTGAAAAAAGATAGTTTTTATTTGTTGTTTTGCACTATGTAAGGCAAGAACAAGTTTACTTTTAAAATAGCCAGTTAAAAAAGGGTTTTAAATGTAGTTAGAAAAAGTAGAAACTGGAGGAAGTAGTCCCTAGATAAGGCAGAAATTAAAGACATAAGCAGAAAGATGCTCAGCATTGGCAAAAACGAGGTGAGCTTCTTGGAAAGAGGCATGGACACTGGCATCAGACAGTCCTGAGTTAGGATTCATGCTCTGTCAGTATCTCAATGTGTATAATCTTCAGCAATCCATTTGATTTCTCTGAACCAAATATTTTCGTACATAAAATGAGGGGATGATACGAATATCCAGGGCTGTTTTGAGCACTCTGATAAGAATAGGCTTTTGAAAAATGTTAGGTTTTTCCTTTTCTTTCCTAATCCTCCAGAGAAGTAGAATGTTAGTAATTAAGGAAGCTGATAAATTGTCTTCATGTGTTAGCAAAAGTAAGTTTGGGTGTATAAGATATGCGGAGAGGTCTCTAGACACCTTTCATGGAAAATGTGGTGGGGAAGGCAAAAAAAAAAAAAAGAAAAAGAAAAAGAAAAAGAAAAAGAAAAAGAAAAAAAAAGATGAGAAAAAAATGATTGGCCAGATTTTATGAGTTTGAGTTTGGAAAATTTGTAAATTTTCCATCTCCTCACCCCACTGAGATAATTTCTTGCTAAACACTACCCTGGATACTGTTTTATTAATGCCATATTTACTACTTTAAAAAGGTACCTGGTTCCCAGAAGAGTTAATAACACATAAAACCCAAGAGTAGCCTAGATCTCCTGGGACAAGCCTGCTCAAATAGTGCATAACCAGCAATCTATGGTTTTCTGTGAGCTGCTACAGATAACAGTTCTCCAATAACTCTTAGGAATCCTTTTTTTTTTTAAGTCATGTGTTTTAAATCATTCATCATTTCTCAAAAAAGCATGTAGCATCTCCCTGACCAGTGAGTCACTTACACACTTACTGCTGGTTGACAGCATTTTGTGTCTGAGCGTGAAAAATGAATGCTATTTGGAAAGAAAAGATGATTTTTATTTTCCCTCCTTAATGCTTAAAACCTTAGATTGCCAGGGGAAAAAAGTATTATTTAGGCATCTATAATTGAATGTGAGGGGAAGCTTCCCCATGTTTAATGAGGCAACGCAGCACAGCTGGTGAAGACAAAGTTTGCTCTCTGGGCTGCTTGTGCCCCAAATTGTTTCATTAATATTAACCAAGGTTCTCAAACCTCCTCAGGCCAGCATAGGTTGTAACTTGGAGAAGAGAAGCACATAATAACTGACATAGTCTACAAAGTTATCTTTAGTAGTTGGAGGAATAATGGGGCAGAGAAGTAGTATTTGGCAGGTAAGAGAAAGGCTTTCTGCCACTAGGAAAAATGTTGCTTCTCTTCAAAGGAAAACTGCGGCTGTGTTTATAATTATGTAACATTGACATGGAATTATATTTGTAGTATACGTTTCTTGACCTAGGGGCTTATTTTTTTGCAGGTCAGCAATGCAACACATAGCATTATAAATTAGGTAAAATAAAAATATTTATTTTTATCAGAGGATGGGGGAAGTGGGGAGGTAAACAAGATAAAGGGGGTCAAATATGTGGTGACAGAAAGAAATCTAACTGTAGGAGGTGAACACACAGTGTAAATATATATATGCCTTACTGTTAAAGTATACAGTTGAAATTTATTGGATTTCGTTAACCAATGTCACCATAAAAAATAAATTAATTAATTTAAAAATTGTTATTTTATTTCATGTAATGTATTATCTTTAAATGTTCATGATTTTTTTAAAATTTTTAAGTATATATTTTTTTATTTTTCAATTATATTTGGCATACAATGTTATATTAGTTTCAGGTGTACAAAATGGTGATTAGACATTTATATAACTTATGATCACCCCGATAAATCTAGCAAACACCTGACACCATAAATAGTTGTTATAATACTATTGATCATATGCCCTATGCTCCACTTCATATCCCTGACTATTTTGTAACTACTAATTTGTATTTTTTAATCCCTCCTCTCGCTTCATCTATCCTCCTAATCCCCTTTCATCTGCAACAATCAAAATGTTCTCTGTATCTATGAGTTTATTCCTGTCTTGTTTGTTCATTTATTTTATTTTTTAAATTCCACATATAAGTTAAATGACACGATATTTGTCTTCCTCTATCTGACTTATTTAACTAAGCATAAAACCCTCTAGGTCCATCATGTTGTTGCAGATGGCAAGATTTCATTCTTTTTTATGACTGATGATCCATTGTATATATGAATCACTTTTTCTTTATCCATTTGTCTATTGATGTACACTTAGGTTGCTTCCACATCTTGGCTATTGTAAACAATGAATATATAAAGATGCATATGTCTTTTTGAATTAGTATTTTGGATTTCTTCTGATAAATATTCAGAAGTGAGATTGCTGGATCCTTCTTTGTCTCTTGTTATAAACTTTGTTATAAAGTCTATTTTGTCTGGTATAAGTGTTGTGACCCCAGCCTTTTTTTTGTTTCCATTTCATGAAATATCTATTTCACTCTGTGTGTGTCTTTTAATCTGAAGTAGATGTCGTAGGCAGCATGTATAAGGGTCTTGTTTTCTTATCCATTCAGTCACTCTATATCTTTAATTGGAGCATTTAATCCATTTATATTTAAAGTAATTGTTGATACATATGTAGTTATTGTCATTTTATTATTCATATTTTTTATCTTTTTTTCTACTTCTTAAAGAAGTCCCCTTGGTTTGGTAGTGATGAACTCCTTTAACTTTTCTTGTCTGGGAAACTCTTTATCTGTCCTTTGATTCTAAATAATTGCTTTTCTAGGTAGAGTAATCTTGGTTGCAGATCCTTGCTTTTCATCACTTTGAAAATGTTATGCCAATCTCTTCCTGCTTGCAAAGTTTTTGTTGAGAAATCAGCTGGAAGTCTTATGGGAGCTCTCTTGTAAGTAAGTAGCTGCTTTTCTCTTGCTACTTTTAAGAGTCTCTCTTAGTCTTTAAACTTTGGCATTTTAATTAAGATGTGTCTTACTGTGAACCTCTTTGAGGTCATCTTGTTTGAGACTTCAGCACTTCCTGGGCTCATTTGTTTATTTCCTTCCCCAGGTTAGGGAAGTTTTCTGTCATTATTTCTTCAAATGTGTTTTAATTACTTGCTCTCTCTTTTCTACTTCTCATATTCCTGTGAGGCAAATGTTGGTATGTTTGACGTTGTCCTAGAATTACCTTAAACTATCTTTTTTCTTTTTTTTTGCTGTTTTGATTGGGTGTTTTCTGCTACCTTATTTTTTTTAATTGCTGAGTTGATCCTCTGCTTCATCTAATCAGCTGTTGATTCCCTTTTATGTAGTCTGTATTTCAGTTATTGTACTCTTCTTCATTTCCGACTGGTTCTTTCTTATGTTTTCTATCTCTATTTTTATGTTTTCTAGCTCTTTGTTAAGGTTCTCGCTGAGATCACTGAGTATTCTTATAAGTGTTTTGAACTTTGCATCTGTTAGATTGCTTGTCTATTTAGCTTAATTTTTTTTTTTTTTGAGCTTTGTTCTGATCTTTCATCTAGAACATATTTCTTTCTCTCTTCATTTTGGCTTCCTCCTTGAGTTTGTTTCTATGTATTAGGTAAAGCTGCTATGTCTCCCACTCTCAGTAGAGTGGCCTTATGTAGTAGGTATCCTGTGACCTAGTCGCCTTATCCAGGGGCTTCAGACATGTCCCTTGCATGGACTGTGTGTGTCCTCCTGTTGTAGTTGAGCCTGGATTGCTGTTAGCATATCAATGGGAGGGATTGACCTTTGGGCTGATTGGCTGTGAGAATTGGAAGTGACTACTTTTGAAGACATGTTCAGGAGCTGATCCTCCAAAGCAAGATTTGCTTTAGTGGGTATCTGATGCCTGCCAAGTCTGCCCTTTGAGTGTGTCTTTGTGGAGGTGGTTGAATGGTGGACTAATGTGGTCTGAAGCTGGTCAACAGTTGTGTTGATTCTGGGGCCTTTGGAAGGAACTTTGTTGCAGGCCAAGTTTAGCCACTGCCTGTGCCCTGCCTGAAGCCACTGATATTAGCTACAAAGTGATCTGTACATGGTTGCCACTTATGCCGGGCTTGGAGGTGCCTGGGAGAGGCAGAGCTGCAAACCGATGCTGGCTGCCACTAGATCCAGGCTTAGGGCTGCTTAGCAAGAGGTAAGGGGCATGCCAAAGCAGCAACAACCAGATGCTGCTTGTTTGGGGTTTGTGAACCTTTGAGAGATTTTTAGATAGTCCACAACATGAGTCAAGGCAGGACATTTGTATGGAAAAGCTACTGGAGTGGCTTGGGTGGGCCCACAAGGTGGGTGGGATAGGGTCTCAAAGAATCACCAGGATGGGCAAATGGTGTTATTTAAGTTAATGGAGACTAAAATATGGCTGCCACCTGCATCTACACATTTGGTGAGTGAGGGCTCAACAAGGGAACGTTGGCTTCCGCCAGCATTTCTCTCTGGGAAAAAGCTACCCCTCCATCCCTTGACCTGAAACCAGATAATTCAGTTCCTCCTTGTATGTCCCTGGCACTTTTGGAGCTGCTACCCCAGTGCTGGATCTCAGAGCAAGTGAGTCCATCGGTGTTTAAGTTTGTGCATGGGCCCTTTAAGAGAAATGCCTGGCACTCAAGCAGCTCTCTGTTTCACTCAGCTACAATCTCCAGTGGTTTTCAGAGTCTGAAGTTTGAGAACTTGTCTTCCTGATACTGGAACCCTGGGCTGGGGAGGCTGGTGGGGACTAGGACTCCTCATTTTTCAGGGGAGTCTTCTGCAGCTATGATATTTCTCCCTGTTTTTAACCACCATAGGTGGATATGAGACAATCCCTTCCACGTCTCCACCCTCCTAATAGTCTTAAGGTGGCTTCGTCTGTATACTTTTAGTTTTAGGACTTCTGTGAAGCTAGACTTAAGGCAATTCTCAATGATAGTTGTTCCAGTTTAGTTAAAATTTTGATGTGGTTGTGAGAAGAGGCGAGCACAGGATTTACCTACTCTACCGTCTTGATTAGAAGCCCACCTAAGTACTCATGATTTTGAAACAAAAGCAATGTTTAGTTATACATTGCTAATCAATTATTGTGCTAAACATTTAATTTGTTACATCTTTTAATCCTTATAATAATACTATGAGGTAGATAAAATTAGTTTCTGTATATTAAATTGAAGGGATTGAGGGTTAATAAGGGAAATTGATTTTGTCAAAGTCAAAATCAGTGGAGACTAGGGCATAATTCAAATTTATGCTCTCAATATATTTTGCATAGCAGATACATAGTTGATATTCATAGCAAATACTCTTAATATTTGTATCAAATACATTGAAACATGTGTATATTAATATTTTATATTATATGACTTGCCGGGCATGTGCTAATCCCAAATTTTCATTTTTTCTGCCATGATCATATGTTTTAAAATGTCAGAGATAAAGCATACATACTATCAAAAGGAACCTCTTGCATTTTTGGTATAGCAGGTGTTGAAGCTATTTTAAAGAACAGATTTAAAAATATTTGGTTTTCCAATTTTAATGCTCTAGATATGTTACATTCAACGTGATGGAATGTAAAAGGTAAGCTTGCATTGACTAAAATTTTTTTTTTTTTTTAAGGAATTAAGTTTATCTCCATGTTTGTCTTCTCTCTAAACAAAAGTTGATCTCTCTTCAGCATTATACTGCTTTTAATAAGCTGGTAGATGTTTAGAACATCTTTATTGTGAAATTCTTATATATTCTTATATAGTTACACGTGTTTGTTGTTTATGAATACATTTGACTCTTTCTCTTTACACAGTTAAAGAGTTTTAAAATTCGCCCAAAATGAATGAAGCAAGTTTGTCAAAATTCGAGTGCTTAACGAGGTATTTTTAAGATAGCCTGTTTTATCTATTGGTATATAGTATGTAGTTTAGGCCTCATGATTTTGGGAAAATATATTTACAAATTTGTATCTCAGAAATATGATCATCAGGAAATTTTTTATTAAAAAAAGAATTATGGAGTCTCTATAGCTCTGCATCTGGTGATCTTTTATATTTAAAACTTCATTTTCTTTATGACTTTATACATTTATGACTAGATGCCCTATATTTAATGCCAATTTTATCTTGCTTTTATATACAGTAACTCGTTATTAATGGATATTATGAATCAAATAATTTTTCTAGAAAAATTTCAACCAAAGTTCAATTATATCAGTGAGATGTACAAGCCAGTTAGTTGGAACTGTATAGATATAAACTGCACTGTGGGAAGGATGACATTGAGCTCCTCCCCTTCCTGGCTCTATGCAAGGGTCTGAGGATATTGCAGAATACAGCACAAATATAGAGAATACAATCTCCTGGGGGAGAAGTCACATAATAAATTAATGCTGACTATATCAGGACAATGAATAAAAGAAAGGATAATGCATATAGAAAATTACTTAGAAGGTTTGGGATGGTAGGGCTTAGCATAGTTGAGATAAAATCATGAGCATATAGTTTGTATGTTGAAGGATTAGAAAGATAAGAAATTCTCCATGTTGCATAACAAATTACCATAAACATTACATATACACATATATTTATTTGTGTGTATATATATAATGGCTTCTGTGTATGGGAAGCTCTGGAAGTGCTTGTCTGGGTCCTCTGTGAGACTGTGATAATGGTTTTGACTAAGGCTGAGTTTTCATCAAAAGGCTCAACTGGAGCTCACTCAAGTTGTTGACAGAATTATTTTCTCACAGTTATAGAATTTATTGCAGCTTGCTTCTTTAAAGTCACCAAGGATGACTTTAGAGTGAATCTGCTAGAACAATGAAGTCTTATTTAGCATAACATATTCAAAGGTGTGATATCTCATCATTCTTTTTTGTCATATCCTATTAATTAAAAGGAAGTCATCAATCCTGACAACATTCAAGGACAGAGAATTATACAGGACATAGAGGTGGAGATTAAGGGGGCCTCCCAGTGTCTGCCTGCCCCGGAGGGGATGAAAAATATAATATTTTTGAAGAGAAAATTAGACGACGGATATAGTGAACTATGTTAGCAATAGTAAAAAGTTTTACCTGCATTTTAAGAAGATTTGCAAGGTTTAGGCAAGATATTGGCATGATCTGATTGATATCCTAAAAGATAAATTTTGGATATATAAACTAATCATTGGACAGTTCACTATATCTCCTCCTCTCTATATGATGAAAGATAGCAATTCTTATTTTAATTACTGGAGTATTTATACTAGGAAAAATATGAAGGAATCTCATGAATAATGAGTGCTTAATATGAGTTAGGCCCTGTGCCTACACTTTTCTATTTATGCTGATAATAGTCCTGTAAACTTAATATCATTACATCCTATTAAATGTCAGGAAATTGGAGCAGAATTAATATTCTTTTCTCTGGCATCATAGGGCTAGTAACTAGCCAAGCCTAGATCTGAATACAGATTCAGGTTTTTCCTTCTTAAACCACACTATTTCCAAGTCTAGTTTGTTTTTAAATAAACATTGTATATAGTTAAGGTATACATATATGGTGAAATGATTACAATGATCAAGCTAATTAACATCTTTTCCTAACAGTTACTTTTTTCTGTTTGTGTATGTTGAGAGCACCTGAAATCTACTCTCAGCAAATTTTCAATATTCAGTAGAGATTAATTAACTATAATCATCATGTTGCACATTACACCTCTAGACTTAGTCATCCTACATAACTACAACTTTGTTCTCCAGCATCTCCCCATTTCCTCTGCCTCCTCTCTCGTGGAAACAACCTTTCTACTCTGATTCTACATATCCACTTTTTTAGATTCTACATATAAGTGAGATAATACAATTTATTTTTTCTGTGTCTGGCTTATTTAACAGAGTATAATTCCTTCTAGGTTTATCCATGTTGTTGTAAATGGCAGGATCTTCTTTTTTCTAAGGCTGAATAATATTCCAGTGAGTGTGTGTGTGTGTGTGTGTGTAACATTTTCTTTATTCATTAATCTACCCACAGACACTTAGGTTATTTTCATATCTTGGCTATTGCAAAAAATGCTACAATAAACATGAGTGCAGATATCAATATGAGATATTGATTTTATTTTCCTTGGTATATACCCAGAAGAGGGACTACTGGATCATACAGTAGTTCTATTTTAGTTTTTTTGATGAACCTACATTCGGTTTACACAATGGCTGTACCAGTTTACATTCCCACAAATAGTGTCCAAAAAAAAAAAAAAGATATGTGTACTTTCAAGAAGTGAGCTGCAATAAATCCTACATTTATAATATAATGAAGTTTTACTGCCAATTAGACTTCTACACTTTCACAACCCAATGTTTCTACCACCCCAAAAGCTGAGAAGTAGAAAGAGAAAGTTTTGGAGAAAAACTGGGCAGTCTTAAGTGTACAAATATATACTTAAATCTAGGCTTTCTTCAAAATGTATTAGAATAAAAAAAGTTGACCATTTATAAAACTCAACGATCCTGTGCCTATTTCAGTAATAAGAACTTGCTACCTGAAGATATTCAATACATAAAAATATTAAAATTCTACTTTAAATAATTTTAGCAATATTCAGGTACTTGTGAGGTCACCAATCATACCGTACTATTTTTAACAATAAAACATGTATGGAAATATTATTTTATTCTCATTTTATAACAATGAGCTTAATATAAAAGTCATAGAATCATGACCAAGAAAGACAATTTAGGCTCTTTTTATTACACTCTTTAGAAGTAATGCCATTATACTAAATAATATTTTTTTTTACTTATGAGTATTGTATGTACATTCAGCCTCTTTTTTATGAATATCATATATATATTTTAAGAGAATGGTCAGAATAAATATTTTCTTACATAAATTGTTGCTGTATAATCAGCATAATGAGAATGATAATTACTAATAGTTATTGAGGTTTTATTATGTGAGATTGTGCTAATCATGTTTCATAAATCTCCATAACCACCACCAGAACAAGTTACTTTTATTATTAAATTGTTTACATAAATCAGCCTGGGACATATATCTAGTAATGGACTGAGTTAAAATATCATTACTAAGTGTCATATGTACTATGTATACAGCACCTACATAGTATTAAAAAGGCATCAGTTATAGTACAAATAGATGATTATTTCTACAACCTTTCTTTGACTTAGGGCTCTATTCTACTTGAGAAAAGTATACTTAGGAGCTCTGAGCGATCTACGTAGAAAAGACTAAGGATAGCCTGTCATGCATACCGCTAGTGTCTCCTTCCACAGCTGCCCATAGCAGATACCACTGATCAACCAAAATTTGTTCACACTGAGCCAGGATGGAGTTGTGAACTCCTTTTGAATATGAATATCTTCTTTTATTTTTATTTTTAAAAAGCGAATGTCATATCTTAAAATTTTTTTAAAAGGGCCAAATAATAATTTTATTCAAGTTAAAGTTATTTAATTTTTTGATTTAACAAATATTTATTGAACTATTGCATTCAAAATTTCCGACACAAGTCAGCTTGAAATTATAGAATTCAAGTTAATCATTAAAATACGTTAATTGATTCTTCTACCTTTTATGTGGACCCAACAAACTGAACTCTGTTTTCTTCTCTGCTCAATTAAGCAACATGTCAGTAAGGTATAGAATTTCTGTCTAGTACTATCTATACCAATCTGAAAGCACACAAATATATGTACAGATGAGAGCTCTGAAAATGTTTTTTTTCCCCATCTAACTAACATGATGTTAAATACCAGTACATTTTTATCAACATAACAGGTTTTTTTCTTTGGACTACAATTTTCTATCTGAAGGAATAATCTCTATTTCCAATACTTAATTTTATTTTTAAGCTTTAAGCTCACAAAATTTCTCATCAAAAATCTTGCTACAAAAGATTGCCATTGCTTAGTTGCATGTGTCCTCATGTGCTTCACTTATGAAATGCATGAGTTGAAGTTGTCCAATCAAATACATGTCATAAGGTCACATTCTAAAACAAAATATCAAAAGTCACAATCCAGTTATATTTCCTATAATGCTTTCCATGTCTCATAATATAAAGCACAGCCACAAACTAAAATAATATTTAAATAATTTTGAAAGTTTTCATAAGTGAGAACCACCAGCTAGATGGAGGTAAGTCACCCGCTATTGGTTTCTCTTTCTATGGACATGTTGTATAATTAATATACCAAGCACAATATAATGTAGATGGCTTGTGGAAACATGTTATAAAAACACTTTTAATTCTGCTCACTTGATCTTTTTAACATGATCTTAACCAATATAAAAATCTTGATAATGAGGTATAAAAATCACTATGAAGTCACTCTAATTTGATCAATAAGTGTAAATCCAAAAATATAACAATATTCATTTTCTTCCTTCATGAAATATGAAACTCTTTAGAATAGTTTATTATATGTCAGTGACTTTCAATATCTGTCTTATATTCAAATTATACTTAAGAATCTAATAACTATATTGAATTTGTATTTTCCATTTTGCTGTTTATATAGAACAAGAAGAATCTTTGGATCACTCTCTGCAATCAAGCTAGCTTAGGATGAAAACTGTTAATAATTTGCCTGCATTGGTATATCAAACATACATAATAGTTATCTCCGTAAAAAGATGGATTTATACAATTTTAAATGATGAAGATTATAGCGATAATGATGATAAGAATAGGTCCATTTGTTGAATGTGTACTATGTTCCAGTCACTTTATGAATCATTTCCTATGAATTATCTCACTAAATCTTTACAATTATGAAACACGTATTATCCCCATTTAACAGATAAAAAATAATGTTCAGAGAGGTGAACTTAAGATCCCTGAGATAAAATTCTGCTTTGAGTACTATTTTGAGTCTAACTCCAGAAGTTTAAAATTACTCTATATTTAAACTAGATTTTCATCATTAGTTATACCACATCTAGTGGAAGAGAAAATTAGCGTTATCGGAGAATGCCTCTTTATGACATATATCTCCTTGTAATGGAAATATCCACAATCAATTTGCATGTGTGTAGGCTGGAGGTTGTATGTGAGGATAATGTGTTGTTGTTTTTTTTCCAACCCAAATCTCATAATGTGAAAAGTTAGTATGTTGTTTTTAAGAGTATATACTTAGATGGATACAAATCTTGATTTTGCAACTTTATTTTTATTTTCAATTAGAGTTGATGTTCAATATTATTTTATATTAGTTTCTGATATACAGCATAGTGGTTAGACATTTATATAATTTATAAAGTAATCCCCCCAATTAGTCTAGTACCCACCTGTCACTATACGTAGCTATTACAATATTATTAACTACATTCCCTACATTGTACTTTGCATCCCCATGATATTTTGTAACTATCAATTTGTGCTTCTAAATGACCTTTACTATTTTTTACCCTATTCCCCAAACTCCTTCCTATCTGGCAATCATCAGTTCGTTCTCTGTATCGATGAGTTTGTTTTGTTATGTTTCTTTGTTTATTTTGTTCTTTAGATTCCATGGATAAATGAGAGCATATGGTATTTGTCTTTCTCTGTCTTACTTATTTCACTTAGCATAATAACTTCTAGGTCATAGCATAATAACTTGATGTCGTTGTAAATCGTAACATTTCATTTTTTATGGCTGAGTAATATTCCATTGTATATATGTACCACATCTTTAAAAAATATTTTTATTTTATATTAGTTTCAGGTGTACAGTACATTAGTTAGACATTTGTATAGTTTATGAAGTGATCTCCCAATTACTCTAGCACCCATCTGTCTCTACACAGAACCATTGACTATATTCCCTATGCTGTACTCTATGTCCTTGTGACAATTTTGTAGCTACTATTTTGTACTTCCAGTCAACCTCGTACTCCTCTCTCCTCTGGCAATCATTAGATAGTCCTCTATATCTATGAGTCTGTTTTTATTTACTGTGTTCCTTTTGTTCTTTAGATTCCACATATAAGTGAAACCATATGATATTTATCTTTCTCTGTCTAACATTTCATTCAGCATAATACCCTCCAGGTCCATCCATGTCACTGAAAATGGAAGGATTTCATTTTTTATGGCCGAGTATTATTCCATTGTATATATGAACCATAACTTCTTTTCCAACTGTCTATTGATGGCATTTAGGTTACTTCCATATCTTGGCTATTGTGAATAGTGCTGCTCTGAACATAGAAGTGCATAGATCTTTGCAAATCAATGTTTTAGTTTTCTTTAGATAAATACCTAGAAGTGCAATTGCTGGGCCAAAAGGTAGTTCTATTTTTAATTTTTTGAGGAAACTCCATACTGTTTTCCATATTGGCTGTACCAACTTGCAATCCCACCAACAGTGTACTAAGGTTCCCTTTTCCCCACGTCCTTGCCAACACGTCTTTTTTGATTTATTAATATAGCCAGTCTGACAGGTGTGAGGTGATGCCTCATTGTGATTTTGATTTGTGTTTCTCTTATGATTAGTACCTTGAGCATCCTTTCATATGTCTATTGACCATCTGTAGTTCCTCTTTGGAGAAATAGCTATTCAGGTCTTCTGCTCATTTTTTAATTGGATTGTTTGGTTTTTTGGTGTTGAGTTCTATGAGTTCTAATTAAATTTTGGATAGTAAGCCCTTATGAGATATATCATAGGCAAATCTCCCATTCAATAAGTTTTCTTTTGGTTTTGTTGATGGTTTCCTTTGCTGTGCAAAAACTTTTCATTTGATGTAGTCCATCTGTTTATTTTTTCTTTTGTTTTTCCCGCCTGAGCAGATATAGCAGGAAAAAATTACTTATAGCAGTATCAGTGAGTTTACTGCCTATATTTTCTTCTAGATTTTCTATGGGTTCGGGTCTTACATTTTAGTCTCTAATCTATTTTGAGTTTATTTTAGTATATGATGTAAGAAGGTGGTCCAGTTTCACTTTTTTGTATGTGTCTGTCCAGTTTCTCCAACTCCATTTGGTGAAAAGACTGTCATTATTCCGTTATATAATCTTGCCTCCTCTGTCAGATCAAATGTCCATATAGGTGTGAATTTATTTCTAGGCTCTCTATTCTTTTCCATCTATGTATCTGTTTTTATGCCAGTACCTTGCTGTTTTGATTAGCCTTGTAATATAGTTTTGTATCAGGTACTGTGACACCTCCTACTTTGTTCTTCCTCCTCATGATTGCTGTGGCTATTCGAGACCTTTTATGGTTCCATATAAATTTGGAGATTATTTGTTCTAATTCTCTGAAAAATGCCATTGGTATTTTGATAGTGACTGCATTGAATCTATAGATTGATTTAGGTCATATGGCCATTTTAATGATATTGATTCTTCCTACCTATGAGCACAATATATGATACTATTTACTTGTGTCTTCTTCAATTTCATTTTTAATGGCTAATAATTTTCCGAGAACAGGTCTTTTACCTCCTTGGTTAATTTGATTCCTAGGTATTTTAGTGTTTTTGATGCAATTGTAAATGGAATTATTTTTTAAATTTCTCCTTCCTGTAGTTCATCATTGGTATACAAAGATGAAACTGACTTCTGAATATTACTTTTGTATCCTGCTACTTTACTGAATTTATTGATTTGTTCTATAGAGAAGCTTTAAGGTTCTCTCTATATAGTATCATGTCATCTGAAAATAATGACAGTTTTACTTTTTCCTTTCCAATTTGGATGTCTTTTATTTTTTCTTTCTCGTCTGATTTCTGTAGCTAAGAATTCCAATACTATATTGAACAGAAGTGGGGAAAGTGGACATCATTGTCTTGTTCTTGATATAAAGGAAAATGCTTTTAGCCTTTCTCTATTGAATATGATGTTAGCCATGGCTTTGTCATATATAGACTTTATTACATTGAGGTGTGTTTCTGCTATTCCCACTTTGCTGAGAATTTTTCTCAAAAGATGTTGGATTTTGTCAAATGTTTTTTTTTTTAATCTATTGATATAATCATGTGATTTTTATCCTTCGTTTTGTTTACATAGTGTATTACATTAATTATTTTGCAGATTTTGAACCAAACTTCCACCTCAGAAATAAATCTCACTTGATCATGGTACATGATCTTTTTAATGTATTGCTGAATTTGGTTTGCTAATATTTTGTTGAGGATTTTTGCATCTATGTTCATCAGAAATATTGACCTATAATTTTCTCTTTTATTTTGTAGTGCTTTTCTGGTTGTTGTATCAGAGTAATGCTGGCCTCATAAAATGAGTTTGGGAGCTTTCCTTGCTCTTCAATTTTTTGGAATTCTTTAAAAATGATAGATATTCATTTTTCTTTGAATGTTTGGTAAAATTCAACTGTGAAGACTTCTGGTCCAGGATTTTTGTTTTTTGGGAGTTTTCTGATTATGAATCTGATTTTGTTTATTATCGGTTTCTTCACATTCTGTTTCTTCCTGGTGCAGTCTTGGAAGCTTGTGTATTTCTAGGAATTTATCCATTTCTTCTAGGTTATCCAGTTTGTTGGTATAAAATGGTCTTCATTTTCTCTTATTATAGGCTTTGTTTTAAAGTCCTTTTGTCTGAAAGAAGTATTGCTACTCCAGCTATTTTTTTTATTTCCATTTGTATGAAATATCTTTTTCCATTCTTTTACTTTCATTCTGAGTGTTTATTTGATCTGAAGTAGGTCTATGTAGACAACATGTGCGTGGATTTTGTTTTCTTATCCATTCAGCTACCCTATGTCTTTTCATTAGAGCATTTAACCCATTTACGTTGAAAGCGATTACATTTAAAGTAGTTATTGCCATTTTATTATTCATATTTATATGTTTTCCCCCTTCTTTTTACAGAAGTTCCTATAACATTTCTTATAATACTAACTTCTTGGTGATGAACTCATTTAGCTTTTTCCTGTCTGGGAATCTCTTTATTTCACCTTTCATTTTAATTGATAGCCTTGGTGGATAGAGCACTCTTGTTTGTAGGTTCTTATTTTTTTTTATCACTTTGAATATTTGTTGCCAGTTCCTTCTGGCCTGTAAAGTTTCTGTTGAAAAATCAGGGGACATTCTTTTGGGAGTACTCTTGTAAATAACTAGCTGCCTTTCTTTTGTTGCTTTTAAGATTCTTTTTGTTTAACCTTTGGTATTCTAATTATGATGTGTCTTAGTGTGGGCCTTTTTAGGTTCATCTTTTTGGGGACTCTGCATTTCTTGGAATTGCATGTCTAATTTCTTTGCAAGGTTAAGGAAATTTTCTGTCATTATTTTTTCATATATTCTCAATCCCTTGCTCTCTTTCTTCTCTTTCTGGTACTCCTATGATGAGGATGTTAGTATGTTTGATGTTGTCCCAGAAGTCTCTTAAACTTTCCTCACTTATTTTTTCTTTCTTTTTGCTGTTCCAGTTGAGTGCTCTCTGCTACTTCGTCTTCCAACTCTCTGACTCAATCTTCTGCTTTGTCTAATCTACTCTTTATTCTTTCAAGTGTATTCTTCATTTCAGTTATCGTATTCTTCATTTCTGACTAGTTCTTTTTTATGGTTTCTATTTCTTTTCTATGCTTGCTATCCCTCTGTTGAAGTTCTCACTGAGATCATCTCTTCTCCCCCTGAAGTTCTTTGAGCATCCTTATAACCAGTGTTTTGAACTCTGTCTCTGATAGGTCATTTGCCTCCATTTTGTTTAGATTTTTCCTGGAGTTTTCTTCTTTTATTTAATTTGCAGTATGTTTCTTTGTTTTCTTATTTTAGTTGCCTCTATGTGTTAGGAAAATTTGTTACATTTCCCAGCATTGGCTAGATGTAGTGGGCTTATGCAGTAGGTGTCCTATATGGCCCAGTGGCAATCTCCCTAATCATCTATTCTGGGGGATCTCAGCATGTTCCTTGTGTTGGTCGTGTGTGTTCCTCTCTTGTAGCTAAGATTTGATTGTTGTTAGTGCATCAGTGAATGGGATTGACTCTTGGGCTGATGTGCTATGGGGATTAGCCATACCCATAGAGTATGAGTGGCTCTATAGGGGCTGACCCCTCAGAGTGGGATTTGCTGCAGCAGGGTCATGTACCTGTTGCAACCACCCTTTGGGTTGGGCACTTATGAGGCTAGTCATGTGGTGGTGGTGCTCTGTCATGATCTGACAACAGCCTCTGGGTATGTTGGTTCTGGGGATCCTTGGGAGGGTCTCCTGTATAGGCCAAGGTTAGCTATTGCCTTTGCCCAGCCCAAGGCTACCTGGTAGGAGCTACAAAGTGATCTACAGTTGGTCTCTGCCTGTGCTGTACCTCGAGGCACATAGAAGATACCACACTTCAAATCAAGGCTGGCTGCCACCAATACCAGGCAGTATGCGGATGTGATGAGACAACGTCCCAGGCAATCACCAGAATGGGGAGAGTCGTGTTCACCAGGTTAGTGCAGATTTAGATTTGGCACCAGTGCTAAGCCTGTGGCCATTCACAAAAGTTTCAGACTATACCAAAGCCAGCTACTTCCAACTTCAAGTTCATAGACCCTGAGATTTGTTCAAGAAACCCTGTACTCAGGCCAGAGCTTATTGCCCACTACTGAAAGTGTCTCAGAGGCCTGAGAGCTAATGCCTATTGATTGCTGCTGAAAAAGCCTCCTGCTAAGAGTATGGAGTGAGTCTGGTTGCCTAGCCACAAAATTGCCTCTGGCAATTCAAGAGTTGGGTGCAGAGGTCCCAGGGAGTCACAAGAGTGGAGCAAGCTGCACTCACCAGGCCAGTGCAGACTTAGATTTGGCTCTGTGGGGGAAGGGTTCAACACAGGCAAAATGATACTGGAGTGGGGATGGGGCCCCAAGCTCTTCCAGGGGAACCTCCACAGCCGAGATATCCCTCCTGATGCTTAACTGCCATGCATGGGTATGGGGGCCAGCCTATTTTGTGTCCCCACCCCTCCTACTAGTTTCAATGTGGTCTCTTCTTCATATCTTTAATTATAGAAGACTGTTCAGCCAGACTGCAAATGGTTCTCCAGGTTGATTGTTCTATTATTTAGTTGTAATTTTAGTGCAGTCATGGGAGGAGACAAACACAGCTTTTACCTATACCACTATCTTGACCAGCTGATTTTGCAACTTTTTAATTGTCAGGTCTGAGATGTTACCTACTCTGATTCTCAAGATCCTAATCTGTAAATTACAGTAATTCATACAACCTGGTTTATAAAATGTCTTAATTTTTAAGTGGAAAGTGCTGAGCAGTATATATCGTAAGGGTTCAAATGTTAGTTATTTTTGTTGTTATTGTTGCAGCTGTTGTTGTGTTATTTTTAGTGATTTTCCCATCAGCAAACCTTTGATGGACATTTATTTGTAGTCAGCTTCCTTTTTTTTCTTTTTACATTCTAAGACTCTGCTGACACAAATCAATAGTTAGAGGCTCGCATTAGAATAATGAAATAAAGAAACAAATCAATATTACTTTATATCAAACAGAAAAAAAGATCCTATTGCCTGTCATCATTGGCACACATGAGAGGACAATGATATAAGATGAAGACTGATATCTGGATTAGTCAGTTTTCTATTCCATAAATTCTTAAATGTGACATTTAATGATTTGAAGTAAAGGATTGAGAATAGTTATTAGCTACACCTACTATTTGGAACATGCAAGTAATCAGCCATTTTTATTCTAAAAAGTAATGAAAAGAGGGAAAATGCAATCAAAAGCCTAATCATATATATATATTCTAAACTAAAACTAATTATGCTACTTTCCAAGAGTCATCTATTCTTTCAGCATCTAAACTGCTAGTTTTCAACAAAAATGGGGCATTAACTTATTTTAATTAACAAGACAGATTTTAAAAATTCCCTACCCCAAATTTAAGTGGCATCCTTAGATTTATTACTTATGGCTAAGAGTGACAAAAAATATTATTTCCTTATGCCAGTAATGTGTCTTCCTCTAATATAATCACCTTAGATTTATCTAGAGTCCTCTCTTCTCCAGACATTTTGCATTTCTTTAGCTCTTTTATTTACTTCTTTTAATTACTTGACAAGTATATATATATACATACATATGTATATATGTATATTTATTTAAAGTGTACAACATGATGACTTGATATATATTTAAAGTGTACAACATGATGACTTGTATATATTTAAAGTGTACAACATGATGACTTGATATACATATTTAAGCGTACAAATGATGAGACATATATATTTAAAGTGCACAAAATGATGACTTGATATTACACATACATTGTGAATGACTTGCCATATATATATTTAAAGCGTACAACATGATGACTTGATATATGTATATATTTAAAGGCAAATATGATGACTTGATATTATATAATAGAAATGATTACAATATATATTTAAAGTGTACAACATGATGACTTGATATACATATACATTGTGAAATGATTTATATATTTAAAGTGTACAACATGATGACTTGATATACATATACATTGTGAAATGATTCCCACAATCAAGTTAATAAACATATCAATCACCTCACATAGTTATCTTTGTATTCATGTGTGTGAGAATGCTTATGATCTACAATTGGCAAATTTCAAATATACAATACAGTAATATTAACTATATTCTCTATGTTGTACATTAGATCCTCAGAAATTATTCATCTTATACTTGAATGTTTGTACCCTTTAAACAACCTCTTCCCATTTTTCCACCTCAGCAACCATAATTCAACTCTCTGTTTCACTGAGTTCCACTTTTTTAAAAGACTCTACATACAAGTGACACTGTATGTCTTTGTCTTTGTCTGGCTTTTTCACTAGTATAATACCCTGAAGTTTCACCCATGTTGTTGAAAATGGCAAGATTTCCTTCATTTTTAATGAATATTGTTTCATTCTATATATCCGAAATATTTTTTTCTCCGTTGATCCATCCATGGATACTTACATTGTTTCAACACCTTGACTACTGTGAATAATTCTGGAATAGACATGGAATTGCAGATATCTCTTTGAGATAGTGATTTTGTATGTATACGTAGAAGTAGAATTGCTAGATCACATGGTAGCTCTATTTTTAATTTTTTAAATGAAACTCTATACTGTTTTCCATAATGGCTGTACTAATTTACATTTCCAACAATAGTGTACATGGGTTTCCCTTTCTCTACAATCTTACCAACACTAGCTATAGCTTCTCTTTTTGATAATAAACATCCTAACAGGTGTGAGATGATATTTTATAGGTTTAATTTGTATTTTTCTTATGATTAGTGATGCTGAACATCTTCTCATAATTATTGGCCATTTGTATGCCTCCTTTGAAAAATATCTATTCAATCCTTTCATCATTTCTTAATTTGCTTATTTGGGATTTTTTTTTTTTTTGGTATTGAATTGTATGAGTTCTTTATATATTTTAGATATTAACCTTTTATCAAATATATGGTTTGCAAAGATTTTCTCCCATTCCGCAAGTTGTTCTCTTGTTTTGTTACTTGTTTTCTTTGCTGTCAGAAGCTTTTTGGTCTGATGTAGTCCCACTTGATTATTTTTGCTTTTGTTCAATTTGCCATTGGTGTTAAATCCAAAATATCTTGCTAAGACCAGTGTTAGAGAGCTTACCTTCTATATTTCATTCTAGGAGTTTTATGTCTTCAGGTCTTACATTTAAGTCTTTAGTCCATTTTGAGCTGATTTTTGTGTATTGTGTAAGAGGTACAAAGTTGTAGTTTTTTTTTGTTTGTTTGTTTGTTTATTTGTTTGCGTGTGGCTGTCCAGTTTTACCAACATCATTTTTTAAAGAGAGTATCTTTTCTCCATTGTGAACTCTTGGTGACTTTGTCAAAAATTAGTTGACCATACACGTGTGTTTATTTCTGGACTCTCTATTCTTTTCCATTAATGAGTGTGTCTGTTTTTATGCCAATACCATATTCTTTCAATTTCTATAGCTTTGTAATATAGTTTCAGATCAGAAAGTGTGAAACTCTACCTGTGTTCTCATTTCTCAAAATTGCTTTGGCTATTCGGGGTCTTTTGTGGTTCCTTACAAACTTTAGGCTTGTTATATTTCTGTGGAAATATAAGCTATTGGATTTTAATAGAGATATCATTGAATCTATACATCACTTTGGGTAGAATAAACACATTAACAATATTAATTCTTCCAATCTATGAACATGAGATGTCTTTCCATCTATTTATGTCTTCTTCAATTTTTTATCAATGTCCGATGGTTTTCAGTATATAGATCTTTTACCCTATGGTTAAATTATTTCTAAGTATTTTATTCTTTTTGATTCTACTGTAAATGGGATTGTTTTCTTAAATTTTTTTCAGGTGGGTCACTGTCAGCATACAGAAATACAATGATTTTGTATCCTGTAACTTTACTGAAGTCGTTTATCAGTTCTAACCTTTAAATTCATTAAATACTTTAGTCAAAGAATTTGCTATAAAATATTACCATTACTTAGTGAATTTCTTCAGCCCTTCTCTCACCTAGGTTACTATCCAAATTTAGTCAAATAATTTAAACCAAAGAGCAATAAACAAACATATCTGGGGGTTGACTACATCATAAATGATTTCATTATTGTACACTTTATAATTAATGTGCCAAATTAAACTTTTCTTAAATGAAATCATGAGAAATATTTTTATTTAATTTAGATTTATAATATGTTACATTATCCCTTGAGGCATCATAATTTGTCAACTAAATTTGCTACATTTCTGTTATTGTGTGCTGTGTTATCTTCATTATAAAAGATGTATGTAGACATCCTTCCCTCATGGCTTTTGATCTTGCTTTCTAAAATTACACTGGGTAAATTTAGCCAATCAGAGGTGAATTCCCTCATATCTCATTCCTAAATATAAAAACTATTTTCGTGTACTCATCACTTCTTCAATTTTCGCAGTAATTTGTTTTGTTTAGTTTGTTTTTTGTCATCCTTTCACATCCTTTCTGAACTTCCTTTAATGTCTTGAGAATTTTCTTATTCTAATCTGTTTTTATTTGTTGCCTCTTTAAGTTTCTCTTATCTTTCCTTATTAATCCCCTTTTTCATCCTTCTTTTAATAGAAATTTATTCATAGTACCATATTTTATTTTCTTTTATTTCTTTTATTTATTTTATTTTATTTTATTTTTATTTTTAATGCCTACAGCACTGGTATTCCTAGGTGGTCTCCCATCCAAGTACTAACCAGATGCGACCCTGCTTAGCTTCCAAAATCAGACGAGATCGGGCACGTTCAGGATGGCATGGCCATAGACTAGAGTCCTATCTTTCATCTGAGTGATTAATGCTGACTCACCTAATTTTCATAAATCTTATGGCTTCATCTATACTACAGTATCCTCTGCTAGCTATAGTGTTGACCACTAAAAACATCTCATACAACAATATTCTTCTACATTACTAACATGTCATCAAAGTTTCTATAAGATATCTTCTTCTGAATGCTCCAAGTAACTTCTAGTTAAGTATATGTAATAAACATTCTTTTCCCCTAAACTGTGCCTCCATTGTTTCTTATATTATGGTAACATCCCTTAAACAATTGTAAGAGAATCTTAGAAATAAAACTAAATTAATAATCTTCTTATAGTATTTATAGACTATAATTTGATAAAATTTCTCTGAAACCATCACCATAGTGAAGATAATAAATATATTCATCACCAAAAAAATGTCCTTATAGCATTTCACAAACCCTTTCCTACTGTTCCTCAAAGCCCTAACCCTACCACCCTGTCTCTAGATACCCACTGATATTTTCAAAATATATATTTTTTATTTCTTCCACATCTCAACTTAACATGCTCAGTCTTTATTCTAGCTTCTTAAAAATATGAAATGCAGTAATAGTGGCTGTTATAATGTCCTTGTCTACAAATTGTATCATTTGTGTTAAATTTAGATATTTCAATTAATTAATTTTTTTTCTCATATTGAGTGCTATTTTTCTGCCTCTTTGTATGTATGGAAATTGCTTACTTGATGCCAGACATTGTGTGTTTAACATGCCAGATGGAGCATATTTTGTGTTTCTATAAATATTCTTGAGCTTTGTTCTGTAAATCATTGTTAGTTATAGAAAGGTTTATGCTGTCAGGTATAGTTTTTAAACTTTGCTATGCAGTACCAGAGCAGGATTCAATTTATGAATAATTTTTTTCTCAATCTGAGACAATATGCAAATTCAATCATATGCCCTATAACTTATGAGATTTTCCACCATAACTGGTGGGATCAGGAATTGTTCTTGGTTATATTGCCTTTTCAGATAGTTCTTTCCTTAGTCTTGAAGGATTTTCCATTACATTTTACATATACAAAGATGAGTATTTTGCTGAAAATTCCTCAGTTTTCCAACTCTCTCTCTCTCTCTCTCTCCTTTCTTTCTTCCTCCCTCTCTCTCACTGTGGTCCCCTTCTTCTCAATCACTCTTCCCTAATGACTCTATCTGCATTGGCCTTTCTATACTCCTAGTTCTATTTCTGCAACTAAGAAAGATCATCAGTCTTTATCTGGGTCCCCTATTCCCTTGTGCCACAGACTGGAAACTCTTTCCAAGTAATAAATTAAGCAACCGTATGACTCACCTCATTATTTTCCTATTTCGGGAATCACTGTAATTTTCGTCTGATATCCAATATCTTGAATTCTGTTGTTTCATATATGTTGTCTATTTTCATTAGTTTCTCCCATTCTGGCCAAAGCAGAAGCTTCTTGATATCTTACATACACTTTTTCTTTTTTTTTTCTTTTCAATCTATGCTGACTAATACATTTTTACTCATGTTTTTACCTTCTCTAACTAGAGTTCTTGACTACGTTTTCATGCTAGCTATCAATTCTCCACCTAGAACCAAAACATTTTTTGTGAGTCAAATATTGGTAATGTTTATCTCATTTTCAAAATCTTTCAATTATGCCCCCTTTACAAACATAAAAATCTATGCTCAGTCTTTTGGCATGCAAGTCCTTCCATGATCTTAAACCTTCCTAATTTTCCAGCTTCCTTTCTTGACATTTCTCTCCTTTTGTTGTGATCCAACTATGCTCACTCACAACCTTTCCCTGTTAAAGATAAATACTTGTGATGATTCGAATATGTTGTTTCTTATGCCTGAAATAAGTATCTAACCCGTTTTAGTTTTCATATTGAACTCTTATTTATGTTTCAAGGCAGATATCAATTATATCCCTCTTTTTTAAGTCTTTTCACGCTCATCAAAAAAATTTATCATGCTCTTTTTTGTGTGTGTAGCCACTGAACTATTATTGCACACATCTCAGTGGTGGAGTGTATTTTTCTGTTTGTTGCTATAAAGACACAGTGTTCCTGCGAAACCTATATATATATATTTTAAAAAGTCTTTTATATATATACATACAATGAGTATGGTGAAAATTTTCATTACATCTGTTAGTCAGATATTCCAGCTCTTCACCTTTTAGCCACATGATAAATATGTATTTATTGGCCCTCTTTTGGTTGGATAGGGCCATGTTACTAGTTATGGTCAATGAGTTGTGAACAAAAATAACTAATACTTACTAATGCACAATTATTAATGATAATCACATTCATTGGATGACAATAAAAAAGCATGGGTAAACTACTGATGTTTTTTGGGACTGGTTTCACTGTAGAAGCTGAAAATAATATGAAAGAAAAATTTCTTCCTTTTAAAATTCTTTTACTTTTAGATAATACACCTGGTCATCCATATAATTTAGAACATCCAAATATAAATGTTGCCAAAAAATACAACTTCCTCGATCTAACCTTTGGATAAAGGCATTATTTCTACCTTTAAGATTAATTATATTAAATGGAGTTTTAATGATATTTTTAATAAACTTGAAGATAAAGACTCACATTTACAGAAGCCTGGAATAAATACACAATTTTAAGTTGTATCAGGAATATCGCTTTAGCTTTGAGTGATATAAAGCTGTCAGATTTAAATGCTTGCAGAAAGCAATATAGCTAAAAGTGGTTGTACCAGGGAATATGGTTCCAACAACTGAAGAAGGATTAACTAGCATCATTAATTTATTAAATAAATTCTAAGAAGAAGGCTCAGACAATTTGAATTTAGATGATATTAATGAATTACTGGTCGATCATGAATTAACTGGTAATAAATTAATTCACTTAATATCTGAAGCCCATCCTGCTGATGAATATGGCGGTGACCTTGAACCAGTTTAATTTACTGTGAAAAATATTTACAAAGCTCTCCAACTGGCCACAAAACTGGAAACTGCAATTCTAGATATTGATCTAAACATTTAGGAAACCTTCAAAATTTCTAAAAGATTTTTTAAAATGTTGCAGTAAATGTTGAAGAATTTTTGAAAACTTAGCAAAAGATGGTGTTGGAAAAAGATCATCCAAAAACATAAACATAAAAAATGAAACTGAAGTAGTACCTCCAAATATTTCAAGCAATGAAGATAGTGACTTTGTGCCAATTAAAAAGAGAAGGTTGATTGCTTCAGATTACGGTACAGACACCAACTGTGAATAAAATTTACTTTGTTTTTTTCAGAATTTTCATTAGCATTTTTATGTGAAAATATGTGTAATAAATATTTTTATAACTTATATTGACCTATTTCTTTAGTACATTTTTTGTACTGGACTCTTTTTACAGTTTTCTTTCACGATTAAAAAGAAAGATGCATGGAACAGATAACCCATGAAAATTCAGGGATGGGTAAAGTAATAATAATAATAATAATAAATATAATCGCAAGTGTTAGCAAGGATGTGGAGAAACCAGGACTCTCATACACTGAATGCTGATGAACAAATTAGTAAAACTTTTTTGGAAAGCATTTAACTCCTCTGGCCTAGAAATTTCACCTTGGGGTATATACCTAGCAGAAATACTTATATGTTCATAATAGAACTTTTTATAATAGCAAAACCCCAGAAATTCCCCAAATGTCTATCAACAGTAGAATGGAAAAATAAATTGTACTATATTCCAATAATGGAATATTGCACAGCAATAATAATAAGTAATCTACAACTACACCCAACAATATGGATGTCTTGTTAACATTATATTGAGTGAAAAAAAAGAGACAAAAGAGTACGTACTATTTGATTTCATTTATGTAAAGTGCAAAAAGAGCCAAAATGAATCTATTGTTTTTAAAGTTGGGATGGTGGGGAAGAAGGTTAGTGATAAGCAAGCCATGGAGAGGTGGTTTTTCTAGTATAAAGATAATTTTCTTTTTTATGATCTTGATGCCTTTATCCCTATGTAAAGTCTGTGAAAATAAATTGTGAGTGTTAATTAAACTCATTTTATCTTTGTATTTATATGTGTATCATACTTCAATAAAACTTTTAAAAAAACTGAACTCAATCATAGAAAGATGTCTTATTTTCTGGTATTGCATGTTTGCTTTATATTTCCATTTCTCAGAAGATTTATAAAGGCTATTGTCTTCATCCCACATCACGATTAGTTTTCCACATATAACATAAAGAAAAGCAAGTAACTGAGCATCTGACATTTCAGGCAAACACATTCAAGAATAAAGAAAATCTAATATAGTGGTACACAACATTAAAATATGGCAAAAACATATGCTCGATATGTGAAAATACTAAAGTTGTGTTCACTATTCTAAAATGTAAAGTCTAGTTAGACGACATCATTCCTTTAATAGACAATTGATGTTGTAACTGTCTACTGGACAAAAGCACGCGACCAATTATAAAAATTACATTATAATTAGTACAGTCCATTTGTTCTCTTAGCAAATTATAAGAGGTCTCAGAATAATGGAAACCAGAGCTAACAAATACAACTTTACCAGGAAAAAAACCTGTATTCTTAAAAATTACTTAAGAATATTGTTTGTAGAGGTTTCAAAATTTTTCCGTTTCTAACAATGAGTTAATGGAAAAAAAATGTACTGATGCTAAATATGTATTTGTCAAGCATATAATAGAGAGCCCAGCAGTTTTATGTTCTGAGGCACACCGACAAGATAATATAAGATAATCACAGTCTCAACAAATCTATTGGTAGCAGGAAAGGGATAGATGTGTTTTACTTAACATGTTTTACATATTTCCTATTGCTTAGAAAGATAGAATATATGAAGTTTAATTTTACTTCAACAAATGTTATTGAATGTTATATGAGTCAGTCATAGTTTTTTTATTTGTTTCTGTGAGATTTAGGTTTTTGTTTTTTACAATGCTGAGTAAGAAAGACATGGTGTGTGTGTGCGTGTGTGTGTATGTGTGTAGTAAGAGGAAAAAGAAAAGAGCAAAAGGCAAAAACCACCTTAGAAGTTCCTATTTAATCATCTTAGACACAAAAGGGATGACAACTCTTTTCTAAAGTCTAATTATTCTCTTATTTGGGCTCATTTTCCATAGTTGCATATCCTTAATGACCACTTTCAATTTCTCCTTCACTTTTCTTTTCTGGATTTATTCTCTTTTCTGTCTTAATCTACCTATAATTATTTTCCTGTAGACTTAACATCAATTATAATCTATGATAACCTGCTCTTCTCGTTATACTGCTACAATTTGTTTTCTTTATTTCTTAATTTATTCTGTTTGCTTACTTCCAGTGAATCCTTGAAATGAAACAAATAAGTCATTTTCTTTGCTGCCACTATCTGCTCAATCTGCCCCTGAGCACCTTCATCAGTCTTCTCATCTCCCCTGCCCTGCCTTGGGAAGTGCTCACCCTCTCTGGTATGTGCCATGCTCTTCAGGCCCCACTCTCTTTGCATATCTATTTGTTCATTTGTTCCCAGTTGATTGAGTGACTCTCAGATAGAGAGGGGTGTATTAACCCTCTGTTTTTCAGGAAGCCCCATAACTTGGGAAAGAATAAAAGAACTGTCACCTAGAGAATGGTTCCTCTAGATATAAACTGCAAATCTCATCTCTTGTCACTCCTAGGTGTGACAAGTCATAAAGCTGCCCTATCACTAGTCACCTACATGGAGTCTGCACACTTGTTATATCGCATCTCCCTAGGCCTCATTTTTTAAGTATGGTCTGTGTTCTTATAGAGATTTCAGTCTGGTAAAGAAGACAGATAAACATTGTCATTATAAGATATTCTAATAAGCTCCAAAATATGGGAATAGGGGAGCTCTTGGAACACAGAGGAGGGGTACTTAAGACTTGAGAGAAGGGGAGAATACATGGCTTCCTGAAAGAAGCAAACCCTAAGTGGGAACTTGAAAGATGAGTAGGTGAGGCAGAAATAGAGTGGAGAGAAGTGAAGGTATGTCTTATGCAAAGAGGACAAAGTTTTCAAGCCAGAGAGAGCATGTTGTGTTGAAGCAAGTAAAAGTTTGCATGTCAGAAAGTTGAGTTTGAGGTGGAGGGTAGTGAGTATGAGGTTTCAGAGATAAGAAAGTTCAAAGCGAGAGGACTTTGGGCTTTTTCCAAGAAGCAACAAGTCACTGAAGTCTTCTGGAACAATAAAATATCATCATCAGATATGTATTATAGCAAGACCATACTGGCTTCAATGTAAAGAACTGGAGGCCAAGAGAGAAAGTGGGTGAATATGAACATTTAGAAATTGCATAGAAGAACTGAGAAAGTGGATGAATATGAGCATTTAGAAGTTGTATAGAAGGCTGGCAAACTAGATCAGGGTCCAGGGGCTATGGGGATAATCACATGAATTAATTGGAAAGAAATGTAAAAGAATAGAATCTGTAAGACAAGATAATTAAATAAATAAGTAGGCTCTAAGGGAAGAGGCAAGGATTAAAATAAAGTTTCTTTAGAACTAGGTAGATGATAATTATTTCCACCAGAATTGGGAACATAGAAGGATACCTATTTTGGCAATGGTATTGGTGCTGGCATGATCTTGGTTTTTTGCGATGGGTCAATTCAGTGATACCTTAAAATATTCTAGGACTCCACATAGTCAAGCTTTCATACTAAATCACTTTCATAGTTGGACAGATGTGAAACCATGAGTAATTAAAAAGGAAGTATATGTATAGGGTGATTTGGAAGCATGACGCAAGGGAACTTAAACTAATTGTGGAATAAAATGCTGAGAGAGAGAGAGAGAGAGAGAGAGAGAGAGAGAGAGAGAGAGAATGAGAGAGAGAGTAGGTATCTAAGCAGCCTAAGCAAAAGATTAAGGAATAAAGGAGTTTAGTTTATCTTTTTAAAACATTAAAGAAAATCAAAGACTATCTGTGTCTAGAGTGTGGCAAACTCAGAAATAAGTGGAAATCCTGAGACTGAAGTAGGCAGCAGCAATAGTTTAGTAAATTTGGATTTTGTCCTAAAAATCTAAATTAAAATCTAAAAAGTTTCTTATGTTCTCTGAAATTTCTAGGATTTCTTTTTCCTTCAATGGAATAAAAGTCACCATCAGAACAGAGTATCAAATTTATAAAATACCTGTCATATTTGTTCTATATAAAATTATGGGCAAATCTCTAAAAGAAAGGGTTATAATTCTCCTCTAATTCTCTCTTTTCTGTCTCTCTCTGATGGCTCTTCAACTCTCACACTATGACTTCTTTTTGAAATTAAAGTTATCAACAGAGCCACAATTATTCTGAGCTATTTCCTTTTGAATGGGTGGATCCTGGAAGAACATTTAACAAGAATTAAACCAGCAGAAGCTGATGCAAGACAGAAAGGGAAATATTTTAGAAAATAAGGCAGATTTCCAGTTTCCAGACAAATCTCATCAGTCCATGCTGTTCTTTTCGAGCATGCCAAGCAGAGGTAATCTCCAACTTGCTATACTTTGTCACTGTAGTGGAAGCCTCTTTATTGTCCATTACACATTCTCTCTTCTTCATGGCAATAGAATTCTGAATTTTTTTTTTGAGAACTACTCCATTCTATTCCTCTGACTGAAAATAGTGAGGTTCCCTCACTACCAGAAACTTTGTATAGTCTAACACAATCTGCAATGACTTTCCCTGGACCACTAAAATTGGTTCAGAAATGGGTTTTGTCACAGTATTAAGCCAAGAATACTCATGACGCATGCACAGGAAGTTCAGAGAATGGTCAATAATGAGCTAGAGGAGTCCTTTCTCTACCTACACTGTCAGGCAAATGTGGACGATATTGGGAAGTAAGTTTAGGTCAGGCTGAATGGTGACAGAAAGTGGTAGCAGAAAGATAGGCTGCACACAAAACTAGCTGACAGAAAATTAAACTTATAATTTAGTGGATACACAAGGGAAATGAGGGGAAAAAAAGAATGTACCAGAACCCAAACATCCTTGAAAATTTTCATTCTTTCCCATGGCAGGGAAAGAAACATTGAGGTTTGGTAAAGATCAATGACAGAAAATTTTAGAAATCTACAGTGTTTCATATTTGAGTCACTTTGTGTTCTGATCTGTGTCTTTATATGAAACAGACTGTCTAGAATTACTAAAAGTCTGTGTGCTTTATATATCTGCTCTATCAGCTAATTAAAAACTCCTAGACCTGAACTGGAAAACCAAATCATTTAAGATCAGGGTTGTGATCTCACAAGAGAAAGAATGTATAGGGCAAATATAAGATAATCAGCAGGTAGAGGAAAAAAAAAAAACATGGAAGTTACTTTATGGCTAGCAATAGCGTTCAAGATCACAAGTAATGTATAGTAAAGCTTAGGAAATTGTGTGCACGTATGTAAACATGCATGTATATACATTTTTTTCCACAAATTTAGAATACTCCATATGTCTGGGTTGGAAAGAGAATCCAGTGGTAATGCTGAAGCTAAGGCTAGCTTGAGATCATAGGGTATAAGTGACTGATGTCATACTAGCCTTGTGAGTATCTAGAGTTTGCCAGTACTATTTTCCCCAGAGATCAGATTATAAAGGAAGTGGCAGTAGGAGGCAACAAAGGATATATATTATTAATCAAAATAATATATTATGAAATATTTCAAAAATATACTAGTTAGATAAAACATTCAACATTTATGTAAATTGTAGTGTGATGGAGACAATAACACAGCATAAGTGATAGTCTGCCTGTATGACACCTATATGATTTCATCACGAAAGTGTATTCGAGAAGTTAATACTTGAACTAAGATATGAGGGATTTTTTTTTAAGTGTACATACAGCCAAGTGAAAATATGGGGAGAGCATTTTAGGCAGAAAAGACAGTAAGTATAGTTTTTATGTGAGAAATTAGCCTGGCTCGTTGAATTGCACACAAAGACAGGTATATTTAGGTATTTTCAACTTGAGTGAGAGTAATATAAATCTGGAGATTTAGGCAATATCAGATCATGTATGGCTTTTTATGCTATTATGTGTCTGCACATTCATGCTTCAAGTCTGCATAATGCTTGTTATTGCTTTAGATTTTTTTTTCTCTAAAATTCACTCTCACTGCTGTATGGAAAAGTCTGGGATGGAGGAGTAAATTAGTTCCCAGGAAGCTATTGAAGTTAACTGGAACTAAAATGTTAAACATGAAGATGATTTAACATAATTGGATTTTGGATATGATGTAAAAGTATAATCAATGTTTGTGCCAATGAATTTGATGTGTGAGAGATCAAGGATGGCTTCCAGGTTTTCATCTGGCAACTTGATAGTGTTGCCATCAGCTAAAATGGGAGAAAAACTGATGATTAAGTGTTATGCTCTGAATATGTTCAGTTTGGGATACTAAAAGAAAGATTAAGTGGCAACTGCTAGGTGAATCCAAAGCTTAGAGGATATGCTAGCAAGAAAGATGGAACTCCATCTAAAGAGGAAATATTGACAGTTAAAAGAAGAGAGCCTACAAAAATGAACCTTGCAATCTTCCAATACTTACAGGTCGATCAAAGGAGGAGGGGCCAGCAAAGGAAACTAAGAATTAACAACCACTGAGCATAGATGAAACAATAAAAAGCAAGTTCTTTAAGAATAAAAATAGTCACAAAGTGAAAATTGCTTCTGAGGAAGATTGAGTACTATGAAAACAAATGATTTATTAGAGCCAGGCAAGAAGACATGCCAATGGTACATGAAGGCTTGCATCTACTTAAAAAATATTTGCACAAGATTTGGTAACACTTCTATTCCTAGAAACTACAGTTGAAAAGCTGCTTGGCAATTTTGTGGAGAGCTTTAATGTGTAAATACTGTTTAACCCTATCTTATGGCCCCTTAGAAGTGACTCTAAGAAAATAATCTGAAATGCAACCAATTCTTTATACAAGGGTCATTATTATAAGACTATTTGTAAGAGTGAAGAGCTATAAATAATTTCAGTGTCAATCATTATTGGACAAAGTAAGCAAACTGGAATACCTACTTAATAGGACATTAAATATGTTATTGAAAAATTTATAATAACATGAAAAAATATATATATTTATAGTCAAATAAAAACACAATTATATAAATAAAGGCATAGGAGATATATGTATATATATTTATCTATGTATATATATTTATATGTTTTATATTTTTTTCAGGGAGAAAATACACAAATGTTAAGAGTAGTTTTGGAGGGTACTTTAGATAATAAAATTATAGCTAGTTTTACTTCTTTATACATTCTATATTTAAAACAAATTTTTAAAGAGTAGGCATTTCTTTATAACTAAAAAAATATCTAGACTAAAAAATTTGGACATGTTTAAATACATTACATCACATTATTTTTAAGTCAATTCTATACTATTTTCCATATTTTTATTGAAAGTTTTTACTGATTTCTATATCAAATGTGAAGCAGATTTATTTAGGTTAGGTTATGATAAAATTAAAATTTCTATGATTTCTAGATACAGAGAACAAACTAATGTTTGCCAAATAGGAAGGAGGTTAGAAGTTGTTGTAAAAAAGTAAAGGAATTAAGAAGTAAAAGTTGGCAATTACGAAATAGTTATGGGTATGTAAAGTACAGCACAAGGAATATGGTCAAAAATATTATAATAAATATGTATGGTGCCAGGTAGGTACTAGACTTATGGGGGAGTAACTGAGTAAGTTACATAAATTTCAAACCACTATACTGTATACCTGAAACTAATATAATGTTGAATGTCAAGGATAATTAAAAAATAAAAATAATTTGAAAATAGAAAAAAATTTCTATGACTTCAATGGGAAAATGACTTTTGAATATCTGAATACAAATTAACTCAGGAAATTAAAATGTGCCTCTTCTTTTTACAAATTACACCTCCATTTCAATAAATAAACCTAAAAGAAATAATTATGCAAGTATGTGAAGCCATTTATACAAAAATTATCTTTCATCACTTTTTATAGTAGGCTATTTGGAAATAAACAATGTTGATCAAAACAGGATTAGCTGAATACAATGGACTATGATCTATTCAGTAAACAAAAGGAGAATCTATATATACAGACAGAGCAGCAGTCAATAATATATTGTTGAACTGAATAATGGTGGTCCACGTGTGAATTTTTTCTCATTGAATATTATATGATAAGCATTTCCCAGGTAATTAGTTACCTGTGAAAATATTTTAATAAGTAATTAAATATTTTCTATTGTATCGATGCATTAGAATTTATTCAACCATTTTCCATTTGTAGGACAGTTAGAAAAAAACACACAAAAAGTCTAAAAACACACAAAAGTCTCTATATAATATTCATTGACTCTGGTGTAGAGTTGAATGGATTTAAAAAAAGATATTATATAATTTTTCATTACCAAAATAAACAGATTATTTGGTACAGGAAAAGAAAGCACCAACTTATCACTGAGAATATAAAAGGTTTGCAACATTATATTTTGTAAAAGAAGATAAAAAGTATTCTTAATTATGCAGAGGGCCCTAAAAGCTAAATTTTTTTTTTCACTGTCTTGGATACCAACTTTTTATCATGTATTAGCAGAATATTATGACATTGATTAAATAAAGGAAAGCAGAATTATGATTTTTACAAAACCACTTTAAATATTAAAAGAAGCCATAGGCACGGGTCTATAGGAGTGGAACAGGGCTGTTAAGTACAAGATATTGTGGACATCACTCATTCATAGGGTTACCAGGCATTAGAGCTGACTCAGTGGCACATAACACACACATGCACAAATGTCCAATTATAATATAAGATAAATAAGTTCTTAGGATGTAATGTATAGCATGATGACTATAGAAAAAGATATTTTTGAATTAATGAATATATATATATTATTTATTCATTATTCACTAGTTTAGCATTAGAAAAGTGATGTTTAAAGTGTGTAAATTTTTCAGTGAATAAATAGTCATACACCAAATATGAAATATACAATAACTGTTATTCTATTTAATTATGTATTTTGTCATTAATGCAAATATATCATTTTAATTCATGGTTATTTAATGTCAGAGATTTTAGAGTTTTTGTTTATAAGCATAAAGTATCATTACCACAAAGGTAGAAACGAGAGCCTGAATCTGTATTTTCTTAACACGAGAACACTAAACACATTTCTTCTTTCCTAATTAAATTATAAATCATACAATGTTTTAATTTTCAAATAAAAAGTTTGTTACACCTAAAAAAACATAGTTCATCTTATTTGTAAATATTACTTAGAAATAGAATGCAGATGAAGATAAAATAACAGTGTGATTAACATTTCAAGAGTTTAGGTTAGATTGTGTTATCACTTTCTCTGTAAATTTCTTAATATAGTAGGACTTTAAGTATCAGTAAGATTCAAGATGTAAATGAACACATTTGAATAGTGAGAATATATCTAACAATCTCAAATGCATGAAAAAATTTATTAACATGAGATTAAGATTATCGATGCAAAATATTCTAAACCTGTTCAGTTTTAAAGATGCATCTAGACAAATGTCTGATTCTAACTCATAGCTTGTATTTTATTACCCATAAATGTTTAATTTATTTTTAAAAATAGGACTTAGAATCAGAAAGGGGGAAAAGGCGATAAAGAACAAAAATTTTATTTGCATATTTTCTGCCAAAAATCAAGCTGAATATATTTATTGGATTACCTATATGTATTTGAAGAGTTTTCATTCCCTACGTTCCATGAAGAATGTTGTAGGCTTTCTATTTTCTATAAATTATCTTAATGTAGGCTCCACAGACTTCGACGTAAACTTCAGATTTTGAGACCTGACTTAGCAATGCCTCATTATGCACACACTTTCCCTTGCTTGGAACTGCTTAAGGCCCTTTCAGAAACTAAAGTACAGATATGTGTCTAGGTAGGCTCCAAGATTATCATAGAGATTCTAATACTCATGTTGACCTTGCCCCTGGTGATCTAGAGCTTGCTACTAAAACAGAAGTATTGATCAGATACTCCTTTAAACCATGTATAAAGATGTCCTGTAATCCATAGGTTTGCAGGCCCCAAGAAGACTCCATGGAGCGGCTACAGAACAGAAAGCCATTTCTTATGCCCAGCAAAGTCTCAACTCAAAATATACCTGAAAATACCATTGTAGAAACACAAAGAGACAGCTTAGAGCTCAGAAAATAAAATAAAAACAATTCCTAGCCATAAGGAGCTCCTATTCTACTTATTGATCAAATAATTTAAAACAAGTCACCTATGGTCATTTTTGGGGGGAGGGGGGATTTATTATTTTTTTTAATCTGCAAATAAGAATGTTTAGTTTCAGCGTAAGATTATTATAGAAATAAAGAGATGGTAAAATGCTTTGAAGATTATCACATAAAGCCATATGTAATATGCAAAGCCAAAAATCTATAGGTTAAAATTGTGAATTAATAAAATACAGTTTTTTGCTAAAAAATTATCAGTTTTATATAAAGACATTTTCAGACTTGGGGTAAATCACACAATGATTATGTATGTATATACTGACATTTGAGTGTAATAGAAATGTTATGAAATTGGAATGAGAAAAACAGTACACTAATTTAGTAGAATCTTCAAAGAGGAGATTCCATTAGTGAGAATTTGAAGCTTTTTTTAGAGTAGATGTTTTACCTGCACTTGAAGGCATTGCATTCACTGACACTGTAAGTGTTTGTGGTCTTTCAATTTTCCTTACCACAGTCTTTATTAAAGTGGGAAGCAGCTGGTAGTCTTTGGAATCCAAAATTGAGTATATTCAAGCCATATGATCTTATAGAATTTAACCTCTCTGCACCTTCATTTTTTAAACTGTAAAAAGAAAATAGCAATAACTACTCTGAATATTATAAAGATTAATATAACAAAGTTTTACCATGGTTGTATTCAAGTGTCTATTTCTATGAATAGAAAATTAAAGAAATTATTTAAATTATGCCTTTTTAATTAAATATATTGATTTAGATTCCATACTGTACTCCCCTTTCAAAAAATAGTTATAATGTAAAGCACTGTTCCTCCATTAGGTGATTATCTTTCAACATTCTCTTTGTCCCTAGAGATTCAAATTGCTTAGCAAAAACTGGGGTTGCCTTTTAAAAGATGCATTTTGATGTAATAACACTCACTATATTATAATAATTGTGATGTATATTGTCATTTGTAGAATAATGTGGGGCATTTTAATTTCAACCTTTACCATTATAAAATAAATTTCTCATACTTTTTGGTATATACAGGAGCCAAGAACTAGCTAATATCCTAATGTTTACAATGGTATTTGTATGCTCCTTGTTGCAGTTTGATTCTAAAGGTCAAAAACTAATGTTTTAAGCATAAATTAAAGGATATGAACAGGGACCATAGGATATAATTTGCTTTGGTTTTACTTTATTTTTGTATCCTGGACCTTAAGAAACTCAATCCTAGTCGATGTTTCCAAGCTCATGAGGGTTTCAGAATGAACTCAAGAAAATTAATGCGTATCAAAGAGATTGGCGTGCAGGGAGAGAAGGATTTTTTTCATGTGACGGAATCTCCAGCCCATCTGTGTGTCCAGATACCAGAAGGCACTGTCTAAGACCAGAAGAAATAGTTCCTGTCATCAACTGGGCTTTTCAGGTTATAAAGAAGTCTAGTTTGAATCCAAAATGCCTCCTCCATAAAACAGCCACATCATTTCAGTGCTCTGTGAAAACTTAAGACATGATCTTTCTTTTCCAAAACATCCTTTTTCTAGCAGCAGCTCTCATAGCCAAGGGTAAGAAAGCTCTCATACACTGATAACATATATATCACCCTCCAAGCTTTGTATATTTAATAATATATCAAGAAAAAAGTCATATAACAAGCATTTACAATCTCATTTATCCTCATAAAGTTTACAATAGGTATGCAGCATTATGGGAAGAATTAAGCCTAAACATCAGGGAAAGGTAAAAAATATATTTTAAAAACGTTGCTTTGATATAGTAACTACAATCTATCATTGCTATGGAATATTTGGGATTTACTGAATTATCCAGTGAAACAAAAATTTACTAAAACTTACTATGTGAAAAAAATTTAGTTCTTGTGTGTAAATAAGAACCTTTTTTGATCTTTATAAATTACTAGTTACATTATCATAACTGTATATAGCAAGTTAGGCATATTAAATTAATTTTCTTTAACTATTATGTGGATGCTCTCTATCACTCGGTCAGATTATATTAGAAGATCAGGGAAACCATAAGCAATGCTCTTGGGACATGTCTGCCCAAGAAATTTATTATATATAATATGTCTTCAAGTTCAGGAGTAGGAAGATTGAACATAAGGACTAAATCTTACATTCAGGAGTATGAATTCAAACTCATAAAACTAAAATGGTGTTGGGATATATTTATTCTCACAAAACCCTCAAATGACAACTTGCTTAATTCTTATAAAATATAAAATTCTATCATTCTCCCACTGATAAAATAGAGGACAGCAGAAACTGGAGAACAATCTCCTCATCATCACGTGAAGGTCACCATTTGTTGCCAAACGTAAAAACCGTCTCCTGCCAGAACTCCTTCAGAGGGATAAAACACGCTTAGGAAGAGTAGTTATCCTGCTCTCAGAAAATAGGATAAAGAGCTCTAGTGTCCGGTGTATCTATGCTAGCTCCTGCCGTATTGATCTCTACAATATTTTAACAAAACAAGCATAAGATTGCCATATGTACTGTAACTTATTGCTCAAATGTGAAGCTTCAAAGATCAAACAAGGAACAGAGGCAGCACTGGCACTGAGTAGTAGCCTCGAAATGAGCCTGACAGTTTAGGAAGCTTCCAACACAGTTCTCTAACATTGCCACTGTTCGTCGAGAAGGATGGGGTACCAAGTGTATGCCATTGCACTGACTGCCATTGAACTTTTATATAGCTGTTACGTCGTGGCATTCACTCCATTAGACAAGAGGCCCCTCCACAGATCTTTTATAGATAATCTCATCTCTAATTTTGACTTCTCCTGGTATGGCTGAGGGGATCTGAGTCACACACTTATTATTTTCAGAGCCTTTTGTGTGAAAACATATTCAAAACTTTTGATCTTTCTGGGGTATTGCCCAGTCACATCCTTGGCTTTTTACCTAAAACCCACTTTTCCGATAGCGAATCTCTTAATTTTAGCATCTTTTACAATCCAGATATGCTGAAATCTTCCAAAATCATCTAGTATGTTTCCTTTTTGTTTCTAATTTATCTTTTTTTAATCTTTATTTTACTATAAGCATTGAAAAGCTGCACTTTCAACATTTTACTTGTAAATCTCAATTAATGTTGAATCTCATCATTCATAAATTTAGAAATTCTACTTTTCACATAACTGCAAGGCACAGTTGTGCTAAGAGTCTAGCACTATATAACAAGGACCTTCTTTCTCCAGTTTCCAATAATATGTTCATTTCCTTTTGAGACTTTGCCAGTAGCACCTTCAACATCATTTACCAACAGTCTTGTAATGACAATTTAGATCATCTTTAAGGCAATAAGTATTTTCTCTATCATACTTTTCACTTCCTCCTCAGTCCTCCCTAGCAGGGTTATTAATTATCAGTCTGTTCAAGGAAATCTGTGCTTTTTCTATCATGTTCCTCCAAATTGTTCTAGCCTCTTCCCATTGCCCAATTACAAAGCCACTTCTACATTTTCTGATAGTTATTACAGCAGTACCCCAATTCCAGGCACCAAAATACATAGGTTTACATTGATGCCAAACTAAATTATCACAAATTTATTATTTCACAGTCCTAAAGATCAGAAGTCTAACACAAGTCTCACAAGGCTTGTATGAAGTATTAGCATCGCGGTGCTCTGTTTCATAGTCTCTGGGTAGGAACAGTGTTCTTTCCTTTTCCATCTTCAAAAGGCCACCAATTTCTTTAGCTGGCTTCCATCTTTAAAGCCAGCAACATCAGACCAAATAGTACTCATGCTCCTATCTCTCTTGTTCTCTCTTGCAATTCTCCTTTCCACTTTTAAGGACTCTTGTGATTATATCGGGTCTACCTAGAAAATCCAGGATAATTTCCCTTTATCAAGGTAAAATGATTAACACTGTTTATTCCAACTGCAATTGTAATTAGGTTTTACCATGTAACTAATATATTACCAGGTTCTTTGGATTATGATGTAGATGTGTGTGTGAGACCATTATTCTGCTTACCACATCTAGTGCCATTAGTTCAAAAATATTCGGACCACAAGGAATTGCAGTATTCATCAATGCTCTCTCAGGCATGCAATGGACTATGTCCTGCCTATGGCTCTACGGGAAATTGCTGGCCAGCTGGGACTGCGGAGACTATGGCCAGATCCTTTATAACCCTGAATAGCAATTCTGTTATGACCCTTCAATGACCTCAAGCTTGGGCACCTTGTATGAAGGACAGCCAATCATTTTTCTGGCTGTTTGCTGGGTAGAGAGTGTTCAGCCCATTCTGGACAAGTTCCCACCATTGTAGAATGCACCAGAGCAAGATTATCAATCAAATAATTCAAACATGGTTTATAATTTTCTTTTCTATAAATAGTTCTAGATCTATAAATATTCCATGAAACATGAGATATGATAAGAAATAGTTTTTAATGGTCTATTTGCCTGGTATTTGTGATTATAAATAACACAGACCTTTCTTAATTGAGAGAGTGCAAATTGCTTTATCTGCCAAGGAACCAAACAAGTAGACATTAACAAAATGCATACTTAGTGAAGCTCTACCTAGGAATATCTCAGCACATTCTTTAGTAATATAATCCACATATTAGTAATTATTAATTACTAATTTATTTTATTTAAATGTACCTATTGACATTTTCCCTCTCAGTACTTCTGGGAATATCAA